>NC_065540.1:31402698-31744167 GCF_932294415.1 Quercus robur | reverse complement strand
TATTTTTTTTTTTTTTTTTTTTTTTAAAAAGAAGAAGAGGAAGACTGCAGACACTTTGAAAAGATGTTTTCCGGTATATAACTATACATGGACAATACCCATCCTAAAATTAGCGAGAAGGGAAAAAAGATGAGTAAATTATTTTTCCAAATCATGGCATGGAAAAAGATACAATTTCCATGCCATTCCAGACTTTACAATGCATTAACCATGTAAACAATAGACATTTTCAAGAAAACAGTCAATTAAGTACACACTATCTCCTAATTTTGAGAACCATACAACTAGATGTTGTTGATATTACTGTTTCGGTTTATGAGGAGAAATGAAGAAACACATTAAGAAAGGTTGTCAAAAGAAAATTATAATAATAGAACCATTCTTACCCGATCTTTTAGAATGTCCACTTCACTTCCAGATTTTACTTTTCTACCCAAAATTATTTCTAGCAACATCACTCCGAAGTCATAAACATCATTTTTGGCTTCATGTGTAACCCTGTGGTGTGATAGTTCATAGACAACAATTGTGTGAAACAATATTACTTGACTATATAATTAACAATAACAAAATAAACAAATCAAGTGTGCACGTGTGTACTTTTGAAAACACACACCCCATAACTAACAAGATATTAAATCTGATGATATGGAAATGAGAACGACCACAAATCATTCTTATCCTCAAACCAGTCAATAATTATGTGTAGTTAGTAAATAGGTAACCTATATACACCTCTCAGATAGGTTTTACTTTCAGCAGAGAGCAAAAGGAGGGGGGGGGGGGGGGGGGGGGGGGGGGAGATAGGTTTCACTGCAATTGCAACAGCTCATAGATTATATATATATATATATATATATGATTTAAGGCCTTTTCCTTAACAATATATTTTAAATTATTAATTGTATGACTCAAAACCATACAAAATTTCAATTGCAAACCTTGCATTAACAATAGGATCTTTGGATCCGCTAGGCAGGCTTCCATGACCAAACTGCAAGGATGAGGAGAGGGGGAATATAAATTCAAAGGATTTTCCCCAAGGAAAAGTACACCACTCAATAAAAAGAAAAGTTACCTTCACCATGTTCTCAGCTAATAAGGGCAAATTGTAACAGCTAATTTTTGCAACAAGGTTCTGATCCAATAAAATATCAGTTATTTTAAGATTATTGGAATATACACCAGGCACAATCCCCGTATGTAAAAATTGGATGCCCTTTGCTACTCCTATTGCAGCACTTATACGTTGTGTCCAAGTAAGAGAGTGTTGAGAATGTCCCTCTGCCAAATGAAAACAGTGACCAATCATTATGTTACTGTATAAAGTAACTCAAAATGTCATGATGGAGAACATAATGTGGCACCTAGATGCCACTACTCTATGGTCTAAAATTTAAAGAATGAATAATTTACGGATGGAAAAAATCACTCACACATTAGATGATAATCATAGGTACCTGAACTAAATGCATTCACTATATCATATAATGATCTTTACATATGATCAAAGGTAAATATATATAAAAAATAAAAAATAAATAAATAAATAAATCAACAATTCAAAGATAGTTCTGAAAATGGGATTTCATGTGGAGGAACCCTTTCAAAGAATGTTTGCAGACCCTAAGATCCTGCATACCACAAAGGGAGTTTGTATCCTCCAATCTGAGAATTAAATGTATGGATTAATAACATACCAGAGATCCAGCTCCTTAGTGTGCCATTTGGTACATATTCAAAGACAAAAAAAATTCTGCTGACACTTGAATCATCCAGGTAGCACTCAAAGCAGTGTCCCAAAGCACTGACCAAATGGCGATGCCTGAGTTTTAATATCAGCTCTATATGGTGCATAAAATTTTGAGTGCTGTAGCTTTTTTTCATTTTTAGGCATCTAACAGCTACAATAGAACCATCCTTTAGTCTGCCTCTGTACATCTGAGAACATGTAATTTGATAAGGATATTAAATACGCATCAAATAGCACTAATCTTAAAGAGAAATAGTTTGGCATTTGATTAACTGTGTACAAACAAGCTACCGGTTCATTTCAATTGAGAAAATGCGTAAATGTGTAATCAAGGCAGTTATGTTTGGCATATATACTAGAAAACTTTATCAAAGTAACCTATGACATACCAGAAGGAATCCCAAAAATTCTATGTGAGAATTAAATTTGAGAGTAGACTAAAGCTGCTTATGAGTCAAAAGTCTCATGTATATAGTAAAACAGAATGCATACCTGTCCATGAGAACCTTCACCCATGAAAGCAGATGTGTCAAAGTTGTTTGTAGCCTCCTCAAGCTCTTCCAATGAAAAGGTTCGATAAGCTGGAAGACCCAGTTCTCCCATATTCATTGTTTGAGATATATACCCTTCAGGGAGAATTAAGCATATGTCAGATACATGATAAAGTTGGAAGAATGCTTGGCTGCATCTTTTTCCTCTTTATTTCCTGTACTCTTTCTAATAAGTAAGAGGCTTGAATTGAATATAATGCACTTGAATACTGAAATCAATGCTCTTTTAAATATAGCACCTATTTACTGAACTCAATAATACCTTGTGATCCAACTACTTAGGCTGACTTTACAAAAACTTCCTTGCCATGTAACTCTTCATAGAGCTGTATTTAGTTATTTTAAAATTAGAGGAGCATTCAACTATTCGATGCAAACATCTTAAACCAGAATTTATTGGTGGAAGGCTCAAAGAAAGGTGAGTTCAGGGTCAATTTCAGGCCTTACTACATTCAACAGTGCAAGAATCACTAAATAAAATTCATACAAAATATGATCACAATTCCTTCAAACAGCTTGATGAAAGCATTATATTAATGGACAACTGATGAAGTTAAAAAGCATTTGATTCTGTAATAGCCAATACAGGTTTACCATTGAACGAGTAATTTAAGAAATGATTTATTTTGATCAAAGAACATTTATCTTTGTTGTTATTGGAACATCTAGAAAAAGACCTTATCTAAAATATTAATTTTATATGTGGGGTTATCCAAAAACAACATAAAACTGTATTTCACTCTGCATACTCATATTCAAAAATGCATACAAGCAGGTGTCTACACCTGTGCACACATGCACATGCACGCACGAGAGAGAGAGAGAGAGATGAAACCTTACTTGCATCCGAAAGTATCTTTGAGGTGTACCCAGTGGATGCACTCTCTGCTATTAATCTTGTTGGAGGTTTCTTAACCTTTGTTTCTCTCCTGGCATTTACTCTTCTAACCATCAAGTAAGCTAGTCCAAGAAGTGCAATTCCTCCAACAAGCCCTCCAATTATAGCCAAGAAAAGAACTGTTTTAGAAGCTTCTTTCTGATTCTTGTGATGTGGAGGAATGCCCACGGCTAAGGCTTCATTGCGACAAAATGAAAATGGATGTTGACTTTGTTTTCCAGTGGCCAAACAATTCCTGGCATACAGGACAACCCTTTCCTTAGAATCTGTCAGTAGACAGCTAGGTAGGCTTCCAGTCAAAAGATTTGAGGAAAAATCCACAAATTCAAGTTCAGAGCTGCAAGATAGATTTTCAAAAAGCATTCCTGTGAATTTGTTCCCTGCAATACTCAGATAAGTAATAGAAGGCAGTGATAACAAGGACGTTGGGAATCTTCCCACAAATGTATTGATAGACAAATCCAGCCATTGAAGCTGATAATAAGAGCTCACTTCAGCAGGGATGCCAGACCTGAACCTGTTCTTACTCAAGACAAGAGTAACCAACTTGTTGCCAAGTCGAGGGAATTGAG
Source organism: Quercus robur (assembly GCF_932294415.1). Classification (NCBI taxonomy): domain Eukaryota; kingdom Viridiplantae; phylum Streptophyta; class Magnoliopsida; order Fagales; family Fagaceae; genus Quercus; species Quercus robur. The sequence continues at coordinate 31,740,393 of NC_065540.1, read as the reverse complement.
GTCCAAAAGCATTATCTTCCAAATCAAGCACTTGAAGGTTTGTCAAACGTTCAAAATCAGGCACTGCTCCATAAAAGTGGTTATGTGAAAGTGCAAGAACTCTAAGATTCTCCAAATTACTTAATGCACTTGGCAGAGACCCATTGAACGAATTTTTCTTCAAACTTAAAACAGTCAAAACCGGAAGTGAACCCAGCCAATCTGGTAGCTGGCCAGCAAACATATTGTCATCAAGTATTAGTGTCTGGAGGCTTGTTAGGGATGAAAGCTCTTGAGGAATGGAACCATACAGGAAATTGGAAGTCACATTAAATATTTCTAATGATGATAAACGCACAATTTTACCAGGTAAAGTGCCCCATAAACCGAGAGAGACCAATGTGAGAACCTTCAGGTCAGGAAGCTTAACTAGGGTGGTCACAAAGGAGTCTAAAGAAAAGTTCCGAGGTAAAAGTGGCATTCCCTTGTTGCCAATTATATGCAGCTGGGTTATGCTTCCTTCATAGCATATAACAGTTGAAGATGAATTTGCTTCAGTGTTGCAGAAATCTGTGTTGTTATTCCAGCTGCTTAAAACAACTGGAAAGTTTAGAAGTCGCTGAATTCGTAAAAGGGTCTGAACCTGGGAGGTTTGCAGTTGCTCTGAGTGATTGATGAAAAGCAAAAAAATAAAAATAACTAGAAGCTCATGATGGTGCAACATTTTTCCCATTGGCACCAGCAGTAAAGGCAAAGCACAGAAGGGATTTTACAGAGCTTTGAAAGAAGGAAATGGAAAAACAAAGTGCAGAGGTCTTATCACTATTACTGAAGATCATCTAATGAGTATTTAAAGACCATGAAATTCGTAGCTTCTTAACTACTAAAGCTCAAGCTTCCAGGATCACAAACAAAATTCCTGCAACAAAATATATATACATAAACAGATAACTCAACAGTTTTGTAAAAAGGGTACGTTACTAAGGACCCAAAAAAACCAAAAGAACTACTTCTTGATAATTATATACCAAAATCACAAAATCTTTCTTCTTCTTTTTTTCCTGGTCAAAGAGAAAAGAGAGAGAGAAAGCTGCATCGTCTATGTTGCAAATATTTTAATTTTTAATTCTATTCTTTATCTCAAACATGAATATTACCTATATATGCTTCATTAAAAGCTTACCTCTATAAACAATACACAAATCACTCATGACCTTCAGAGTTCGAATGTGCAAGTACTCTCCAAGCTCAAGATCGAGATAACCCAGTTAAATTTTTGTAGCCTGGGAACAAATACAATGCTTTATTTTCCTCTCAAAATCAAAACGAATAGATGCAGCCACTTCTGCCCCAAAACCTTTTGCTCAAGCCTGTGACCAAAACTATAGTCAATCAAAAGTTAAAAAAATTAGAGGATTATAACTTCCAAATGAAGTTAATAATCCCCCATAATTGTTTCCAAGACCACTGCAAACGCAAACCAAATCCAACTGAAATAAGAGAGAGATTGAGAGAGAGGTTTCAGATTTTGTAATATTCAGTGTGTACTTATGTCGGTGATCAATGTTTTGTGTTTGTAGAGTAGGTGATCTATGAACAAACTCTTATGTAATATTTTCATGTTAGTAATAATATAACTATACTTCTTTACTAAGCCAAAAATAAAAAATTACAAACAAACAAACCTTTGGACTTCAAAAACGACAAATACCCAACTCAGGTTAAGCAATAGTACATGCATCTCGGATCACACATTTTTATAAGAAATATAAAAAAAAAAAAAAAAAAAAAACCAGACAGAAGAAAGTTCATATCACACAAGTGTTTCAGATGACCCAATTGAACAAAACCCAAAAGTTTTTCAACACACATTCAACAGACCTGTCAAAAGAAGGGGCATCCAAATCTTACTGACACATAAAGAGACTCTTTTTCAGGAGAAGGTTTCTGTTTGGACACGCCAAGACAAGTAAGTGACACAAGTTCGAAACTCACACACAATATGACCTGGAAAGCTTCACCAGCCGACACTCCAATTTGCGAAATAATAAAAGAGGAAATAATCTCTTTCTCCATTACTTTATTTTGACCACCAATTTTTCAGAGGTCTTAAAGGGAAGCCATTGTTGAAGAAGAAAAAGCAAAAGAAAGAAAGAAAGATTCTTGCGGAGAAGGGAAGTCCCTTTATTCCACTGCGTGTGACCAAATCTTTACAGTCTCTGATTGTGGAGTCCAGCTGATTTTACAGGGAATTTAATGTTGAAGTTGATTTTTATTGTTATTGTTATTTTTAAATGTGATGCAAGCTCTCGCTTTCTGGTCCTGGATCTGGTAAAGCTTTGGCATTCTCTGGTTGTGTCACTTTATGACCGGTGGCCCCATGTTAACGTAGGCTGTTGCTTTTGGCGCCATTCTATCTCTTCGTCCTTTTTGTTTGTGATAAATATTCTATAGTCTGTATATTAATATTAATATTATATCCAAAAGTAGCATTTAGCCTGTTTGGTTAGAAAAAATGTATAGTTTTTAGTATTTATTATCAATTTTTATGGAACTCATTACTGTCGATACTATATTTTATCCGGTCCGATTTACGCATCAAAATAAAAATAAACAAAGATTTTAAAAAATTGAATAAATGTGCAAAATCATGAATTTTAAAGCAAAAAATGGTAAAAATAAGTACAACATGACTGGATGGTGAATAAAAAGGTTACTATATTTGAAAAATCCATTTTTGCAGCCATTAGGACCAAGACCCTAACCAAGTATGGTCAAAAAGACTTTCTCAAAAAAAAAAGTATGGTCAAAAAGTTGACTTTTTTATCCGACCGTTGGATTATATTAAATTTTGGATCATCTCATAGGACATATTTTTCCCTTCGAAACTATATTTTACTAGCCAAAATCGGAGTGAAAACAAATGAGATATCACCAAAATACCAAAAATCCTAATAAAATCTTCATTTTTTCAGAAAAATAAGCAGTTTTCAACTCGACTTTGCGCAATAGACTGTATCGATTGGGCGAGAACTGTAACAAGCAGGCTGGACCATCTTGAAGAACAAGGTCTCAGCTAATTTTCATCAAAATGGCTTAACGATATCTGTTTCGAATTGGAAGATATGAATTTTTCAAGAAAAAACATCACCGAATTTTTCAACTCTACATCACCTTCCTTCCGAGCGCTATATCTCGACAACCATAGCTCCAAATCAAGCGAGGCCATGACCATTGGAAACCAAACATCCAGAGCTTTCCGGCCATATAAAGTTTGAAGAAAATGGAGCTCAGAAAGGCCTCCAAACAACTACACGAAGATCATGCTAGAAATCGGAAAAAGAAGAAATAAGCTGATGGGGTGGCAAAAATGGGAGGCTAGCATAAGTGTAAAATGTTACAATTATGGACGGCTAGCATAAGTTACAATTATGCTAGCCTCCCATTTCCTCATTTCCACTATAAATTCCCCCCATTTTAGAGAAAAAGAGTGAAAAATAGAGAAATGGGGAGGAAAAAGTGAGAAAATAAAATAAAATAAAAAAGTGAGGAAATTCTGGAAAAATAAGCATTGAAATTCTGAAATTTCTCTCTATCTCTCTCTCTCTCTCTCTCTGGGAAACCCACCAAAAAAAAACTTCATCCATTTTTGTTTGTAATCTTGGTGGGTAAGGCTATAGGGATGGGTTAGTTTCTTAATAACTACACTCATCCCACCATCCTTATTATGTTGTAAACATCATTTCCATATATATAAAATCATTTCTTTTTATCTTACTTGTTGTTCATAGTTACTTTATTTTCCTATGTTCTTGTGTATATTTTGCATATATCTCTCTTTATTTCTATGTTCATATTATTGTTGATTGTTTATGTTATTATGCTTGTTTCCCTAGATGGGCATTGAACCATCTCCTAGGACTTGTATGGGAAGTACCCTTAGGGGGAAGAAATCTCATCCACCTAAGAATCTAGGGATTTTTACTATTCTTGCTTTTAATTTATGTCACCTCATTTATTTTCCAAGCAATCCCCTTCCCCTTTTAATATATGTCATCCCTTTTATTTTCCAAGCAAATCTCCTTCCCCTTTTAATTTATGTCATCTCATTTATTTTTCAAGCAATCCCCTTCCCCTTTTAATTTATGTCATCCCTTTAATTTCCTGCACAATCCCCCTCCCCTTTTACTTTATTGCACTTATATATATATATATATATATATATATATATATATAGATAGATAGATAGATAGATAGATAGGTGCAAAAGAAAAAACAGTGAGTTAATCCCACATTAGAAAATGAGTGTGTGTTAAAGAGGTTTAAAGTCTGTACTATGTATCCAAGAGTTAGGCCATTTTTGATATACATCACTGTCAGTTTCTTTAAGACCTTCTCTCATTTCCTCGTGTGTGTGTGTTAAAATAATTAGTATTCTCAAAAGAAAAAATAATTGATTAATCTCACATTGGAAAATGAGTATGAGTTAAAAATGTTTAAAGTTTGTGCTGTGTATCCAAGAGTTAGGCCCTTTTGGATATACTACTGTTAGTTTCTTTAAGACTTTCTTCTCTATCTCCGTGTGTGTATGTTAAAATAATTAGTATTCTAAATATATATATATATATATATATATATATTATACCTAAACACCTAAATGAAAAAAATATTTTCTATTTCATCCCTCTTAAATGGTTTTTAAACCTCCAATAAAGCACAATATGGATATGTCTCATAAGAATGGTTGATGGTTTAGAACTCCCATTTCCTTATGATGAAGAATCCATAAGGCTTGAAAGAGATTAAAATCTATTTAAGAGAGACATAAATAAAAAATAAAAAATAAAACGTTTAGTCAACCTTTACAATATTTCAACCCTTTAAATTTCTATACTCTTTACTTTTATGTCATTTAAATTTCTGCACTTTACTTTCCTTGCAATTTATTTTCTGCACTTTATTATTATTGTTTCTTTACATTTCTCATTATTAAGTTTACCATAAAATAAATATGCTTGGGTAAAACATTTCCCCTACACACTATTCTAAGAAAATGCCTTTTTAAAACCTTTTTCTAAAAAAAAAAATATATATATATATATATATATATAGTTATATGTTTTACCTTTTTCTTCTTAAAAGTTTTCAAAAAAAAAAATCCTTTTTTCAAAAGAGTTTTCAAAGAAATTTTTTTTATTCTTTTCTCCTTTTTTTTTTTTTTTTAAAAAAAAGGGGAAAATAAATGTTTTCAAAAAACAAAATGTTCTCAAAAAACATTTTCATACATAAAAATGTTTTTTTTAATGCTTCTTCAAAAAAATACATGTTTTTAGAAACACTTTTACCCCGTTGAAGAAATTTGTTTTTAAATAGTTGTTTTCAAAAAAAAAAAAAAATTGTGTTCTTTTCTTCATGAATTATGCTAGTACCACATAATTGGGCACAACTTTGTGCCACAACTTGCCACATAACGAGTTGTGATTAACAAAGGTGTGTCAGTGGGCCATGAGGGCACACACCTTTGTCAATCATAACTAGCCATTTAGCTAGTTGTGACACAAAGTTGTGCCCAATTATGTGATACTAGCATAATTCTTTCTTTCCTAAAGAGAGTCGAATTTATGCAAAAAAGAAATGTTTTAAAAAATAAATGTGTTTTACCATGTTGCCATGTTGGCTTTTCCCACAAAATATAATATATATATATATATATATATATATATATTCTCCCTTCCTTTAAAAAACTATAAAATAAAATAAAATAAAAAATCTTTTGAAGAAAATGTGTTTTTACCGCATTAAAAAAATAAAAAAAAGTTTTTTCTAGAGAAATTGTATCCAAAATCTTCTTCCTTTTTTTAAGAAACCCGAAAATTGTGAAGTTTTCTTTTAAAAAATGAGTTTCATTTTACACGTTGGATTCCCTTTTAAAAAAAAAATATATATATATATATATATATAAATAAGAGTCTTAAAAAAAATGTTTTTCTCAAAACTTCTTCATAAAATCTGTAGGGACACGATTATTTAACGGCCCAATAATGATGTTGGGCTCGCACATGAAAGATCCCTCACAATATGATTTGTAGAGAGTGGGCTTGAAAGGCTAGCCATTGATCACGGGGCGATGATCCGGTCCTGATTTTAGGGGAACTTACATAGAAAGGGGTTCAGCTTGGGCACCCCAAACCCTACAGCTTCGTAGCCTGAAAGATTGGGCTCCTCGGACTTGTTCCGAGGAGCATTAAGGTCTTCCCCCGGTTACCCGGCGGGGAGTGTTTTGTGGTGTGCGTACACAGTTCAGGTGTTTTTCTCCTTGGAGTCTTTTTTCCTGAAAGTGGGATGGGAGCTCCCGGTTTTTGTCTCTTTTTTCCCCCCCTTTTCAGATTACTTACTTTCTCTTTTATACTCGCTGACGCTCGCTGTCCTTCGTCCACGTGTAGGGTTAACCTTTCCAAGACTAATATTTGTCCCGTCAGTCTAATCCCAGAATCATTGGGGGTGGTTGATAAAGCCGAAGAATCCGGCTCTGCTGGATACATAGTCTTATCTGGGAAGGGTAATATGGGCAGCTTTCCCGAGATATTTTAGATCTTCTTTCCAGTTTGGTCCTATACCGTTTTTGCCCCTCTTCTCGGTGGAATTTTGGGTCTGCCGAGGACTGAACTGTCCTCGGCAACATCTCCAGGCCATTTGGGCTTTATGTTATTGAGCTTGGGCCGTAGCCTTCTTTGACTTGGGCCTTTGGCCTCCCCACGAGCAAGTGGACCTGACCCATAAATTATTGGGCCCCATAAATTATTGGGCCCCACAATAGCCCCTCAAAATCCTGCTGTCCGACTTCCTGGTTGGAGAGGGGGGTTTTGGTAATACCGAGGCTTTATTATGGCTCACTTAATTCAGCCTTTGACTGACGTTGGCGACTCTTCATCTGCCCATGAAATGTATCGGCCCACGAGACATTTCTTTTAATTTGTTCACGATGCGCTTATGACGTTTGGTTATCCGAAGCGTGTCTTTAATGTCTTCCCTTCACGAGACCTCTCGGATTTAACGGTTATTGATGGCGTGGGGGAGAGGAACGGGCATATTCTGGTTGGTGGATCCCCTTGGGGATCTGAACATATTAAGTACCCTCCCCTTCGTCCCCTATATAAAGAGAAGAAACGAGAGTTGTTTCTCCCACAGATAAATCCCTTTAGTCCCCCCGAAATTCGAAACCCTTAGATTCCTTCCGAAGTTACTTTTACTCTCTAGTTATACATTAACCTGAAATACACTCCCCATAGTAGTAAGCAATGAAAAAATCATTCCCCTCGCAGAAACACCATGTTCTAACGAAGCTCGAAATGGCTCGGTCAGGGCAAGGATGGCGGAGATTCAAAATTTGTCTCGTCTTTCTTTCAGCCAAAATCCGAAGCAGGGACTCGTCTCGTCACACTTTCGGTGCGACTGAGCCGAGGACGCACATCATCAGTACCACCCGCTCTCTCATGAACATATCTAACATGGCACCAGTGTGTTAGGAGTCAGGACTGGGGCAGGGACTAAGTGCCCCTGCTTTTTCCTCTCTTCGTTCACTGGCGCCTCCCTTTGCCTCTCTCTCTTCTTCTCCTCCTTCTTTTACTCATGTCTTCCATCTTCCTCATTCATCTCCTCCATCTTCTTCCTTCTCCTTCATCTTCTTCTTCCTTCTCCTTCATCTTTTTCTAAAGAAGGTTCTTCTCTCAATATGAGCAATACTGAGGCAGAGATGGGAGAGACTTTGAAGACGAGTTTAAAAGACACCTGACTGTTTACTTATCTGTATTGCGGATGTTACCGTTGCTTCGACAATTCACCTTTTGTATAGGCTTGTTTAAGCCCCTCTTTGTACGTTGTAATAATTTTTCATATTAATAAAAATTGTTGCTATTTTATTTTGCATGTTTTGTCTCTATGTTTTTACAAATTTGCAAGCGCTGCTCGGCACAATAATATAGCATTTGAATCAATGACAACTAAGGCCAAAATACTTGCTAATAAAAGGATGTCACCATAACTTTAATAGAATTGTTTGACATAGCAATGCGTACCTGCGAATAACGATACTTATCCGAAACAATGCCGAGATTAGAACTGAATGCTCTATGCGGTGTAGGAAGTAATCATTCGAGGACATATCGCCAGCAAAAATGAACAGCCCCCTTAAGCTACCGAATAGTGGGGCGTACCGCCATCATCCTAACACTTTTGTTGGCCTTAACATTTTACCGTATTTGAGCCGAGGACTTTCCCCATCCGAGTAGTTGGCGTCCCAATAGGCTTGAATCCGAGGACTTCGCAACGCCTTGGTTCTGTCCAAGACTTTTTGAGTACTTGGTTTCCCCATAGGCTCGAGTCCGAGGACCATGCAAGGCCATCCAAGTAGTTGGTTTCCCCATAGGCTTGAGTCCGAGGACCATAGTTCAGTTTCTCCCTTTCCTCAGGTATTTCACAAAGTGCCGAGCAGGAGGTTGTCCTCGGCAACGGTTATTCCTCGGCGTGGGCCGTAGTCCCTGGGCCCCCATGCAGAACGGGCCTGGGCCACGAATTTACTAGGCCCACTAATTAAGATGTATTTCTGTAGTCTTTGGTCACGCGGTACTTTTTGGCGTCCCAATGTTCGAGGTGCGCCTTCACGAGACTCCTTTATTCTCATGGTTGCAGGTGGCATTGGAAATCGAGCCGGAGACATCTTGTCTGTAGCGTTCCTTGGGACGCTGCGAGAATTAAATGCCACCACCTTATCTTTTTAAATAAATAGGAGAGAAAGGTGCTTTACCTTCGCACAAATCCTTCAGTTTCCTCCCTTAGTATATCATGTCTGAGGCGAGAGTTGGGGAAAAGGAACTCCCTCTGCCACAGAGGCGCCGTGTCCTCCTAAGACTCAAAGTAGTGAGGTACGGGCAAAGGAGGCATAAATTCAAGAGAATATTCCATTTCGACAGAGGGGAAAGGGTGTTTCTCCCTCTTTTAGTCAAAATCCGAAGCAGGTTCTGTTCATGCCAGAATTTTGGTGTGTCAGAAGAAAGATTCTCCGCCATCATCGCCTCTGCCTTATGGCAGGCAAATTTTTAGTGAAGGCTCCTCAACTTCCGGCTCCCTGCACCTTTCCTTCAGCGGTGTGAGGCTCAAGTTGGGTTTCATGCACCTTTTCTTCAGCTACGCTAGCCTGAAACTGGGCTTTCTCTCTGCACCTTTTCTTCGATGGTGCAGGCCCTAAGCTGGGTTCTTTTACTGCCTGAGTTATGGGCATGTAAAAGCATTGAGGAAGAACAAGGTCTTGAGGCAGTAGCCAACCTCTTTTCTTTGCTGCCTCCTCGGCATTGTCTTATTCTCTTGTATCTTTCTTTTCAATTATGTAGTGAGCTTTGACATAAGCTGATTCCAGCTTTTCAATGTACGCTGTACTATTTCTTTGTTTTAGAAAAAAGGGAAATTTATTTACTTGTTTTGAATACTATTCTTTTTGCAACACTACTTTGTGAATGGGTGTGCTCCATGTGCGTGTTTCTTCAATGGTACTTAGAGCAGGGAACCTTGAAACATAGTCCAACTAATTCTGATTTACCAACACTACCAGGCATTATGACGATAATTCATAGTAAGTTAGACTTAGGAAACTAACCGAGGTAACAATTGAATATTCTGTGATAAGTCCGAGAATACCGTCCGAGAATGATAATCTCTAAATAAGCCACCCGAGGAGTTGACTGAGCAGTAGGGAACTCCGATGGTGTTTCAGGCGACATATTGCTCTATCTTGCATCGATCCCCTTTGGTGCTGAAGATCCGAAAGCAGACTTGAGAATCCTTGCGATTTAGGAATTAACCCAATTGTTAGTGGAGAGTTTTCCTCGGATAAACCCTAAAGTCCATGTAATATAGTTTTTCCTTGTAAGTAGTTTTGAGTACTTGGTTTCCCCATAGGCTTGAGTCCGAGGACCATGCAAGGCCTTGGTTCTGTCCAAAACTTTTTGAGTACTTGGTTTCCCCATAGGCTTGAGTCCGAGGACCATGCAAGGCCTTGGTTCTGTCCAAAACTTTTTTGAGTACTTGGTTTCCCCATAGGCTTGAGTCCGAGGACCATGCAAGGCCTTGGTTCTGTCCAAAACTTTTTGAGTACTTGGTTTCCCCATAGGCTTGAGTCCGAGGACCATGCAAGGCCTTGGTTCTGTCCAAAACTTTTTTGAGTACTTGGTTTCCCCATAGGCTTGAGTCCGAGGACCATGCAAGGCCTTGGTTCTTTCCCAAACTTTTTTGAGTACTTGGTTTCCCCATAGGCTTGAGTCCGAGGACCATGCAAGGCCTTGGTTCTGTCCAAAACTTTTTTGAGTACTTGGTTTCCCCATAGGCTTGAGTCCGAGGACCATGCAAGGCCTTGGTTCTGTCCAAAACTTTTTTGAGTACTTGGTTTCCCCATAGGCTTGAGTCCGAAGACCATGCAAGGCCTTGGTTCTGTCCAAAACTTTTTGAGTACTTATTTTCTTTTTCGCAGGTCAGCCCCTTGACCAGGGCGGGGAAAGCTGACTTGAGGTCGGAAGCCCCTAGAGCTGCCCGTGCCGTTGGCACTACAGGACGTAAGCCCTGGCACAAGTTTATGTCGGAGCAACAACTGCATATCGCCGGAGATGGAGGAAAACCCACGAATCTCTGCTTGCTAGAGAGTTGACTCAAACGCCACCTGTGCCAACGTGCAAGCCTTCCCACAGACGGCGCCAATTGTAGGGACACGATTATTTAACGGCCCAATAATGATGTTGGGCTCGCACATGAAAGATCCCTCACAATATGATTTGTAGAGAGTGGGCTTGAAAGGCTAGCCATTGATCACGGGGCGATGATCCGGTCCTGATTTTAGGGGAACTTACGTAGAAAGGGGTTCAGCTTGGGCACCCCAAACCCTACAGCTTCGTAGCCTGAAAGATTGGGCTCCTCGGACTTGTTCCGAGGAGCATTAAGGTCTTCCCCCGGTTACCCGGCGGGGAGTGTTTTTGTGGTGTGCGTACACAGTTCAGGTGTTTTTCTCCTTGGAGTCTTTTTTCCTGGAAGTGGGATGGGAGCTCCCGGTTTTTGTCTCTTTTCCCCCCCCCCCCTTTTCAGATTACTTACTTTCTCTTTTATACTCGCTGACGCTCGCTGTCCTTCGTCCACGTGTAGGGTTAACCTTTCCAAGACTGATATTTGTCCCGTCAGTCTAATCCCAGAATCATTGGGGGTGGTTGATAAAGCCGAAGAATCCGGCTCTGCTGGATACATAGTCTTATCTGGGAAGGGTAATATGGGCAGCTTTCCCGAGATATTTTAGATCTTCTTTCCAGTTTGGTCCTATACCGTTTTTGCCCCTCTTCTCGGTGGAATTTTGGGTCTGCCGAGGACTGAACTGTCCTCGGCAACATCTCCAGGCCATTTGGGCTTTATGTTATTGAGCTTGGGCCGTAGCCTTCTTTGACTTGGGCCTTTGGCCTCCCCACGAGCAAGTGGACCTGACCCATAAATTATTGGGCCCCACAAAATCTTTTCTAAAAAAAATATGCATTTTCAAAATAATAAAGGTTAACATTGTAACCGTTTTAATGCACTTTAATTTCAAACATTTTTCTTAAAATAGTTGTAGTTTAAGGATTTGTGTTCAAGGCTCATTCTCTTGAGTCCTTGAACGCCCTTAAAGCTTACATTGTCCCTATCATTTCTTGGCACTAATGAGTTTCATTTGTCATCTCTTTTGCATGATTAAAAAAAAAAATAAAAGAGAAAATTGTGGATGACAACAAGGTGCTACTTTTCCAACTCCCTCTTTTTATATGTTGTAATTTATTTTCGTATAGTATTCACATGATAGCTATATAATAAATAAATACTCATATGCTATTGTATAGTATACTTGTATGATCTCTCACATGTTACCTATGTATATACCTCACATGTTTTGATTGTATATATTCTTTAGAATTAATATTCACTTGTTAGCTATACATAAATATTTACTCACATGCATATGTGTGTGTGTGTATTGTTTGCAAAAACCTTTTCAAAAAAAATCAAAATACCAAGTATTCTATTTCTTCATAAAAAGTTAACGTTTAAAATAAATTAAAATGAGATACCATCTTCAGATAAGCGTTGTAGGGTGCTTAACACATTCCTCACACGTAACCAAACTTCCGAGTCTAAGATCTTTAGTTCAAAGCTTTTGGTTTACCTTAATTAATGAACCTTTAAAATTTGGTATAGTTAATTAGGGAAGTTAAAATAAATTAGACATCTAGGTGACCAATCACACCTAATACAAAACCAATGATTGGTGGCGACATTTATAACAAACATTATAACAAACTCAAGGGGAATTTTGGGCTTGTTCTACCATTTCATCCTTGCCGCAAAACGTCCCTGACACATAATTAACATTATTTTATACTTTATAAGTATAATGATGATAAATAAATAAATTCAATTTCAAAATAACATCAATTAAAGTATAATTAGCATAAAATCTAAAAATTCTCATTTCAAATCAATGACATTCTTTCTAAATTTAGAAATATACAATCCAAGAACAATAAAATTAAATGAGAGTTTTTTTTTTCTTTGTTTTAGTTAAAGAAGTTAGGATTGTAGTAATGGTTTCAACATGCAGGAGAGCCTTTGACTTTCTTGTTTCATTTCCCACTAACTAAATCATTTGGATCAGTTAGAGGAGCTGTCTTTTCTAGGAAGAGTTATGGATATGTCAAACATTGTCACCCTTCTCTTTTGTTGCTCCCATATCCTTTGTAATAGACTTGGAAAACAGATTGGGTTTGGTGGGGTTCAAATTTGACCTAGTTAGGTATGGATCAAAAACTTATTGGAATAAAAACAAGTTTTTTTCCTATTTAAAAAAATTAAAGATATATAAAAGTTAAAAAAATACATAAATTCTTAATTTTATAGTCCTGTAATTATTTCTAATAATCTACTGGTCCAATATTTTTACAAAAGAAGAAAAGAAAATGCGTATATATATTATATATGAACATGAGAAAGAGTTAAATTACCTATAAAATAACCCGTGCTTTTGGGTTAACTCTTTGTTGAAAGCTTATTTGTTCAAAGTCAGCAAAAGTATAATTATATATAAATTTAAAATGAGGCTTTAAAATATGTATTGTACATAATCAAATAAGCTAAAAAGTTATATTGAGAGAGAGAGAGAGAGGCTAATACAAACTCATATAAAGAGTTTTAAGAATAACTTTAGCATGTTATGTAAAAAATAAAAAAATTAAAAAAAAAAGGAAGAAAATTTTATGATGAACTTCGGAAAAACTTACTCAATATTAGTAGTATATTATATATTGAAAATTTTATGGCATTTGAAAAGCAACGTCTTTAGTATTTTCATTTACAATATAAAAAATCTAATGTAACCTTAGTATACGAGCATACATAAAAAATTAAGTTCCAAATTCAATAATAGAGGTTTGATGAATGAGTTATATCGAGTCGAGTCTAAGTTTGACCCGGGTGGGCCAAGTCAAAGACTCAAAATTGAGTATGGTTTAGACTAAAAATAATTTGGGTAGGTTAACGGGTTTTTATCTAATTTTACTAGGTATATATGGGATACTACTCATTTTTAAATGGCTATTTTCTAAAGATTTTTCTACAAAATATAATGGACATATATAATTTGTGCCCCCAATCTGGGCAAAAGTAATTTTTGCCATCTTCCCTATTCCCTCTACACTAACCAAAAGGAAGTTGTTAGTTTTGTTACATCATGCCAATTTTTAAAAGTAAATCAAAATACCCAAATATTTTACTATATGCTTTTTCATTCCAAAATAGAGTATATATACTCTCACAAAAACTAGGTTTTGAAGCTATCAAAAAAAAAAAAAAAAAAGACTTGGTTTCGAATTCTATTTTTCTCTAGTTCTTTTTCATTTTTTCATTTTCCTAACCATGGGAAAGAAACGGATTCGTATGGTTAATGCTGAAATTGAGGCACAGCCACAAGGCCCATCACATGGGCCATTAGCACCTAATCAGTCCCAAGACACACCACCGCCTAATCAATCACTTTGCCCATCAGCTAATCAATCAAGTGCCCTATTAGTACCTCAACCTCAAGCGGATGATAATTCAGAGGAATCTAGAGAAATAGGAGTTCAAATTACAATTATTATGAAATTAAATAATTATGTTTTATTGTAGTCCCTTTTCACAAGAAAATCTTAATTAAAAGAAAGCTTATGTTGCTAACCACATTCTTTGTTTTTTCTTTTTCTTTTTTCTTTTTTTGTATAAATAGATAATGGTGGTATACGTAGCACACGTGGGATAACACACGTATGTGAGATATGGAATTTAATTAATGAGAAAAAGGTTGAGTTATCTTTTAATGGTTGTTTTCTACCAGTTGAACGTGAAGGTGTTATTTTTTATAGATTTGTGGGCATTGTTGCAAGAAAGCCAAACTTATGTCCAATTAATTATTTTAATTGGCGTAAAGTGCCTAATGACTACAAAGAAAAATGCTGGACTATTATTGAGGTATTAAAATTCTAGTACCAAAAGCTATATTTATTTCTAAAATTTTAAATGCTTCCATACAATGGGTACATTTTTATTTTTATTTGTGGTTACATTTTAATACCTCAATAATAGTCCAACATTTTTCTTTGTAGCCATTAGGCACTTTACGCCAATTAAAATAATTAATTAGACATAAGTTAGGCTTTCTAGCAACAATGCGTACAAATCGATTAAAAATAACACATTCACGTTCAACTGTCTGAAACAGCCATTAAAAGATAACTCAACTTTTTTCCCATTAGTTAAATTTCATATCTCTAAAAAACTTGTTATCCCACCTGTGCTACGTACACCACTATTATCTATTTATACAAAACCAAAAAACAAAAAACAAAAAATGTGGTCAACAAAATAAGCATTCTTTTGATTAAGATTTTCTTGTGAAAAAGGACTACAATAAAACATAATTATTTAATTTTATAATACCGGTAATTTGAACTTCTATTTCTGTAGATTCCTCATCTGAATTATCATCTACTTGAGGTTGAGGCACTAATAGGGCACTTGATTGATTAGCTGATGGGCTAAGTGATTGATCAGGCGGTGGTGTGTCTTGTGACTGATTAGGGCTGATGACTCATGTGATGGGCCTTGTGGCTATGGCTCAATATCAGCATTAACTATATGAATCCGTTTCTTTCCCATATCTATTTAGGAAAATATCAATATAGATAATTATCAACACAAATCACATATTCATTATACATAAATCCAACAAGAAATGTATAGCAACAACGCAAACTTAACAAATAATTTAAATAATTTATCACCCTATGAGAATGCTTTTTCAGATAATTGGTATTGTGGGATTACATAGAACTGATTACACAGCAAGTTTTCATGCGGGCCGGTGAAAGAAACAACCTAGCAAATAAGATATAGAGAGTGTGAAGAATTTTCTTTGTGTGTAGTTGTAGGTTTTTAAAAATTTGACTCTATTGCATTGACTGAATCTTCTTTATTCATCAAACCCATATACAATTACATCTATAAGCCAATTTCTTGTGCTTGACATCAAGGCCAAGAGACTTTAATGAGTAGATGTAAAGCATATAAATCAAACGGCATATAAACAATGTTTAACCGAAAACACCATACCACCTTTATTAAAATAAGTCTTAATATTAGCATACTTTTGACTACCTATGTACAATCTGTGACATTAGAAAAGAGGGAAAAAAATGGAAAAAAATTACAAACCTTGTGAAAAATTAGTTCTGCCTTGCGATAGAGAAGTGAAAGACAGACATGGAAGAGAGACAGATAGAGAAGTGAAAGCAACAGAAGTAAAAGACAGACATGGAAGAGACAGTGAAAGCAACAGAAGTAAAAGAGCCAACGCAAAGCAATGTTTCACCCCACGCCAAAATGTATCTAAGATAAGATTTGGGTATTACGGATAAAAGAGAATTTCAAACCTTCGGTTACACTTTTTTTTTTTTTTATTTGATAGGATAAATGTTAGTTTTTGATAGACTTCTATTTCAAAAAGAAGATTGCTAACGATTGAAGAGCAAAATAATCTTCAGGCTATTACGTGGGTCATGCTTTATCTAAGAAATTTAATTTTTTTGGTGAAACAAATAATTTTTATTTTATTTTTTATGGAAATAGATAATTTCTCCTTTTTATAATAGATAATGTAGATAAGAACAAATAATTTTAGCTCTCAAGACTATAAAATATATGAAAAAAATTTGAGTATGTTACCAACATACTCAATTTTTTCAGCTTTAAAATTAACTTGTACCATATTACTGTCATAACTTTAGGAAAATTAAATCCAAAATCCTATAAAATTAAAATAATTTATAATGACCAATATAAAAATCTAATAATATGATAGTTTGTTATTTTGATTAAAATTAATCATTATAAAATAAATAATAACGTAACTATATGGAGGTGGGCAAATTCCATTGTTCAAAATCTGTTGTTTTATTGTTGAGTTGTTGCCATGGGTTTCGACCATACTAACAGTGTTATTATTGGTGGTGCTAAAAAGTCATATCGCTATTTTTAGCACCACTAATTAGAAAACTTGGGTTGCATTGGTGGAGCCAAAGTCGAAAATTTTAGCTTCTCAACTACAGTGCACAGCCAAAGATGACTATGCATTGTAACTTGAAGGTAAAAAATAAAAATAGAATATTTTAATATTTTCTATTTTTTTCTTTCTCCTCCTTTCCCATTTCTACCCGTTGCTCCTTTCTCCTCAGTCCTCACACTCTTCATTTCTTCCCGTTGCAAGTTCCTATTCCTCCACTTACCGCCAACCCAAGCCCCTACCCAGCACCGACCACTCTCTTTGTTCTCCACCCTTCTCTCTCTCTCACACATTTTTCCTCTACTCTGTCTCTCAATCTTTCTTCACCTTAAACACCAAGACCCATGATCGCCGATGCTGGGTTTTGATTTTGTTGTCGTTTGACAAAACAGCATTGTCACCATGACTAGGTTCTGTTGATGGGTTTATTTTTATTTTGATGAATGGGTTTTGATTTTGTTGATGGTTGATGAACAGGTTTTGTTGATGAATGGGTTTTGTTGATGGTTGCTGGGTTTATGGTGGTTGATGGTGGCTAGTGGTTGGGTTAGTGGTGGTGGATCGGTTTGTAGTGATTGTAGTGGTTAATGGCACTGATGAGTGAATGTGGGTTGAAGGGAGGGAGAAGATAGAGAGATAGAGATGGAGAGAGAGAGAAAATAATAATAAATAAATGAATAGTGTTTAGCTTTGATGAGAAAATAAGACCACTGATGTGGGAGTGAATTATAAAATGGTAAGTTAAAATAGATAAAGTGACTTTTTGTGGTGCCAAAAAGCTAAAAATTTGGCTCCACCAATGTGGATGCTCTAAGGCCAAGTGTAACATGATGAGATCTAAGCTTTTTATTTTTATAATACAGCAAATTTAGTTAAGTGACACCTAACTACTAAAATCGACATTGGTTTAAAGGCTAGGCCCAAAAAACTTCCAATATAACTAATGACGTCTTCAAATTATAAACCAAAACTTTAAGTGCATTATTGAGAAGCAAATGAAATTATTAATGTGGGTAGGGGGGGGGGGGGAGGAGGAAAGATCAAAGAGGATTGGGCCTAGGTTGAGCCCAAAGGGTATTCATGAAAGGGAAATGGGCTTAAACCAAGCATTTTGGCCGAAAGGTCAAGAGAATTGGTCCAAAGAAGACTTGTCTAAAAACAAACCATCATCTAGAATTTCGATAAGACCAACCCGAGGAAGGTTTGAACCAAGAGCCTGGGCCGAGAAAGAGGACAAGCTCAAAAAAATAGGCAAATGAAGGCTAGCAAGCTACACCTAGGATACTATCTAGCTGAGGAACAATAATTTCCCCAAGTGGAGGTTAGAGGAAGCTTTCTTAGAAAGCAACCATCTCCTCAACATTAAATACACTGCACCTACTAATCATGCCGCATTTTTGGTTAAATGACTCTCCTAAACAGTGTTCCGACAGCCTATTACCTTCACATCTTAGGGTGCGTTTGGTTCAACGGAAAGTCAATTCCGAGCATAAAATGATTTCATGGGAAATTATTTTCCCGTAAGGAAAACGTATTCAGGCTGTTTGGTTGCACCATGGAAAATAGGGCAGAAAACGAATTCCACTGTTTGGCTGCCTCGAAATTCATTTTACGGAAAGTCAATTCCTGCGTTTGGTTTGTTCAAACATTATACTAAAAATATGAAATGCCTTACAAAAGAAACACCTGCATTGCCTAGACGAACCTGTAACAGTACAAAAATAATCATCCACTTCAACATCAACAAAGAGCATCCGAATAGACCCATAATATTTATATTAAAACGCACATAATGTACTTTCACCATTGGCATTACACCTCTATGGTGTACAAAAATGATAACTTGGGCAATTGTATCGTCCCAATAATACAAAAGACTACACATCCTACAATCAAGGTATGTAATTGTTATCCCTTGGAGCATAATAGCTCACAAAATATATGTACCATCAACATATGTCCAAGGTTAGAAATACATACATAGCCTGCTTACCGATAATACAATTGTGTCACATATATAATACAATGATAGGTGAATACTAGTACTACAACAAATGACAATCCCTAAAGCTACCATCACAATCAACACCAAACAGACAAGTCAAAGTCGAGTGAACAAATAACCATCCATCCAAAGCTTCTTCAACTTCGCATTCTTGGCTAGAAATCCCCTAACTACCTTCTCATTTTCACAGAGATGGTCAAAGGCAATTGCGAGCATATCTTCACTATACCCATCCACCACCATAGCCATCACCTTAGAGTAAAGACTATTGTAATCAACAAGCCCCCGGTTGATTTCTTTCAAGGCCACAGCTATTTCCTTCAGGTGATCAGACAAATCAATCAGAACACTATCATCAGAGGGAGGTGCACGGCCTCTTTTGCGGGACTTTGAAATTGTGGACCCAATGGTAGATGATTCTACCACATTCTTCCCTTTATCCACCACTCCCTCCTCCCTATTGTCAGCCACCATCTCAGTGCTCTCCCCATTGTCTTGCTCTGTGTCAATATCAACATACGACTTAGCAAAGCTACCCATGGCCATATCCTTCCCCACTACAATGGCCAATTCAACGTACATCTCTATCTTTTTGTTCAAATATTCCGCATGCTTACGATGCACCTGTAAGGGAGAAAGGAATGTATAATAACAATGCAATAATCACTTCACGTATAAATTCAATATTCAATTCAATATAGATGCCATTAGATGATTTATGTCAATGATAAACAAAAAAGGTTGTTAGGAAACAGGAGACATAACCCATGATTTATGGGATAAGTACAACAGAAAATACAATGTACAAGTGCTAAGACCAGATTTTACAATAGATCCGCACATGAAAGTTACATTTGAAAATTTGTAAAAGTAATGGAATCCTAAAAAGAATGACACTATAAATCTCATATAAAGAGGGTACTTGAGCAGCTTGTCTTGTTCTTAATTCATAGATTATAAAAGCCAAAAAAATATATTATCATTTATATTAAGAAAATATAGTTGGAAGTCATACCATGACTTCTTCTTGATAGGTCTTCGCATCACATGTGATCATTTTCAAGTTATCGTCCCAGCCAAACCCACTCTTCTTCCGAAGAGTTTAAATAGTGCTCCATATGGTCCTCAGAGTACGCAACCGATTCTCAACATATGAGAGGTGGCACTCTACCCCAAACTGAGTAGATATCTCCTTGGCTACAATAGCAAAGGAGCCGGCCTTGAAAGTGTTTAAGAGCTTGTTTCCCTTTGCGGCCTCTTCGGCAAGCAGAGTAAGCATGGTCGTGTGCATTGAGGGCAGCCACCTGAAGTGCTTAGTGCCCACCTTTTCTTTCCCTTTTGACATTACTACATATGAAAATTGTATAGTGAAAGTAGCATTTAGTAATTACGCTCGAAATATGAACAACAAATCAAACACACATACAACCACACTTATAGATGTGCACAACAGAGTGAAACAACTACTGGAAATAACAATGTAATGCTGAAAATACTTTTTCCTTACACCACCAGAAGTGTATAGTAAATACATTGTCCTTACAGAAAAGAAAAATACAACACCTATTACAATCATAGAAATCTAAATAAAGTACTACTCTCCACTCCTAGTATAATCAGACCACATAGCTTGGCATATCTCATCTCTTTTAGCATTCCATACTCTATTGTCTTCAATGGAGTCCCGACATAACTGTGTTTCTTGTTGGGAGCCACTAGACTCTACTTGGTTCATTGCAGCTTCCATAATATAGTCAGTAGGATCAACCCCTATAATGTGATTATGAATCACACAACATGCTAACACTATTTTCACTTGGGTTTCAAAAGACCAAAATGGTTCTGCATCAAACACTTGAAAACGTTTCTTCAACACTCCAAACCCTCGCTCAATGGTACTTCTCAATGAAGGGTGTCGGAGGTTGAACAATTCTTGTTCATTCTCAGGAGGACGATCACTAAACTCTTTCAAGTGATATTGCACACTCCGATAAGGTGACAGAATTCCATTTTTATTACCATACCCAGCATCACCAAGATAATATTTACCTACATATATTCAAAAATAAAACCAAATTACTACTATGCTTAGGAAAACGCACAAAATTTATTAAACTAATAAACCCAAAAGGTGAAGTAATCCTATAATACCTTTGGGAATTGAAAATCTGCCTGGCCTAGCAAATGCATCATTTAACACACTAGACTCTAGACTCTACTTGGTTCATTGCAGCTTCCATAATATAGTCAGTAGGATCAACCCCTATAATGTGATTATGAATCACACAACATGCTAACACTACTTTCACTTGGGTTTCAAAAGACCAAAATGGTTCTGCATCAAACACTTGAAAATGTTTCTTCAACACTCCAAACCCTCGCTCAATGGTAGTTCTCAATGAAAAGTGTCGGAGGTTGAACAATTCTTGTTCATTCTCAGGAGGACGATCACTAAACTCTTTCAAGTGATATTGCACACTCCGATAAGGTGACAGAATTCCATTTTTATTACCATACCCAGCATCACCAAGATAATATTTAGCTACATATATTCAAAAATAAAACCCAATTACTATTATGCTTAGGAAAACGCACAAAATTTATTAAACTAATAAACCCAAAAGGTGAAGTAATCCTATAATACCTTTGGGAATTGAAAATCTGTCTGGCCTAGCAAATGCATCATTTAACACACGTGAATCATGTGCACTGTCTTCCTATCCAGCCAATACATAAGTGAACTTCAAGTCAAAACTAATGGCAGCTAACACATTTTGCGTGATTCCATCTTTGCAACCATGAAACCTTCCTTGTATTTTAGGTGGCACAAATGCACAAACATGTGTACCATCTATTGCTCCAACACAATCCTAATTTTTGACAGACATAATGGTTTAAAATTACACAAATCTTCACAATTTACAAAAATACACAAGTCGCAATATTTACCTTAAAATATGGATAGAACCTTCTGCTATCCCTTATCTCTAAGGGTGTATCTTCGCTAGGCAGTCTTATTAGAGTTCTATATAATTTTAGGACCCCCCTAAGAACAACATTGAAGTATCTATGAACAATCTCAATCGATCTATGGAACTGACTACATGAACAATCTCAATCGATCTATGGAACTGACTACCAATTACACGGAACCTCACATTATGACCAATAATGTGTAAGAAAATTAGCACTTGCTCTGTAACGGACATGTGAATAGTCGGGCGTACGTGCTCCCTCTCAGTGAGAATGTGACATAACTAGTGGAAAGCTATAGGCTTCATCCTAATTTGACTCACACAAATTCTCTCACTTCCATGCAAAATACTATTTATGTAATGCTCTCTTTCAGCTACATGATTAACATAAGGCGCCCTAGGCAGTCGTCTACGCCACAATTTCCTTACCAATGCAACCCCCACAAGAAGGACAAATGCAATTGAGGCAAGAATTGGGGCTTTGGTTTTTTTCTTCATCTAAAAAATCACAAACACTATGGTCTAAGAGATACGCAAACAAGCATGCTATTGATTACATAGTATATAAAAACAGCCACAAATAGAAAACAGTAGAGCACACCCTATCAACCAACACAACACTCGTGATCTCTAACACAATCAATATATACAGCCATGCTCAAAGTTTGTTAAACCATCCAAATTCACATAAATGTCATAACAAGCCCAGTTCAAAATCAAGGGAAAAGACACAACCACTATGGCAATGTGTCCACAGTATTCACAAGGTGCCATATACATTCACCAAAACATCCAAATCACATTGATAACGAGTACCAAAATTTATGCACATATATTTCTGTATAATTGTAACACCAACAAAAGTTAATTTCTTAAATCACTAATTAAATAAAAAAATGGATAATTATACAAAGTAAATAAATATGTATTTAAATAAATAATTTTATAAATAAATATATATATATATATATATATATATGGATCGGATCTGAGATAGTGAGAGTAGCATTTGGGTTGTTTATGGGTTTGAGGGTGGATTTTGGCTAGATAGGTTTGAGGGGATATGGATTGGCTTTTGTAAAGGGTGGGTCGAAGGTGTGTGGATTGGAGGTGAGGTGAGGTCGTCAAACTGAAATAGAGGGTGGATCGGAGGTGAAGTGAGGTGAGGTTGTCGAACGCAAATAGAGGGTGGATCGGAGGTGAGGTGAGGTGAGGTTGTTGGACTCAAGTAGAGGGTGGATCGGAGGTGAGGTGAGGTCGTCAAAGTGAAATAGAGGGTGGATCAAAGGTGATGTGAGGTTGTCGAACTGAAATGAACTCAAACAGTGGAGGAAACTCACCATGGGTGGATCGGCGGCGCTCGTCGAACTGTGGGTGGAGCTCGAACTGGGAGGGAGAGGGTGACCTACTTTTGGCGTGTCTTGCTCTGTGGAGCTCAGTCACAATTGAGCTTGGAGAGTGTCTGTGAGGAGTGCGTGTGAGAAGCTTCGAGAGAGTGTGTGAGAAGTGTAAATGATTTAAAGGTAAACTAAAACCTAAAATGGTTTTACGGGGAAAGAGGGTTATTTTACAGTCAACGCAAAAATTGATTTCCGTTTGACCCAATTTTCTGTTCTTACCAAACACATAGGCTGGTGTAAATTGATTTCCTGAAACCTTTTTCAGCCAAAACAAACGCACTCTTAGTCTCAAAATGAGGGGAAAAGGAAGATGGGACAAGTATCCCACTTGAAGAATCATCCACCCTACAAGTGGATGGCTGAGATGGCTGCAATCAACCTCTAAATAGGAAAAATATATATTATGTTAAGGGATGGAAGGGGGAAAAAAAAAAAGATTAAGTCTAGAGATAGATTATTGTAATAAACACTTGAAGATTAAGTCTAGAGACAGATTATTGTGATCACCCTCGTGTATAAGTAGTCTTCCTCGGATAAACCGATGAGAATTTATAAAAGAAGAGTATTGTTCATTTTTCAAATCTCTTAGCCTTTAAGTATTTTTATTATGAGTTCCTTTGCACTATTTCAAAATTAGCTTTTTAAGCCTAAATTAGTTTTTTTTTTTTTTTTTTTTTGAGATAATATAGACAGAAGACATAGGGAATGGGGAAAGATGGAGTGGAAAGACAAAACTTACAACACTAATACTTACAAAATGGTCTAACTTTTGTAAGTACTAGTGAGACTTATAAACCGAAGACTCACTCACTAACTAACCGATGTGATACTTTAGACCACTTATCTTTTTTTTGAAATAATATACACAGAAGACATAGGGAATGGGGAAAGAGGGAGTGGGAAGACAAGACTTACAACACTAGCACTTACAAAAGGGCCTAACCTTTGTAAGTACTAGTGAGGCTTATAAACCGAAAACTCACTCACTAACTAACCGATGTGGTACTTTAGACCACTTATCTTTTTTTTTATAGATAATATAGACAGAAGACATAAGGAATGAGGAAAGAGGGAGTGGGAAGACAAGACTTACAACACTAGAACTTATAAAAGGGCCTAACCTTTGTAAGTACTAGTGAGGCTTATAAACCGAAGACTCACTCACTAACTTGAGAGCGTTATTCAGTTTTACCGAGTACAATTAAAATAAATGAAAATGAGAAAAAAAAATGCATTAATTCTGAAATTTCTAGGATTGTTACTCTGTTAGTCAATTCTTTGGGGGCAATTCCTAATTATTTTATGAATCCTTTAAAAATCTATTTCCTCCCAATGTGAAGAATTTCTTTTGGCAAGCTTATACTAACAACTTACCTACTTAAACAAAACTATTTGATAGAAATATTTCTCCTAGTTACACTTGTGTTTTATGAAATGAAGAGGCCGAATCCACCTCTCACCCATTATAGGGATGCTCTTTTACGCAAGTTGCTTGGTTTCAAGCTTTTTTTTTTTTTTTTTTTTTTTGGATTCCTTTAATTTGCCAACCAAAACTCACTTCATTGATGTTATGGAATTAGCTTCGCAAAAATTGAAAACTTCAAACTTTGACATATATTGTGTCTTGCAAGTTGCGACAAAAATGTTATGGGATTGCGGGATCAATTGCAAATTGTTGAAAAGAGAATCTCAAAAGCTTCGAACTTATGGTCCCGAACTTCTGTCTACACACTAGAATTCATCGAAGCAAACAAGAAATCTGTTTTGGGATAAAGTACAAGAAATCTGTATTCACTAATTAAAAAAAAAAAATACAAAAATACAAAAATGGAACAAAGTTGTACAAATGAGCAATCTTGATTAAAAATATAAAGAAATAAATAATTTTTAAATATAATTTTATTAATGTGGGGGCCAGTTACTCAGGAAGTATTGTTAAAAGCGGTATTAACTGGGCCTATGGCCTTATCCGAAGATGTTGGACCATCCGAGGAGGCCCAAACAAGGCTATGAGTAGAATAAATCTAAGAGAGGAGTAGAGGCAATGTGAGATGGGTCCAATAAGTGTCTGAGGACAAAAGTATCCTTGGCAACATGTGTCCGAGATGGGTCTGAGTACCTTATCATCACGAACTTACTTCGAGACTACGTCATAGCTGAGAGTGGGACATTGGATTAGGGATAAGGATAAAAAGCCAAAAAAATATCTTCAAAGGCTGCGACCTCCGTATTAATTGTCTCTCAACCAACTCTCTGGCCGTATTAATGTGGAAGTGATGCCTGAACAGTGATCAAGCAGCCTTACAGCTACTGGTTGATGGTTCCAGGAAGTGTTGGATGGGACAGGAAGAAATCCCCCTAATCTAGCATACACATGTGTGGTAAGGATGACATGAAAATTGCAGTATATAACCTGGAAGAATACACTAAAAGCGGGATCAAAAAAAACTCTTATACAAAAGACTTCTTGAGGAAAATCATAAAAAACTAAATAACCTAGTTGGTTCCGAGGAGAAAATTCGATAATTTAATCTGTGTCATATCATCTTGAATCTCTAAGTTTAATCGTTTTTCCTTTGGGATGAATCTAGTTCTTCTATCCATGCTCTACAAATTTATTGTCTGAGTCATTAACATTTAAGCCCAATCCGGTTTTGAGATCAATACAATTTCAGTGCCTAAAATTAATTTTATATATATATAAAACATTAAAAATTATAATATTAATCCTTCAAGAATATTGGTTATAATGAGAAAGGCTAAGTATCTGTCAACTATAAAACATAATGATTAATGCTAAATATATTATTTATAATATAAAAAAAAAACTTATATATAAGCTTATGTATTTTATATTTTTATTAATTAGTAGGTGTCATGAACTATTTTAATTTATCAAATTCTTTAAATTGTACTTAAAGAACACGTGTTTAGCCCATTGGTCATCATCTTGGACACTTGAGAAGGTGGGTTCTATCCCTGCCAATTGGAAAGTTTTTCAACTTCCTTTTCTTTTCTTTTTTCCTTCCAAACAAACGTGTGTTGGAAGTTTTCCTTCATTTTATTTATTATTTTTTTTTTTTCAAATAAACGTGTGTTGGAAAGTGGAATTCAGGTCCCTTTTTTTTCCCCAAATAAACGTATTTTTCAACTTCCTTTTTTTATTATTAACCCCCACTGAGTCTTTATCTTATCTTGGTTTCTATTACTTTTAACTTTTTAAGAGTCCTTATCTTATCTTGGTTTCTAATACTGCCGTTCTTTATCTTTAACTCAAAAATTCTAGCTACCCGCCATGTTAAATACTAAAACCTGTAGCCGCCAATAATTGCTCTGAAAAAATTAAAAGAGTTTTTAGTCTTTTTAAAAAAAAAAAAAAAAAAAAAAAACCTTTTGTAGAAGGAGTCATAACAACAACTCACAGGTGAGTTTTTAACCTCTCTATTTCTCTCCCACTTCATCAATTTTCTTAATCTCCAATATTTTTTTACAATTTTCTTAGAGAATTAGCTATTTTTCTAAATCTAAGAGAGTGAAGACAGTAGAGTAATTAAGAGCACGTTTGATAGATTGTAATGGTAATTACATAGAAATAAGAATAGGTATTACAAGAAATAGAAGATGTTGTAATTTAATACTTTTTTTTTTTTTAGAAGCGTAATTTAATACTTAATACTATTCATTTGTTTGGTGACAACACAATAATAAAACTTTGAAGACAATGAAATGAAAACCTTTTAAATCAAACCTGAGATATATTTTAGGAAATATCATAACCAAATTATTGAATAACTAAACCATAAGAATATTTATTACATTATAGTACCTATTACAGTCTACCAAACATACCCTAAATTATGCATCAAGGTTTTTAACCATCAACCCCAGGTAAACATCAAGATTTTTAAACTGTTATGCATTTTTTATTAAATAAATAAATATATTATATAGCATATAAATAAAATAAAATAATTTTAATTAGTTTTTTATTTTTTATTTTTTATTTTTGTATTTCTTGATCTATTGAGATTTAGCATTTTTTTAATAAAATGAGTAATGACTGAATTGAGACTTAGTTTTGACTTTGAAAATGTGCATGTGATTCTTAAATTTCACGAATATATATTAATTTAATCAAATATTAGTGAAAATTAATCTTTTTGCCGGATTAATTACTAAAATTTTTTGTTTAAAAAAAAACAAAATGTCCTTTTGGGACACCAAAAAATACAATTGACAATTCTATGAGCCTAATACAACTATTTGGCACACTTAACAACAATTATTAGACTATGATTATTATCCTCTCACACTAATTTACTCTCAACAATTTAGTTGGGAGCAATTTGTTTTTTTTTCCATGAATATTATCATAGTTAAATTGGGGACTTTTGTTGGGCGCCTATAAAACCTTTAGTAAAAACAAAAATAATGCATAAAAAATAGAGAACATGGGTAAATATCCAATACACCATAGATATGACAATGGAATGTTTTTATTTAGTTGAGGTTGAAAATAAATCTCAACCACGAGGTCCATCACATAACTCATCAACACCTAATTAATCATATGACGTATCATGACCTAATCATTCACTTGACCCATCAACTAATCAACCAGGGGCTCTATTAGAGACTCACCCTCAAGTTGATGACCATTCATAGGGAGAATATATGGAAGTAAAATTTCAAATTAAAGCTACCTATAAATATGATTACTTATGTTTTTAGTCCTTGTAACACGCAACACTTAATTTAAAGTATGATTGTGGTGTTGACTACTTTTTTTTTTGCATAAATAAATTATGCCGGTATATGTACGATACTTGGAATAACAAGTATGTCTAACATATGGAATTTGCCCCCTAAGAATAATGTTAAAGTTATCTTTTGACCGTTATTTCCAGCCTACTGAACATGAAAGCCGTAGGTTTAATCAATTTATAAAGATTGTTGCAAGGAGGCATCACTTATGTCCTATTAATGTTGTTAGTTGGTGTACAATGCCAAATGACTACAAAGAAAATTGTTGGAATATCATTGAGGTATTAAAATTTTATTAACATATGTTATATTTCTTTCCAGAATTTCAATGCTTCTACATAGATTTTTTTTTTTTTTTTTTTTTTAAGAAAGAATGCTTCTACATAGTGGTTATGTTTTTTCTATATGTATTTATATTTCAGTCAAAGTTTGACATCCCCCAATATGAGATTGCAGGAGGGGTGATCAAGCGTCATACTTTAAAGAGATTGGGTGGTCAATGGAGGAATTGGAAGCATGCTTTGAAAGCAAAGCACTTTAATAAGTCAAAAACTGCAACACAAATAGTGGCTAAGGCTCCAAATATAGTAAATCACCAAGATTATGTTGAGCTTGTTGACTCTTGGTTTAGAGGTAATACAATAAAAATAATGCACGTGAGAATTTATGTATTTGTCATCATTTTTTTTTCCAATAGCCATTTGATATATTCTCTAAGTTGTGTCTATATAGTTTTCACTAATGCAAATATATGGTTTATTGTATTCCAAGAAACTAAGACAATACATTGGACTATAAGGGAGACCAAGTTTCATTGCTGGAGTGGCTTTTGGCGTACTTCAAAGGGAATATTTATAGTCTTACTTTTTATTGTAGGTTGTCTACTGTAGGGTCGGTTTTTGGGGCCCAGGCCCAGCAAGTAGGTGATTCTGGCCCAAAGAACCCTAGACAATGAATTTGTAGAGAGCAGGTTACAAAACTAGGACTTGACGAAGTGAATGTCAGTTAATTTTAGGCCATGCAGTGGTTGAACGTAAGAATATCTTCTTTATGTCCACTGGATGTTTAGTCCGAGAAGACGTATGGGTGCACTTTTGTTCATGATTAAAGGCTATAGTCTTTCTCTTTCTATCTTTCCTTCTTTCTTCTCCTTTTTTCCGATCCCCTCTTCATGGGGATGCCCTTCTCTTATATAGCCCCCTTAAAGTAATAAGAGTCTTACACTTGTTAATCATCTGGACCTTCACTTGAGTGCCTGTCCCATCAGACATCCATCCTACCTTTCTGTGAGTTACAGTGACCAAGGTAACACTGTTCGCCTGTCCTCTCCACATTAATGCGGCCAGAAAAGTAGCTTCCTTGCATTTAATGCGGCAGTTGTGGTCTCTCCCTGGACATCCTATACTCTCTTCCTTCTCCCGACTCTGTGAGGCTCATCCTTACTACCAATATTCGTTTGGAGTGATTCCTCATTATGGATAGAGTGCACATTGGGCCCATATTTGGTACGTCCGAGGAGACATTCCTCCTCGGACGTCTTTTTAAATAAGTTTGGACTTATCAAGGTTGGGTTGGAAGTCTTTTTGGCGCCCCATTTTCTCCTCGATTGTGGCTGGACTCTGTATGGGGCCCAAGGCCCATTGTTTGACTTGGGAATTTTACCCTTACATCTACAATTTTTTTTTTCTCAAAAAAAAAAAAATATATATATATATATATATATTTTTTATACTCTTATTTGGCTATTTGTGATTTCAAACTTTTGAATTGTAAAATTTTAATTCTTCATTTAGATCAATATTATTAACCATTTACAATTATTTTATTACTTTGAGTTTTAAAATTGTGGATCTTAATAACATTCCAAACATATTGTATTACTAATTTTCAGGGAAAATTATAATGAAATTTTTTTTTTTGTAATATTCAATAATGTTGTATACCTTCGACAACGGTTTTTATAACTGCTCCTATATGGAACCTATAGTAGCGGTTGTTTTTTGTTGCAATAACTAATTTATAACAAAGTGTACGAATGGGAGAACTAGAGGTTATATATATATATATATATATATATATATTTTTTTTTTTTTTTAGGAGTGTTCTATAAAAGTGTTGTTAAAGAATATCTAGTAGCAATTCACAAAACCACTATTAAAAATAATTCAGCTAGAAATAAGGGAATTGTATACTAACATTTTTAATTTTATTTAGTGATGGTTTATAGAATTGCTGCTAAAGAATCTATAGCAACAGTTACATAACCGCTAGTATAAATAATTAATTCCGAAAGGAATGGGCCTATGTACTAGTGGTTTTTTAATTTTCTAGCAGCAGTTCTATAAATTGCTATTAAATAATCTATAGCAACATACATAACCATTGGTATAAATAATTAATTCCAAAAGGAAGGGCCTTGTGTACTAGCGGTTTTTAATTCTCTAAGCTGCTATAACCTATAGTGACAGCAACTTAACAACGGTTATTCAAGTTGTAGCAATGGTTTAGAAAACCATTGGTATAGACCTATCTGACTTTTAGCAGTAGTTTTTAATATTTTTAGTAGTAGTTACAACCGCTACTAAAAATCAAGTTTTTTTTTTTTACCTTACTATATTAGCATCAATTCTTCTTTTCATCTCACTTTGTGGACAATCTTAAAATATTTAATAAATTATAACCATAAGGTCAAGAAATTAATAAGTTTTTGAAATATTTTTTAAATGAGATTTGATCTCATCAGGGACAGAACTACCCTAAGGCTGAGGTGATGCCCCCCCCGCGGAAATCCTTTGAAAAAAAAAAAATCCCTAGTAAATATATTAGGATAAAAAATATACTTTTGGCTCTTAAATTAATATACTTGGTCCCCCCCTCTCCCAAACAATTTACAAGCTGACCCATGAAACCAAAAAATGAAAAAAAAATTATCAAATCATCCCTTGTTTGGTTGTCCCAAGAATATCAAGAAAAACATTTAGCTAAACATTTGGACAATTTACAAATCCAGACAACAAGGAAAATCTACAAAACAATTCACATATTCAGATAATAATAAAAAATCTTTGGACATGGTCTAAGAAAAAAATAAATTTAAAAAATTTAAAAAAAATTATAAATCCTAGCAAAAAAATCACAAAAACCCAATAATCTTTACCCAATTTCTACCTCTCATTTGAGAGCTCTTTGTTCCTCTCAAATAACTCCACTCCATAGTCACAGAGACAACTCCTATGCTGCTAATCACTCCATCCATACATCAATTATTGTCACCAACAACTTGGATCAATTGGTGTCTTTAAATCAATCCATGAAAAAAAAAATTTATTCTTTTAAAGAGCTGCTGCTCTTTAACACAACCCATAGAAATTTATTTTTTGAATGATAGAATTTTATTAATTTTTAATGTTTATTAACTTTGGGACACACTTGGTATGCATGCATAAATGTAATACACGTGTGAAACAACAACAATCTACTGTTTTTTACCTTACCTAAACTGCTACCAGAGCATGTGTGTGATTAGTTTATTGGTAATAAACTTTGTGCCTTAACTAAATTAATGTAGTGATGGGAAAACTTTATTTACATAGTTTAAGACTCAAAGTTACCGTTTATTATCATGTGATTGTTTAACAGATTTCTTTTTCTTTTCTTTTTTTACTACTTTTTCAAAATTGCAATTAAGGAAAAGATCTCACATCTTTATGTTACTTCAACCTTAACCAAATAATTATTAAAAAAAAATCCTTAACCAAGACACCAATAATTGTCTCACCCTTTTTTTCACTAAATATTAGTGCATGATGTTGATTAACCATCATTTTAGTTGTTTTATTAAAGTAATACTAGACATGGATTTGAACTTTTAACTATAGTTTTTGTATTTTTTTTTTCAGAATATTTTATATATAGCATTATGAAGTTATTAGGTATAGAATTATGTGGATAGAATAAGTAATTGGTCTAACTTCAGTCAAACCTTGAAAATATCAAAACATGTCAATTGACTTACAAAACTTTTGATTATAAATATCTATTATTGATTTTTAGAAAAAGAAAAAATACCAAAAAAAAAATAATGCTAATAATGCATCGTTGTCAACCTTTAGTATTAATATTCCAACTTTTTAAAATTTTTGAACAAAGAACTTTGGCCCCCTTAAGTTTGAATCCTGGTTTTGTCCCTAGATCTCATATCCTTTATATGTGTATAAAAAAAAAATTACCAATTAAATTAATTGAAACTACAAATAAATTTCAATTTCAATTCAAAAGAAATATAGCTCCTAAACTGATTTAGACATTTATACAATATCACTCAAAACAAAAGGCAACTAAATCACTAAATTATTCAAAATGAGGGTCGGAGGGTGTTTAGTTCCTTAGATGGCTCCCACTTCTCTAAAACCAATTATTTATAGAGCCCTTTAATTACCACCGACAGTTGCCAAGAAAAAGAAAGCAACTGAATAGTCATAAAAGCCTTATAATTCCTCTATTATTTGTGTTAGGACATAGGAAGGGAGGACCGACAAGTAGACAAATGTTTTAAAATATTCAAAGATAAGATAAGACCCTAGCTGCCGGTAAAAGGGATGTGTCATAACTCATCACTCATGTCCTTTCCTTAGAGCATAGACCCCAGTTGCCTCTTAATTAAATTATTGGAAGTTTCCATCTTCACTTTTAATTAATGTTACATCATTTGATCTCGGTTTCCAAAGGCCTAA
Source organism: Quercus robur (assembly GCF_932294415.1). Classification (NCBI taxonomy): domain Eukaryota; kingdom Viridiplantae; phylum Streptophyta; class Magnoliopsida; order Fagales; family Fagaceae; genus Quercus; species Quercus robur. The sequence continues at coordinate 31,707,889 of NC_065540.1, read as the reverse complement.
TAATCCATTTAATTATCTTCATTTTTACATATACAAACAAAAGATGAAATCATGAAAGCCCTTAGCACTGAGTCCAAATTTTCAGTCCCATTTTTCGTGCTTCACTCTATACTTCACTAATAAAAACTTGTCACGTGTTAACATAATTAATTAAATACTATCATTAATTAATAATGGTAATATTAATAAGTCAATAATGATAGTATTTAATTAATTATATTAACACGTGACAAGTTTTTATTTGTGAAGTATAGAATGGAGCAGAAAAAGTGGGACAGAAGATTTTGATTCCTTAACGCATTTAATAAACGATTTCATGGACTTGAATCACAAAACAATGACTCAAAAAGCAAAAAGCATGCATTGAATAGAGTCCTATGTTATTCCTAACAAATTCTTCTGGCAAACCTTAGATATTATTATTACATTAATTAGCGTTGGGAGATTACACATTAATATACCAGAAGACTAGAGTCCAATGCAATACTCAAAGCATGAAATTAACCTCATCAGCCTAGCTAGTTAGAAAAGGACAATCGAGAGTGAATTAAAGCAATTGAGGTTCTTCCTTGCTTACCTCAATTATCTAGCTAGGTCACATAATTGAATCATAAAAAACTAAAAAAAATAAATAATAATAATAATAAAAAGAAGAAGTGAAGATATGACGTTGACGTGTTCAAAATGCGAGATAATAGATTCATTCACAATGAAAAGAGGGGGCCAAAATAGCAATTGCTGTAATATAATTATAGCGATGATTAATAGTTACTATGTAGTAGTTCCATAGGCTTTGTATATTTGGTGGGGAACAGGTAGCTGCATGGTGGCAATAATATTCATATGATAATGACACTGATGAATATATAATTAATGTAACTCTAAGAAATATTACATCACTCAATAACTTATTATATATTAAATTTATATTTTGAAAATATCTCCGTTAGATTGCATGTTCCATATGTTCTTAATAAGCATGCTAATTTCCTTTCTTAAGGTTCTATCATGTGGTTACTTAATTAAAAAAAAACACTTCCATCCCATTAAAAAAAAAAAAAAAAATCTATATGACAGAATTTTAAGAGGAGAACCTAAGTAGGGGTGTCAATTTGGGTTAGCGTGTCGGGTTCGTGTCGTGTCAAGGTAGGGGTATTCGACTAAATGACTCAACCCTAACCCGACCCATTTAATAATCGTGTTATGATCCTTTAACCCTAACCCGACTTGTTAATAAGGCGAGTTGACCTGACCCAACCCATTTGACACACTTAATAAACGAGTCGTGTTGGGTTGACACGAATGTAACACAACCCATTTTAACATGCATAATATTAAATTTAACATCCATCTAGAAATAATTTTTTTTACATCCCAAAAAACAGTGCAAACACTTCAAGTTTACAACCAACATTCAAAATAATATAGTTCAACAAAAATATAACATTCATTTATAAATAAGTTTTTTACACTCCAAAAGAAGTACATACACTTCAACCCAAATTCAAAATCACAAAGTTTAACAAAAATAAAATAACATAGTTCAACAAAAATATAATATTCTTGGAACTCCCCAAATGCTAAGTATCAATATTGAAAGAATTTGAGCAAACAGTAGACTAATCCTGACTATGATCACAATTATCATCCATAGATTCTTTGTTGATGTCCAAATTCATAACATCTTCCACAAGTTCATCCAATTTCATTTGTGCAAGTTCTATGCCAAAAAAAAAAAAAGTATTAGTAGTTCTAGGGTCTGTAAAATTTCAATTTCCAATTATATCCCTTGTAAATTTTTGTAATTGCTCACTTTTTTTTTAAATTTAAAACATATGTTGGATATAAAAGATATTTGACAAATCTAAAATAAAAAAAAAAAAAATTTATTTGTTATACGAGTTAAACGGGTTGTGTTAAGTGAGTCATTTCGGGTTGACACAAATAAATTGGCGTGTCAAACGTGTCTATTGCGGGTTACACGAGTTGACCCACTTATGACACGTTTCTTATCGTGTCGCTTTCGGGTCGACCCATTTATGACCCAAACCCATTAAGGCCCAACTCTAACTCGAAAAAATCAGTGTCAGGTTCGTGTCGTGTTTGTGGGTTGGGTCGAATATTGACACCCCTAAACCTAAGGAATAGCACATAAGTACCATACTTAAGTCTTGCTCATATATATAGTATGGCGTAATATCTGTAGTTATTCTACTACACCTTGGCAATGCACATACATGAGGTATGAGTACGCATGCATACACACCCAGAAACTCAGACCTAGAAATAGTAATCAAACAGCAAATCTAGCAACCTATCATACTTCAAATATGAAAACTATAAACCCTAAAGTAACAACAAAGATATTAAGGCAGTAAATAAAGCAATAAAACAATCAAGCAAACAAGAAAATGAGAGAGACAAGGATAGATCCTTACCTCAAACCAAGAACACCTTTAAGTTTTTAATTTGACCATTCCCCTCAGTTAATCTTTTCAAGACAAAGCCAGAAGGTTAGTAAGCTTCAAACTCAAAAGTCAAGACCAAAATAGGTCCCAACAAAGCAAAAAATTAACTTGAGTTGATTCACTATGCGTGTTTTGGGAAAAGGGCCTTTAAGGCCTTTGATAGTGATCATAGAGGGGTGTAAGGTGGCTCCCAGCCGATATGGAATTCACGCTACACAATTTTACACCAAAATAAAAAAATTTCCATACAGAAATCTGGAACCTACATGCGTGCATATAGATGGGGTATGTGTACGCATGTTTTCAATATGCGTGCGCATGCATGAAACATGCATACTCATATTTCGGGTTTCTGTAGGTTTTTCTCTTCAACAAAACATCCTTCAAGCTAAAGTTTCACAAGATTGAGCCCTAAATCAACCTCAGGCCTCCAAGTGATATCATCATTGGGGAACAGGGGCTCGAGTTGTAAGGGGTACAAAATAAGGTGTCTATATTATAATTGTGATTGTTTTTTAATGTACCCGTGCATATGCACAGGGTTATACACTAGTTGCAGTAATGTGACAAACACAACATTTTTTACAATTACTAAAGTGGTAAACAAAAGTGGTGGATCCATACAAAAAATTGTTTCCATCACTCAAAACTGACCATTTCAACAAATGTCAAAAATGTTATAGAAAAAATTTTATTTATAGCATTATGCACTATTATAGTTGATACTAGAATTGTAAGGGAAAACCCAAACTAAGCTAATATGATGAATGAGGGATGGCCGGAATATAATTTGGATAAATGGAATAACTCAAACACTCAAGAATAAAAGGAATAAATAGCTCACCACCAAAGCAAAAGACCAATGGAATACAAATATCACCACCCAACGGAATTCTACTAAGGATACTTGGCTAAAATAGCTCACCACTCAAAAGGATACAAATTATCACCACCGAAAGAGATATAGAAACCGAAACTCGCCACCTTAAGGAATCCACCCAAGGGATAAGAGTTGAATAGAAGAAATTCTTCTTCTTAAGCACAGAGGCTAATAATCTCAACAAACACTTTGATTTATTCATTCCAGCCAAATAATTTATATAGAAGCTTAGAACAGCCCTCTAAGCATGGAAGAATGAAATAGCAATTAAAAAAATTACATTTTCAAGAACATAGTCAAATAAGACTCATAGAGACTAGAAACAAAATAAATGATTAGTGTACCTAGGAGAACTAAAACATAAAGGCTAGTTACTTCCTAGGAAATATTAAGCAAATGCTATTTGACTTCTTTGGAAAAATAACTCATTAATGATCTTATTTGGAGGGAAAATTCGTTCAAAATAATGAGCTTTATTGCTAAACTTCAAAAATATCTTGGCTGGGCTTTAGCATTAAATTGGGTTGGTTGGAACTTAGGACGCTTTGGTGTAATACTCCCTTGGTTGATGAAAACTTGCCCCCAATTCCACTTGGTCTTCTTGATCTTCATAGTAAGGAGAAAGATGAGTAACATTGAAGGTTGCTAAAACACGATAATCACCTAACAACTCAATCTTGTAAGCATTCTTTCCAATTTGCTGTAGAACCCTAAAAGGGCCATCTGCTCGAGGCATCAACTTAGAAGATCTTTTAGAGGGAAATCTTTCCTTCCTAAGATGAATCCAAACCAAGTCCCCTTCCTTGAAAGATGTTGGTTTCTGATGCTTATTAGCTTGCTTGCAATACTTCTCAATTTTCTTCACAATCTTATTTTGGACTAGCTCATGCAATTTCTTGATTTCCTTAGCCCTTTCTTTAGCATCTCTGATAGGCCAAGAATGTATTGACCCCTTGTGATAGATTAACCAATTAATTAGCCAAGTTGATTAATTGATCGGATTAACATACAATATGCGTGGCAACACAAACAAATTACTAATTAAACTAAATGCAACAGAAATCAAATTGACACCAGTGATTTGTTTTTGAAAAGGGAAAACCTACACGACAAAAACCCCACCAGGTGATTTTAAGGTCACCACTCTCGAGAATCTACTATTATCAAAACAAGCGGTTACAAGTAAAGGAATTCCAGTACCTTATACCAACCTACAGTTGAACCCTTACCCCAATACCCAATTAGACTTGTTCTGTAGTGCCAATCTCTCCTTTTCAATGCACGGCTCCCAGTACGTGACTAACTAATAGATGCACGGATCCCAATACGCAACTTAATCACCAAGTTGAGAAAGATGTTGGCTGCAAAGTTCTTCAATTCAACACACGATGAAGATCAAGAAGCTCCTCGGTCACAAAATCCTACAGTGTACAAACACAGCAACTTCTTCAAGAAAAAGATGAAATAGGGCAAATTCTGTCTCCGATCACAATTTGCATGAACAAGACTTTGCTTCACACTTGTGCAACTTGTGTAACCCTTGACGGCCCTCAAAATAATTCTTATATATGTTTAGGGTTGTGAGAAAAGAAAACTTAAACACATACTCACGGATTGGATGAAAAACAACTCTAAAAAACTGAACTTCATAAACCTCGATAGATAGCCATCTATCGAGCTAGCTGTCAAGCCATGAGCTGAAACAGCTTTTAAATCTTGATAGATGCTAGCTGTCGAGCTTTAAATTCCAGCACTTCTTCACTTGGTTCTTGGACAGACTTGCATGACTTTAACACTTAAACTTGAAACCTTATTCCTTGAAGTATTAAACTCATCCTAGATCTACCCAATTACAAGTAAAGTGCGTTTTGTCAAAGGATTAGCTAATTACATAAAATATTGACATATATTCCTAACAATGAATCACATATGTCCTAACAATCTCCATTGAAATGCTTAGTAACAAGTAGTATTGTCAACTCAAGTGGTCTAGTAGGATTAAGACTATAAACAACTTCAAAAGGAACATGACTAGTAGTTTAGCTAATGAATCGATTATAAGCAAATTCAGCTTGAGCCAAAAGAAGATCCCATTGCCTAATGTTTTTTTTCCACAAAGCTTCTCAAGAGATTTTTAAAACTTCAATTCACAACTTCATTTTGGCCATCTATTTGTGGATGGTAAGAAGAGTTGAACCTTAGTGTAGTTCCAAGCTTCCTCCAAAGAGTACGCCGAAAATGACTTACAAATTTTGAATCATGATCTGAAGTGATAGTTTTGGAACACCTTGAAGCTTGACTATCTCTTTGAAGTAAAAGCCAGCAATATAAGATGCATCTGAAGTCTTGTTATAAGAAACAAAGTGAGCCATTTTTTAAAATCGATCAAGTAGTACCATGATGGAATCTTTATTTCTTTGAGTACAAAAAACAAAGTCTAAACCGATATCTTCCCATGGAAAATCATTTTTGCACTAAAGTACCTTTTACAATCTCATAAGACTTCAGGGAAATTACACTTTACCACCCTAAACTATACCTCATATTACACTTTGCATCTTAAACTTTTCGAATGCATGTTTTGCACCTTAAACTATGACCCTTGTTACATTTTGCTCTCCAATGTCAAATTTGCTGTTAACTTGGATGGAAATCTAAAGATTATGGTGCAAAGTGTAATTAGGGAGTATAGTTTATGTTGGTAAAGTATAACTTCTCCTTTGTTTTTAAGGAATTAAAAAGATGGGCAATTAGGTCTTTTCACGTGGTGCTCTACTTTTCCATCCAAATTAACAGCAAACTTAACATCAAGGTGTAAAGTGTAATAAGGGTCATAGTTTAAGATGCAAAACATGCATTCGAAAAGTTTAGGATGTAAAGTGTAATCAGAAGTATAGTTTAGGTTGGTAAATCGCAATTTCCCCAAAGATTTAAAATGCATCAATTTACCCTAAGACTTGCAACACATCAACAGATGGTTCAAAGCACTTCCATGAGTTTCTGACTGCACTAGACAAAAATGATTCTTTTCTCCTTCACCTCATTAATCCCAATGATCCATATTGCAGAGCTAACACCATGATTTGACTTTGTTTTGTGAGCAAACCATCAACATTTGCCCTTATTTCACTTTATATCCTAGAAAGAGCATTTCGGTATATATTATCTCCATCCTATTTTTCTCCCTTGTACATCACTAACGTAATAGGGTGCTAAAATCCACTCATAACTGCCGCATTTCACACTTGCCAATACGAATCTTTGGGATTGACCTCCTCGCATATGCCTCAAGTGTTAGGAACCTAGTGGTTCCTAATGGGATTGGATAGGAATTATAGGGGGATTAATGGGAATTATAGGGAAATTGACTTAATTCGAGGTAGTCACCCTCTATAGAGAAAAAGAAAGATTAAGAGAGAGAGAGGGAGAGAGATGCACTAATGCACTAAGAAATTGGTTTATTCTTCAATGATGGAAATATGATTACAAGCAGGTATATAGAACCATGAAACTATTCTATTGGCCCACATGGCCTTATCATAATGGTCTTATTATTTTTCATGTGCATTAATAATTCCAACATGTATTAAATATGATTAACATGCAATGGATTGTAACTAACTTACCAACTAACTAAGTGTGCATTTGGCTCCAAATTAAAAAGCCAGCTTATTTTACTATTTAGCTTATTTTTGCTACTATTCACAAACCCGACTACACTTTCTAGTACTATTCATGAGTTCCACTGTACTATTTCAGTCAACTTTTACCTTTACGTACTTTCAGCAAAAAGTTTTCAGTTTCAACAAAATAAGCGAATCCCAAACAGACCTTAACTAAATCCATTCTAATGATGCGAAAAATCACCAAGTTGAGGACCTCATCTCACTGGATAGAGGATCACATAGTTGGTCGTGTCTCCGATGCAAACCTACAAGAAAGTTTGGGAAAGAAGTGTAATACACCGGTGTGGTGTTTACCAAAAACACTGTGATGCTTAAGTCATAAAGGAGGAAAATGATTTTGAGAGAAAAATGACTTGGAGTGGTTTTTGGGTTAGTATTTGCGTGTACCTTTGGATTATGTTGTCCCTTCCTTTTATAGTTGTTTCTTGTCTTAATGGGTAATGAATCTCAGCATTTATGGGTAACAGCTAGTGTGTCATAAATGAGAGCTCTGAAGTACACAGTTCATTTGTTACCGTTGCTCCTTCCGTTACTTTTCATCATCAATGCACGCAACAAATGTGTAACGCTTGTTCAAGTCATCATTGACATGGAATAACGATCCCATGTTATTTTCGACTCATTAGCTGCCCCCTGTTTGTATTCTCGTTTTTGAGACTTGATAACATAACCGTCTGTCTTTTCATGACCCGTATTCAGCATATTTGTTGCGAATTAATGTCTTGCCTGCTGCGTGCCACGTGTACGATCAGGATATCTTCTTCGTGTCAGCAAATCTCGGCATTCCCGCGCACGTTCTTCCATTTATTTTGCCTTTTTCCCTCCTTTTCTTTTCTTTCCATTTTTTGCTTCGTTCTTTCCTTCTTCGTGGCGTTTCAGTTGCTCTAGAGCCTCCTTTTCCATTGAGCCTCCCTCGTTCCCTTCTCATTTTCTATTAAGTCTTTCTCGTTCCTCTCTCTGTTTTTGTTTTTTAATGGAAGACTATTCTGTGGTTAGGTCAAATTGTTCCTCAATCTTTTATTTCTTTGCTCGCTTGAGTAGTTTGCTTGAGGTTGTAGGTAGACAACACCCAAAGGTTGGGCTTTTCGTGGGTAGAGATTTTTCTTTTAGGTTTGCTTTGCATTTCCTTTTTCCTTTGGTTCATCATTTTGTATGGTTTGCACAACCTTTGGTAATGTCTGGAGAGGGTGACGTTAGGTCTAGTGAACTCGAGACAAATTTGTCCTCGTCCAAGGACCGTGAGGCTCTTAAGGTCACTTCTTCCTCAACTCCCTATAAAGCTTGGGATGTTTGCTGTGTTTTGAAAGGGAAAGATGAGGGTAGGATTAGGAGTAGGTTTCAATTCCCTCCATCAGTCAGGGTTAGGATCCCTAATGACGATGATAGGGCTTGTCGTTCTTACGTTGACAAGGTGTGCTTCTACGAGGCTAATTTCGTCAATCGTCTTCGTTTTCCCATCCATCCCTTTCTTAGGGAACTGTTCAACCGTTTGTCGCTTGCTCTTGCTCAACTAGTCCTCAACTCGTGGAGGATAGTTATTTTCTGTTTGGTGGTGTGATGGAGAAACCATTAGGTTGGATGAATTTTTGCACTTGTACCACCTGAGGCGCTCTAGGGATCCTAGTTATTGGGAGTTCAAACCCTAGGATAGGAGCTCAAGGCTAATTATTGATTCCCCGTCTTCTCTTCAAAACTAGAAGACGGAATTTTTCTTCGTCTCTGGTGAAGGCTGGGAGATTGTGCCTGGTGAGGATCCGAGTGAAGCTCCCAAGCTGCTTTGTAGTTTCGGGACTCCTATGTTTGATGCGTCCTTTATTCGTACTCATGTTTGCATGTTTCTATGCTTGTGTATTTGTTTCTTTCTGAATCTATTGTCTGCTGTTTTTTGGTGTAGATAAAGTTCGTCCTAAGCTGAAGAGGCGATATCACACTCGTCTAGAGAAGGTTAAGGAGTATTTGGAGACTATCTAGGATTTTGACGAGCTGATCTCCCCCCAATCTTTATTTTTCCACTTTCTTGGTCTAGAACCCTCCAACAAAGTTCGAAAAAACATCGAGACCGTAAAAAAGAGTAAGCACACTAGTAATATCCCTTTTTAAAGAATGATGACCTGGTTTAGCCAAGCAAAACTCACCAAAGCCTAGGAGAAGAAAACCAAGAATGGTCTATCAAGTGGCTTTCTGTCTAGGAAACATCAAAAGGAGAATGAACCGTCAAAGGATGATGTTGTGGTGACCTCTTCGGTGGCCAAGTTTCAAGACCGCCGTACAACTTCGCCTACTTCTTCCTTGGAGCCAATCGTCTTTCTTGAGGGTGGCTCTAAGGCTAAAGCCATGAGCAAGGTCTCGATTGCCTCCTTTTGGGAAGAGACAGGGATTGCAACGTATAAGGCCCATGACGCAAATTCCGTGGAGGATTTAGAGCCTTTGATGGGAAAACCTCCTTCTGAGCTAATGTCGTCACACATTCATAAGCTCATGCAGGTATGTGTTCTTGTCTCCTATACACACATTATTCTTTTTCACTTATTTGTTGTTGCAGGTGCTGGGAGAGTCCTTGTACATCTCCAGAAAGTACTTGAATTATGATAAGAAGTTGGTTGAGGCTAAATCTGGGATTGCTTCTCTTTCTGCCGAGAATGAGTCACTAATGATAAAAATTTCCGCTCTTGCTGACGAGGCTAAGAAAGAAAAAGATCGTCTGAAAACTTTGGAGAAAAATATTGACACTAAGAAGGAATTTTCGAAATTGAAGAATAAGCAAATTGAAGACAAAACACTAATCTACTAACCAAATTCCTAAGTTCGGGGGCTAGGTTATGGAATGGGAAGGTGTTAGACACCCATTCCGCCCAGACAGAATCTGGTCTTCTAGACTCTAATGACTATTATATACCTTTTTTGTATGATGTTGAATGATATGTTATAATAAACATGACAAACACTCGACAAAGTTAATTTAAACAAATTTGTCTTATGGATATGTCCTCTTTTCAAAGAAAAATCATATCAGTTTTGAAAATTAAAAAAATGAGACTTGATTTGTAAAAATCAAATCTGTTTTTGTAAGATAAAAAAAAAAAAAAAAAAAAAAAAAAAAAAAAAAAGAGATTTGATTTGTAAAAATTAGATATTTTTTTAATAAGGGTAAAAAATGAGATTTGACTTGTAAAAAATCAGATCTGTTGTTTGTAGAATTAAAAAATGAGACTTGATTTATAAAAATCAGATCTATTTTTGAAAAGGGTAAAAAATGAGATTTGATTTGTAAAAATCAGATCTGTTGTTGAAAGTAAAAATTAAAAATTAAAAAATAAAAAAAAGACTTGATTTGTAAAAATCAGATATGTTTTTTAAAGTAAAAAAAAAAAAAAAAAAAAAAAAAAAAAAAAAAAAAAAAAAACTACTTTTGAAAGAGGATTCACATTCATGAGACAAACTTACTATGCATGCACCACATATTAAAAAGAAAGACCTTAACTTAACTCTTAATTTCTTCTTTGAAATTTCAAAATTTCCAATTTTATAAAAAAAGAAAACCTTTTCAGGAAAAAAAAAATCAAATCTATATTTAATGAAAATACAAATCTGTTTTATGACCAGAAAAAAATTCTGATATATATCTAAGGAAAATACAGATCAGTTTTGTGTTTAAAAAAAAAATCAGCTCTATATCTAAAGAAAATATAGATCAATTTTGTGTTTGAAAAAAAATTTAGATCTGTATTTAATAGATCTGTATTTAAGGAAAATACAGATGAGTTTTGTGTTTTAAAAAATTCAGACCTGTATCTAAGGAAAATATAGATTAGTTTTGTGTTTGAAAAAAATTTAGATCTGTATCTAAGGAAAATGCAGATCAGTTTTGTGTTTAAAAAAAAATTCAAATATGTATCTAAGGAAATTACAGATCAGTTTTGTGTTTTAAAAAACAAAGGTTTTAATGATCATTAGCAGATTTTGATATCAAAGAAAAAAAATTAAAACAAACAATTAATTAAAGAACGTGTCAAAGAAAGTTTCAACAAAATCTAAGCATGGCAATCATGTATTAAGAACAAGGCACGATAAAAAAAATAAAACATTTTAACCACATTCATGCAACGAACAACCCCAACATACTAATTAATAGAAAGGAAAAACATATAGAAATATATAACTAAATACCTCTTGCATGAACGTGCTCTTTAAATAAAAGAATATTTTAGAAATCAAAGAAGTTTTCACTTCTTTGGAGGTCTAAAATACTTTACTTACAAAAAAGAAGTTCTTAAAGCAAAAAGCTCTAGAATGTCTTTAACGTAAGGGGAGCAGAGAAGTCAAAAAAGAAGAGCCCCTCAACCCCTTAATTCTGATTTTTTTTTTTTTCCCCTTAATTTATAAAGGGTGGGATGCTTAAAAAATAAGCTGAATGAGATCAGATACGAATTGGAACACATCCTTATCTCTAAAAAGTTGAAAAAGATAGGTTTTATCTCAATCAGAACATTCCCGGGTCGGGTTGAGCATTTGGGCCAATCGGCACTCCAAGAATGCCAACAAGCCCTCTTGGGTGCCAAGCCCGCATTTGAGTTTTGGCCCAATTTGGACTCCCTTTTAAGGATTTTTGAGCCGAAAATTGCACCTAGTCGCATTTTTTATTCGTATTCTAAAAATTAATCCTTTTTTTTTCTTAATATTCAAGTCTTTAAAGTGATAATTTTCTTATAGATAAATATTCCAAAATGACTTGATCATCCACAACTTCTCCCGTTGGCACTTTTGTGGTCATCTTGTATGCCCATAAAACGTTAGGCAGCTCTTCTGGCCATGCACCCTTTGCCCCCTCAAGCCGAGTTTTGATAATTTTGAGCAGACTTCTGTTCATCACTTCTGTTTGACCATTAACTTGGGGGTGTCTTGGAGAAGAGTAGTGGTTTTTGATGCCTAGATCTTGGCAAAATTCTTGAAACTTTAGGTTGTCAAACTACTTCCCATTGTCTGATATGATTATGTTTGGAATGTCGAATCTACATATTATGTTCTTCCATACAAATCTAGTGATCTTGGCCTCCATGATCATCACTGTTGACTCAACTTCTACCCATTTGTGAAGTAATCAATTGCGATGATGAGGAACTTATACTGCTTCCTTCCTATAAGGAGTGGTCTCATTATGTTAATCCCCCATTGAGCGAAAGGTCACGGAGCGGTTATCAGCGTCATTGGCTCACCTGGTCGTGTTTGGACGTTCACGAAGCATTGGCACTGGTCACATGCTTTGATGAGGTCATATGCATCCTTCTGTAATGTTGGCCAATAATAACTTGCTCTAAGTGCTTTTCTCGCAAGAGACCTTGCTCCTATATGGTAACCGCAAATTCCTTCATTTATCTCTCAAAGTACATAGTTGACCTTTTCCTTTTTAACACAATGGAGATAAGGGAGGGAGTGTCCTAGTCTATATAGGGTATCTTTAATAATGATGAAGCGAGTAGCTCTGATCTGTACCTTCCGTGCTTCATTCCTGTCTTCTAAGAGTTGTCCTTCTTTCAAGTAACAGATGATGGGAGTCATCCATTTATCTTGTTCCTGTATTTTCATCACCTATTCGCCCTCTATGCTGGGTTGTCCCCTTGTTTCTATGCATAACTTAAGAGATATGCCATGTTCGTCTAACGAGGCTAGTTGTGCTATCAGCTTCAGCATTCTTTGCACAAGGGATTTGCTAGAACTCAACACTGTCGAAATACTGTAGGAGTTCTTTGATGATCTTTAGATACTTCAGCGTTCTTTCTTCCTTCGCTTCGTAATCTCCTCTTACCTAGCCAATTACAAGCTGAGAATCAGCTTGGATGATGAGGGTCTTGGCTTCAAGCACTCTTGCAAGACTTAATCCTGTTAGAAGTGTTTCATACTCGACTTCATTGTTGGTTGCTGAGAATTGCAATCTGACCGCGTATTTCAGGATTTCTCCTTCTGGTGATATGAGGACCACACCTACTCCTCCGACTTTCTTGGTGGCGGACCTATCTGTCTAGACCGTCCATGTCTTCTTTTAGGGCTCTTCTTCTTCTTGAGGATAAGTGAATTCTGCAATGAAATCAGCGAGGACCTAGGCTTTGATTGCTATCCGAGGCCGATATTCTATGTTGAATTGGCCAAGTTCTATAGCCCATTGGACGAGGCGCCCTGCTGCATCTATTTTGTTCATCATTTTTCTTATCAGTTGGTCTATCATGACGGCGATGAGATGTGCTTGAAAGTAGTGGCGTAGTTTTCTAGAGGCGACCACCATAGCGAAGGCAATCTTCTCTAGCCTTAGGTAATTAGCTTCAGCTCCTTGAAATGCTTAGCTAGTGTAGTACACGAGCCTTTGCAGTTCCTCCTCTTCTCTGATCAGTGCCGAGCTTACAACTGTATTTCATACAGCCAAGTAGAGTTGCAGCCTCTCTCCTATTATTAATGGGCTTAAAAATGGTGGCTGTGTTAGGTATTCTTTTAGCTTCATCAAGGCTTCTTCACATTTATCAGTCCACTAAAAGGCCTTCTTTAAGACTTTGAAGAAGGATAGGCATTTGTCTGTTGCTCGAGAGATGAATTTGTTCAACACCGCAACTTTTCCTATTAAGCTCTGTACTTTCTTTACTGTTTTAGAGACTTTACCTCCATTATTGCCCTTATCTTGTCTGGTTTAGCCACTATACCCTGTTGAGATACCATGAATCCCAAGAATTTCCCTGATGAGATAGCAAAGACACACTTTGTGGGGTTTAGTTTAATCTTATACATGCATAGCATGTTGAAGGTTTCCTTCAGGTTGTCCAAGTGGTCCGCTTCGTCATTGCTCTTCACCAACATATCATCTACATACACTTCCACATTTCTTTCTATCTGATGAGAGAACATACAGTTCACTAACCTCCAGTATGTGGCCCTAGCATTCTTTAGTCCGAAAGGCATCACTTTATAACAATATAACCCTTGGCTAGTGATGAATGCGGTCTTCTCTTAATTTTTCTCGTCCATCATGATCTAATTGTAGCCGGAGAAAGTGTCCATGAAGTTTAAGAGCTTGTGCCCAGCAGTTGAATCCACTAGTTAGTCGATCTTGGATAAGGGGAAGCTATCCTTCGGGCATGCCTTGTTGAGATCTGTGAAGTCAACACACATCCTCCCCTTGCCGTTGTTCTTCTTTACCATCACTACGTTGGCTAGCCATTCAAGGTAGAATACTTCCCTTATGAAGCCTGTCTCTAGGAGTTTCTCCACCTCTTCTACTATTGCCTTATTGCGTTCAGGAGCAAATATTCTTCATCTCTACTACACTGGCTTACACTCCGGATTAACATTGAGACAATGTTTGATGACTTATCTATCAATTCCTAACATATCCTCGTGCTTCCAAGCGAAAACATCTTGATTTTCTCTTAGGAAGTTTGTTACCTTCGTCTTCTCTGAGGCTGAAAGTGTTGAACCTATTTTCAAAACTTTGGACAGATCTCCAAGGATGACCTCAACCTCTTATGGCACTTCTGACGAATCAGGGACTGGTTCAGGTTCATCTATCATCCATGTGTGATTCTCCCCTGATGCTAAGGCAGTTTGATAGCATTCTCTTGTAAGGACTTGGTCTCCACTAATTTCTCCTATGCCATGGGTTGTAGGGAACTTCACCTTTAGATAATAGGCCGATGTTGCCGCTCTCAACTTGTTAAGTGTTGGTCGTCCAAGGATGACGTAGTACGTCAATAGGCAATCTACCACGAGAAAATCAATCTCCTTGGAGACTTGTGCTAGATAAGTGCCTGCAATTATGGTTAGCTTAACGACACCTTTGGGAACAACTCTATCCCCGATGAAACTTATCAATGGGGAAGTGAATGGCCGAAGCCTTTCTTTATTCAGCTTCATTTGTTGAAAGGTTGGTAGATAGATGATGTCTACTAAGCTTCCATTGTCTATCAACACCCAGTACATGTTGAATTCTTCCATCCTTAGCATTTTAACTAGCGGATTGTCAAGGGGCTGTCTAACACCACGAGCATTCTTCTCGAAAAAGACGATATCCGGTTCGCTGTATCTAGGCGTTTTTTAAGGTGGGAAACACGTGTGTATGTTGTTCATTTCTCTTGCATATTCCTTTTACAGTGATTTGGAGGATCTTCCCATTACCAATCCTCCTGAGATCATCCATATTTCTCCTATGGGTGCTTTGTTGCCTCCTGTCTTCGACTCCCTTTCTTTCTCATTCCACTATTGTCTTCTATAAGGCTCCGTTCTTCGTACAAATTTCTACAATTTTCCCTGACGGATTAATGTTTCTACTTGGTCCTTCAGATGCCTACATTCATTAGTGCAATGGTCGTGGTCCTGGTGGAATCTGCAGTACTTGCCTTTGTCTCTTACTTCTACTGGGGCGTGAATAGGTCTAGGCCATTACAGAGAAGGTTTGTCCTTTATCTGCATCAACACTAGCTCAATAGGCATCACTAGAGGAGTGAAACTAGTAAACTTAGGTCTTTGATCTGGGAGGTTCTTCTTTTTGTCCAATACATGCCCAATACCCCCTATTTCCTTCCTCCTATCAGGGTTGTGACTGGTTCCTTTGTCTCTTTTCCTTTTAGCCGTCACTTTTTTAGCTATTACTGCGTACTCTGTGTTCATATACTTATAGGCCTTGTGAAGTAATTTTGCTACTGTTTTTGGCGAACTCTTAGTGATTAAGAAGAAGAAATCTCCTGGTAGCAATCCTGCTTGGAAGGTCATTAGGATCACTTGGTCTTCCGCTTTGTCCACCTGCGACAACTCTTTGTTGAAGCATGTCACATATTGTCTCAGTGATTCTCCCTCTGCTTGGCATATGTTGAGAAGATGCCCAGTTGGCTTCTTATGTCATTGTCCACCAATGAAATGACAAACAAAACCTTTGCTAAGCTAATCGAAGTTTGCAATGGTGCTTAAAGGTAGTTTGCCAAACCACACCCCGACTGCGCCCTTCAGCGTTGTTAGGAAGGCCCTACACATTACTTCATCTAGGGTCATCTGTAAAAGCATCAAAGTCTTGAACGACTCAATGTGATCTAAGGGATCTCTTGAGCCGTCAAAGGACTCCAATTGGGGAAGACGAAACTTTGGTAGGAGTGGATGGTTCAACATTTCAATGGTGAATGGTGAATCCGTCCTTCGAATCATTCCGTCCAAGTTTTCCATGGCTTTGTCTTTTACCGCATTCCTGAGTTCATCCATCTCCCTCCTCATGTTGTAAAGCTCACTTTCCATTCTAGACGAGTTTTCTTCTGGCGTTCTCGTCCTCCCATTCGCCTAGCTATCAAATCCTTCCTCATTACGATTTCCTTCGATCCTCCGATGCTTTTCTTCATTCTGGTTTTCCATGATCCCTTGTCATTCCTCATTCTAGGATTCAACAACTCTTCTTAGCTCTTTATTCTGGCAAGTCACTTTTTCCAAACTGGCTGTCAAGGCTTGGATTTGCTATGCAGCTTGTTCAGCATCCATCCTATGCTACGAGGTTCTCTTTTGTCACTTAGGGAAGATGGCTTTGAATGATCAATGTTCCCCACAGACGGCGCCAAACTGATGATGCGAAAAATCACCAAGTTGAGGACCTCGTCTCACTGTATGGACGATCCTGTAGTTGGTCATGTCTCTGGTGCAAACATGCAAGAAAGCTTAGGAAAGAAGTGTAATACACTAGTGTGGTATTTGCCAAAAACACTCTGATGCTTAAGTCAGAAATGAGAAAAATGATTTCGAGAGAAAAATGACTTGGAGTGGTTTTTGGGTCAGTATTAGTGTGTACCTTTGGATTATGTTGTCCTTTCCTTTTATAGTCGTTTCCTGTCTTAATGGGTAATGAATCTCAGCATTTATGGGCAACGGCTAGTGTGTCATCAATGGGAGCTCTGAAGTACACAACTCACTTGTTACCATTACTTTGTCTATTACTTTTCATCATCAATGCACGCAATAAATGTGTAACACTCGTTCAGGTCATCATTGACATGGAATGACGATCCCATGTTATTTTAGACTCATCACATTCTATGCCCAAATGTGGGTTCCTAACATTAAGTTATTTTGGCCAAGAGAAAACATGGGTTGTTTGCAACTAGGATAAGCTCCTATATGTCTTACTCTCTTAATGTATTGCTACACATCTTCATATAATGTTGCTTAATACATTTATTGGCTAGGGTTTAATGTTGAATACGTTAACTTGGGCATTGACAAATATGTACTTTTTTATCACACTAAATAAATTTGTTTAGCATTGCTAAACACATTTCTTTACCTCACTACAATTCAGTGTTCATTTCAAAAGGCAAGGAGAAAGACTCACGTTGAGAGGATGGCACCGAGCCATCCAAATTGGTAGGATCAACCAAATCATATGACTTGATGTGCATTGTTCCTAGAAGAAGCTTACTAAAAACAGTCATTCCTGGATGGTTGTGAAGGGGAATAACTCCAGTTGCGGGTAGAAAGAATAAGCACAACTGCACAAGTGAAACATACATAACAAAGAGACGCATCAACAAATCTGACTATACATTCAGAAGAATGAAAATGACCTGAAGAACTCCCTTTAAATGCTTTTATTACACCAGAATTTACTAGAGAATTCCAATTTTATTAATTTTGTAGCTCAAAATTAAGCAACTTGATAATTAATATTAGCCCAATTTTAAATGCTTTTATTCTTTTAGCTTCATCAAGGCTTCTTCACATTTATCAGTCCACTGAAAGGCCTTCTTTAAGACTTTGAAAAAGGGTAGGCATTTTTCTGTCGCTCGAGATACGAATTTGTTCAACGCCACAACTTTTCCTATTAAGCTCTGTACTTCCTTTACTGTTTTATGGAACTTTAAATCCATTTTTGCCCTTATCTTGTCTGGTTTAGCCTCTATGCCCCGTTGAGATACCATGAATCCCAAGAATTTCCCTGATAAGACAGCAAAGACACATTTTGTGGGGTTTAGTTTAATCTTATACTTGCATAGCGTGTTGAAGGTTTCCTTCAGGTCGTCCAAGTGGTTCGCTTTGTCATTGCTCTTCACCAACATATCATCTACATACACTTCCATATTTCTTTCTATCTGATGAGAGAACATGCGGTTCACTAACCTCTAGTATGTGGCCCCAGCATTCTTCAATCCGAAAGGCATCACCTTATAACATTATAACCCATGGCTAGTGATGAATGCGGTCTTCTCTTAATTTTCCTTGTCCATCATGATCTGATTGTAGCCAGAGAAAGCGTCCATGAAGTTTAAGAGCTTGTGTCCGGCAGTTGAATCCACCAGTTAGTCGATCCTGGGTAGGGGGAAGCTATCCTTCGAGCATGCCTTGTTGAGATCTGTGAAGTCAACACACACCCTCCACTTGCCGTTGTTCTTCTTTACCATCATTACGTTGGCTAGCCATTCAAGGTAGAATACTTTCCTATGAAGCCTGTCTCTAGGAGTTTCTCCACCTCTTCTACTACTGCCTTATTGCGTTCAAGCGCAAATATTCTTCATCTCTACTACACTGGCTTGCACTCCGGATTAACATTGAGACGATGTTTGATGACTTATCTATCAATTCCTAACATATCCTTGTGCTTCCAAGCAAAAATGTCTTGATTTTCTCTTAGGAATTTTGTTATCTTCATCTTCTCTGAGGCTGAAAGTGTTGAACCTATTTTCAAAACTTCGGACAGATCTCCAAGGACGACCTCAATCTCTTATGGCACTTCTGACGATTCGGGGACTGGTTCAGGTTCGTCTATCATCCATGTGTGATTCTCCCCTGATGCTAAGGTAGTTTAATAGCATTCTCTTGCGAGGACTTGGTCTCTACTAATTTCTCCTATGTCGTGGGTTGTAGGGAACTTCACCTTTAGATAATAGGTCGATGTTGTCGCTCTCAACTTGTTAAGTGTTGGTCATCCAAGGATGACATTGTACGTTAATAGGAAATCTACCACGAGGAAATCAATCTCCTTAGAGACTTGTGCTAGATAAGTGCCTGCAATTATGGTTAGCTTAATGACACCTTTGGGAACAACTCTGTCCCCGGTAAAACTTACCAATGGGGAGGTGAATGGCCGAAGCCTTTCTTTATTCAGCTTCATTTGTTGAAAGGCTGGTAGATAGATGATGTCTACTAAGCTTCCATTGTCTATCAACACCCGGTACATGTTGAATTCTTCCATCTTGAGCATTTTAATTAGCGGATCGTCATGGGGCTGTCTAACACCACGAGCGTTCTTCTTGGAAATGACGATGCCCGATTCGCTGTATCTAGTGTAGGTTTGGATACACTTATTCTGCATCCACGTTTGCATTTTACTCTCTCTTTTTTTCTTTTTTCTTTTTGCATGCGTTTCAGGAGCTTCATGCTCTGTTACGGCTACTGTTCATGAACAGTAGCCGCAACTTTTGACTATTCTCCCGTGAACAGTATACCCGTGTACTATTCACGGGACCCAAAAAACTCACTTTTCAGCAACTTTTTCATTAAAAATAGGTTCCATGGTACTATTCACACATTTAAAAATTATTTTGTTACAGTGTTTTCAATTTTCAATTTCAGCAAAATAAGTTATATCCAAACGGACCTCTAGCCGTTTTTTAAGGTGGGAAACACGTGTGTACGTTGTTCATTTCTCTTGCATATGCCTTTTACAGTGATTTGGAGGATCTTCCCACTACCAATCCTCCTAAGATCATCCATATTTCTCCTATAGGTGCTTTGTTGCCTCCCATCTTCAACTCCCTTTCTTTCTCATTCCTCTGTTGTCTTCTATATGGCTTCATTCTTTGTACAAATTTCTACAATTTTCCCTGACGGATTAATGTTTCTACTTGGTCCTTCAGATGCCTACATTCATCAGTGCAATGCCCGTGGTCCTGGTGGAATCTGTAGTACTTGCCTTTGTCTCTTACTTCTGCTGGGGCGTGAATAGGTCTAGACCATTGCAGAGAAGGTTCGTCCTTTATCTACATCAACACTAACTCGATAGGCATCACTAGAGGAGTGAAACTAGTAAACTTAGATCTTTGATCTGGGAGGTTCTTCTTTTTGTCCAATACATGCCCAATACCCCCTATTTCCTTCCTCCTATCAAGGTTGTGACTGGTTCCTTTGTCTCTTTTCCTTTTAGCTATCATTCTTTTAGCTATTACTGCGTACTCTACGTTCATATACTTCTGGGCCTTGTGAAGTAATTTTGCTACTGTTTTTGGCGAACTCTTGGTGATTAAGAAGAAGAAATCTCCTGGTAACAATCCTGCTTGGAAGGTCGTTAGGATCACTTGGTCTTTCGCTTTGTCCACCTGCGGCAACTCTTTTTTGAAGCATGTCATGTATTGTCTCAATGATTCTCCCTCTGCTTGGCATATGTTGAGAAGATGCCCAGTTGGCTTCTTGTGTCATTGTCCGCCAATAAAATGACAAACAAAACCTTTGCTAAGCTGATTGAAGTTTGCAATGGTGCCTGAAGGTAGTTTGCCAAACCACACCTCTGATGCGCCCTTCAATGTTGTTGGGAAGGCCCTGCACATTACTTCGTCTGGGGTCATCTATAAAAGTATCAAAGTCTTGAACGATTCAATGTGATCCAAGGGATCTCTTGAGCCGTCAAAGGACTCCAATTGGGGAAGAAGAAACTTTGGTGGGAGTGGTTCAACATTTCAGTGATGAATGGTGAATCCGTCCTTTGGATCATTCCATCCAAGTTTTCCACGGCTTTGTCTTTTACCGCATTCCTGAGTTCATCCATCTCCCTCCTCATGTTGTAAAGCTCGCTTTCCTTTCTAGATGAGTTTTCTTTTGGCGTTCTCATCCTCCCATTCGTCTGGCTATCTGATCCTTCCTCATTTTATTTCCTTCGATCCTCCGATGCTTTTCTTCATTCTGGTTTTCTATGATCCCTTGTCATTCCTCATTCTGGGATTCAGCAACTCTCCTCAGCTCTTCATTTTGGCAAGTCACTTCTTCCAAACTGGCTGTCAAGGCTTGGATTTGCTATGTAGCTTGTTTAGCATCCATCCCATGCTATGAGGTTCTCTTTTGTCACTCAAGGAAGATGGCTTTGAATGATCAGCGTTCCCCACAAACAGCACCAAACTGATGATGCGAAAAATCACCAAGTTGAGGACCTCGTCTCATTGTATGGACGATCCCGTAGTTGGTCATGTCTCTGGTGCAAACATGCAAGAAAGCTTAGGAAAGAAGTGTAATACACTAGTGTGGTGTTTGCCAAAAACACTCTGATGCTTAAGTCAGAAATGAGGAAAATGATTTTGAGAGAAAAATGACTTGGAGTGGTGTTTGGGTCAGTATTTGTGTGTACCTTTGAATTATGTTGTCCTTTCCTTTTATAGTTGTTTCCTGTCTTAATGGGTAGTAAATCTCAGCATTTATAGGCAACGGCTAGTGTGTCATTAATGGGAGCTCTGAAGTACACAGCTCACTTCTTACCGTTACTTTGTCTGTTATTTTTCATCATCAATGCGCGCAATACATGTGTAACGCTCGTTCAGGTCATCATTGACATGGAATGATGATCCCATGTTATTTTCGACTCATCACATTCTATGCCCAAATGTGGGTTCCTAACATTAAGTTGTTTCGGCCAAGAGAAAACATGGGTTGTTTGCAACTAAGATAAGTTCCTATATGTCTTACTCTCTTAATATATTGCTACACATCTTCATATAATGTTGCTTAATACATTTATTGGTTAGGGTTTAATGTTGAATACATTAACTTGGGCATTGACGAATATGTACTTTTTTATCACACTAAATAAATTTGTTTAGCCTTGCTAAACACATTTCTTTACCTCAATTTCATATGCTTTATTTTCTCCATTTTACTTATGCTTCATAGCTTCAATCATTTATACATGAAAATACCATTTTCCCATTAATTTGTTGTTTCCATCAATTATCATATTGTCTAGGAGAAACCGTAATGGTAATGGCCCATGGACAACCCAATGACATAAGTACCGTACTTGACTACCCAAAAAAATCTAGATCCAACCACTAACTTATTGAAACACAACGCATGTACTAGCCATAGAAAGACTTCAAAAAAAAATGCTAGTTAAGGTATAAGGATTTTAAAGAGTTGAACACCTTTAATTTTTATAGAGAGCAAAAAAGTCAGTTTAACCTAAGAATTTACTGATCCTTCTAAAAAGAAATTTTTAAAAAACCTAAAAAATTTACTACAAAGAGTTGAAAAAATTAATTCCAAGTATGCAAGTACAATTTAAGAGTATAAAGTAAATTTTTTTAAGAAACAAACACACATGCACACAAAGGAGAGAAAATAAGATTCTAACTAAGTCATTTCACAAACTCTACTCAAAAGATCTTTACAACTGTGAAAGTTGTTATTCTTACGTTAAAGAAGAGATGTTGGTAGTAGATCCATATAAGAACTACTAAAAATTTGTTAACTAAATTATTGTGGAAGGGGACTAGGTTCAGATTTGAAAGGTGGAGTCAATTTGACCAAAAGTAAGAAAAGGGTTCAAATTTATTTAAGAATTTAAGATTTGTTAGGTTTAAAAGAAACAGGTAAATAATATATGACAATGAGCTATACTTGAGCAAACAATGAATTTGGGCCTTTAGGCTCCGTTTGGGAGTTCATAAGGGGTTTGGGAGTTCATAAGGGAAGGGAATGAAATGGAATGGAATGAAATGATTATAAGGGAAGGGAATGGAATGAAATGATTATAAGGAAAGGGAATGGAATGAAATGAAATGATTATAAGGAAATGGAAAAGAATGAAATGAAATGGAACGTATTTAAGTAAGAGAAAAGAGTGGAAAAGAATAGAATGAAATGGAATTAAGTAACCTTGATTGAGTGTTTTAAAATAAAGGAATGAAAATAAATGAAAATGAATAGAAGGTAAGTAATCTTGTTTGGGAGCAATATGGAGGTAATGGAATGAAATCATTTTATGGTAATATTACTATTAGATCCCTATTTTAAATAAATAGTTGAATATATAAGGGTATTTTGGGAGTTTTGGTAAAAAAATTATTAAATCTAATTCCATTCCCTCCCATTCCTTCCAATTTCGAGGAGAATGAAAATTTGAGATTTTAAGGGAATAGAGAGGAATGAATATTCCCTCCTACTTAAACTCCCAAACAAGAGAATAGGCTTTCTATTCCCTTTATTAAAACTCCCAAATAAGGGAAGAGAAGAATATTCTAAAATAATTCTTTTCATTCATTTCTATTCCATTCCATTCCATTCCCTCTTCCCAAACGAAGCCTAAGGGTAGGCAAACTACCTCAAGTAATAAATGTTTCTCATACTTCAAGAAAGTGTGTTTAGTGTAATATAATTTGTTTCATCCTCCTTTAAAAGTCACCATTAAAAAAGGAGTTGTAAAGATCTATTTAAAAAAATGAATTGACAGTCGTGAATTTTGTGTCTACAAACCAGAAATTTCATGCACCATACACAAGGAAAATAGTGTCCTTATTTGAGATAGATATCTAAAAGAATCATTTTATACATCGCTTTAAAGCAAAAGTCCAAAAAGAAGTCTATAATTAACCCGGTTATATTCAACAACATACAAGATTATGAAAATGAAAACAAAAACCTGTAGAGAAAATTTTCAATAAAAAACACGGAGGGGGGGCTGTATACATGGAATAGCTAACACGTAGGCTCAGTAACCTGCGGCCCTAAGTATTCAATTCCATCCATTTGCGAGTTCTCTGGCATTTCAATCTCTTCCAACCATCCATATCTGTCACTGTCCTCTGTTGTCAAAGCCGCCTCTCCATCTGGATCAGTTAAAATTGAAATGTATAAGTCAAAAAGGATTCTTCTAAATTACATTTCAATCTACTTTAGAATGAAGGACTAAGATATTTTTATTGAAAAAACATAAAAAAAGACAAAACTTCACATCAAAGTTTCATCTTTCATTTGAATGTGGGGATCAAACTTTAGTTTCAAGCTTTTAGAAGGCATCACCATTCAGCAATACCAGTTAGAGATGCACTGCTGCATGGAGTGGAGGAGTTGGTTGGGATAGAGTTAATTTTACCATGTTTTGGTACAGAAGTACGTATAATTGTACATTGATATCTAGGTAAATAGGTGTATGTATGAAAAAGGATTACTCTTCTACCTCTCTCATACCCAAGGGAAAGGTTCTTAATAGGTCCCTCGAGGGACTGAATTGAAGTGTCTTTGACCAAATTTGTATTTAAACGAAATACAGTCAACAATTCAAGCAAAGCTCAGTGCCCAACTCCAAAGGGTAAACCACTTTAACATAACTACAATTATTAATGGAAATATTCATGGTAAAATACTTTTTACACAGAGCTAAGATAACATAGTCTAAGCAGTCGAAGTAAGAAGAGAGCAAGAGCTTCACTCACTTGAGGCAGTGTAGGGATGATCTTTATAGTAGGAGCAATCCCGACCATCTTCTTTGGAATAGGGAGGTCCAATCACATCAAGCACTGCACATGGTGTTATAGCAGTGAAAGCATGGATATTCCCCCCTGTTGTTGGATATAATACTGAAGTGTCACAAGGAGCCTTGAAGACTCTGTCCGCTTTCAGCTTTGCCAATCTCACTGCAATAGCTACTTGAGTCAAACACCACGACATCTCACTACAATTCAGTGTTCATTTCAAAAGGCAAGGAGAGAGACTCACGTTGAGAGGATGGCACCGAACCATCCAAATTGGTAGGATCAACCAAATCATACGACTTGATGTGCATTGTTCCTAGTAGAAGCTTACTAAAAACAGTCATTCCTGGATGGTTGTGAAGGGGAATAACTCCAGCTGCGGGCAGAAAAAATAAGCACAACTGCACAAGTGAAACATACATATCAAAGAGACGCATCAACAAATCTGACTATACATTCAGAAGAATGAAAAGGACCTGAAGAACTCCCTTTAAATGCTTTTATTACACCAGAATTTACTAGAGAATTCCAATTTTATTAATTTTGTAGCTCAAAATTAAGCAACTTGATAATTGATTAGCCCAATTTTATTTGTGACAAAAAAAGCAACTAGTCTTACCGAAAAATTGTCACACTTGTATATGGTTGTGTATGTGACCCTTGGATTCCCTTTGACCATATTTGTAGGCTTAAAGAACTGCAATTCGCTACTTAGCCCCACATCTTCTGGCTTCATATTGTCTGTGGCATTATAAAAGACTTATTAGGACAAGGACACTAGTGTTAAATAAGCAATTAATATAATCAGTAGGATAAGTACACAGTGCATATATATGTACATCCTAAATATATAACAACTTCCCATATGCTAGAAACATGCATGCTATTGTATCTATTGCTTAGGGCAACAAAGTTTAAACTTCAAATCCCAATACCATGTACAAAAACGTGTATTTTAAAATAGAATATCCAAAAAAATAACCGCACAATATGTTGTTTCTTGCACAAAACGTATAATCCATGCACACTATCTCTATTATTGTTCCACTTTGTGCTCTACAAATTACAATATGGATTTTGCTAATGTGTGCCTTAAGTGCACACAATAATTTTCATTTTTGGAAAAAAATTTCTTGAGAATTGAAAAAGTATTGACAGCTTTTTCAATTACCGAAAAAATATTTCCAAAAGTAAATAGCTTAATATGTGCCCTCATGCCACACATTAACCAGACCCTTATTTTTATAAATAAATAAAAAATTGTAACCAGTTGTGATTGGTAGTACATATTATGAAATATAGATGCCGGTTACTTTATTAAAAAAAATATAAAGGAATTCGGTAATATAGAGAGTAACAAAAGTTAGGCACAGCAGTCCACAGGTATGCTTCCAAAAGCGTTGTACGTCCCAATTTTCTCAATCAAGAAGGAACAGCTACATTGATAAAAGTAAAACCCAGATTCTCCAAATTTATTTTATTCATCAAATCCTTAAGCTTAACTGAAATTGAAAGTGACAGGACAAATTAATCATAAATAACAGCAATCATATAGTAGCAATGGTTGCCTAAGTCTAGCCAAAATATTATTAAAAGGAATGAATATTATATATTGCTCCTTAGGTTAGGAGGTACTATTTCTAGAAAGAAAAGTACTAAAAATAAGATTTCAATCCCCGTTGTCAACATTTATACTATATACAGATTAGAAACTACGTGCCCAACATCTTATTAGGCACTGCGTTGTAGTAGGTTCTGTACACAATGCATGGTTCATTCACGAAAACTAGAATATGGGTTAATTTTTTCAACTATATTATAATTTGCAAAAGCAGAGAAGAGAACTGAATTAAGGAGAATGTATATACTAAGGATTTATATATAAATGGAAACAAATAACAGAATCGTTGATTAAAAAACAAAATTACATAACAGAATTAGTTATTTTAGGTTTTTAATAGGACTAGGAATTTCTAAATTTCTTAAGGTAATGTAATTCCACGGTGGAGTAGCTAAAATTTTTATTTATCAATTTCAAATAAATTAGTGGATTGGATTTTATTATATAATAATCAATAATCTAATGAAATACCAAAATAGTGAATTTTTTAAACGTGGATGTCGTTACTAAATTTTCATATCCACACAATTGAAAAGATAGATCATATTTTAGGAATGAAACCACACACCCACCTTCCCCCCATCTCCACAAGACCTTGTACTTGTGGTGTGACCGCCAAGAGCGAGCGGTGATAACTCCATGGTGGAGGGCTTTTAGGATGAGGATCCTAATAATCTTTCTTCAACTTAATATATATATATATATATATAAACGTTAAGAAGGAAGGATGTAAAGGAAAAAATCACATATCTCTCAATATTGACAATGCGATTCAATTTATTAGAAGAAGAAAAAAAGGAAAGCAGTATGAATGGTCATACATTTATAAATAAATTAACGAAAGTAGAATCCAATAGGTAAAATAGAAAAGAAAAGAAAAGGGTACCAAGAATGGTGCAAAGTTTGTGGACATCGTTGGAAGCAGGAATGGTGGCTGGGGGGCCTTTGAAAACGTCAAGGCAGGAAACAAACAGCTGCTGTAGTTGTAGTGGAATAGGCATAATAGGGACCGTCGCGGCCTGCTTAATAATTCTCCGCATCCATTTTCTCTTCTTAATAATTCCCTTCTTCACATATCCAATCTTATTCTTATGTCCAACACGAACACCAACTCTACTACTGTCTCTTCCACCAACACCACCACCCTCCATTACCCCTGCCCCTGCCTCCATTAATTAATAATTCTCACAAGTCACAATCAAACTCTTTTATCTGTCACCTCTTGAAAAACCCAACAATATTTCAGCTTCAAAAATGATCAAAAACAAGATTTAAGAGTGGGGAAATATATATATATATATATATATATATAAAAAGAAAGAAAAGATGTAGCTCAAAAGAGGCAAAGAAAGATCTGAGAAAGAGATAAGAATGGGATCGATAAGATGGTGTTATTAATATACTTATATATTATAACCAGAAGAGAAAAGAGAAAAGAGAGAGAGAAAGCAAAACCAGGGGCCGTTTGAAAGAGATAGTAAAACTAAAAGTCAGTGCCTTTGGCTTTGGGTGGAAACCGTTTGGGGGAAAAAAAGCAAAAGCAGTATGTAATGTAGCAGTTGGATTAGCGCCCCCAAGATTGAGTGGAAAACTGGCGGTTAAACCGACCCTGGTTTTGTGGGTCAAGTTAGTTCTGACTCTGTCTCTGTCTCTGTCACTCCTATATTCCTAATACACCATCTCAATTCTCCATTTTGCCACCTCCCGAACTGCTTATGTGTCGATTTTTTTTTATATCTATTTTTTAAATGACGGTCTTCACTCGCTTCAAATAAAATTATCTGATTTTTTTTAATCAAGGACGTGATTCGTTTATTTTATTAAAATTGAAAATTACTAATAAAATAAATTGACAAACATTAAAAATAAAAATAAAAATAAAATCCTTTCACCGCTACCCTTTTACTTCTTTTTGGGTAGATGCCATAATGAGAATTACCCTTCAACATCAATGGCCGCATGCTTGCTTTTGGACTTAATGGATTTAAGCTATGGATCAAGCATCTTTTTTTCAAAACCATTTTTGAGAATTATTTTTTTTTTTTTTTTTTTTTTTTTGCAGGATTTTGATTTTTTTTTTCTTTTTTAAAACAAGTTTAGAAAATATTTTTATTTATATACGGGATTTTGGACATTTTTTTTAAAGATTTCTTCGGAAATTTTTGAGAAAACAAGTTTTGATAAAATAATATTGAAAAAAGAGTTTAGGAAAATAATTATTTAATTTTAAAGTCTTTTGGAAACATGTTTTGGAAAATGATTTTTATTAAAATGGGGTTGTTGAAAAGGTATTTTTAAGAAAATTCCAATGGGCCTTTAGGTAAAGCTTCTCATGAAAAAAATACCAACGGATTTTTTTGGGAAAAGGTTTTCTAAAATAAAGGAAATTCCATGGAATTTTTTAATGAAAAAATTTTCAAGAAAAATATTTTATGAGACAAAATTTGTCGGAAAATGAGTTTTTCTTGGGAAATTTCATGAGTTTTTGAAGAAAAAAATTTGTTTATGAAAATTGTTTTCTAGGAAAAAAGATCTTAAAAATAAGTCCAATGGGTTTTGAGAAAAGTATTCTAGGAAAATAATTTTAGCGAAAAATCTCACGGGTTTCTAGAAAAAGTTCCTAAGAAAAGGATTTTAAAGAAAAAAATTTCCATGAGTTTTGATAGTAATCTTTCTAGGAAACATTTTTAGGAAAAAATTGGCCTCATGGAAATTTATTGGAGGAGCCTTTCTTTGAAAACCTTTTAACAAAATTTTATTGATACTTTTGAAGACAACATAGACTTGAAAATCATTTTATTTTTTTAAAACAAATTAATTTGAGAAAGATATCTTGGGAACAAACCTTTTGATGTGAGGATAATGGAGTCTACAATTACTATTGGACTCATGTGTAAACTTATTCACAAATAATTGAAAAAAACTTGTAAGGACAATGAGTTTACATACCAAGTCTAAAGCTAGACAACAAAGAGATGAAGAAAATGCATGATACATAAGTTTGAAGTTATTTTACACATAAAACAGGATGAAGAATTTGGGAGGAGGTGAGGGAGAGAGGGAAGACTCTTTGATACCACTATTTTCATCCCTAGGCCTCAAAATCTTGTAACCCCTTGATGGCTAAATGAACTTTTGTTCTAAAGTTAGGGTTTTAGAGGCAAAATATGACTAGTGTTTTTCAATTGATCAAGGGGGTTTATACAAAGTCTTGGGTGTGTTTAATGATTTGTTTTTGGCAAATGATTGGGACTTTAGACCACCAAGATGTTGAATAAGGGTAATTTCTCAATTGCCCTTTGTGTGAAAGCACAATTGGGGAAATAAATCATTGGGTGCTCTTCCCCAACTATTTCAGCTCATTGGGGAGCTATTCTTAATGGTATCCAGCAGCCGAGGTTAATCAAGGGTGTCAGTCAAGCTCTTGGGGCTAAAATGAGCTTGTTTTAGCAAATTTCAGCCACATACAACCGGAGTTGTATATTTTGTTTGGTGAAAATTTTGGCTACCAGCCCCCAGCCCACTTTGCAACACGCATGGCCTGAACTTAAAGAAAATTTGTTACAAAAATGACTTCACCTAACCGTACAACCTCATTGCGAAGCAGGTTATCCTTTATATGTTGTGATTAAGTACATTAGAGTGTACAACAGAATGGTTTGATCACTCTCCTACACTTAGATAAATAGTCAACTAACTCCAAATATTTTATAAATTGTCACCATACTTAAATATTTTAATTTGTTACACCCTAATTTTCTCAACTTAATTTTTTCAAACTATTACTAAAATAATATAAGGATATTTGCCCTATGCTTTGGGGAACAAATTGCCACCAACTTTGGTGTTCGCATGATGATTTTTTGCTTACTTTTCTAACCTTAAATAATGAAATGTAAGTGTTGTTGTTGTTGTTGTTTTTTTTTTTTTTTAAGTGTGAAAGGGTTGGTGGTTGCAATAGAAAAAAGGAGTCACCAATTATCATAAGTTTACAAAGCTTTAGAAGGCGTGCATCACATGCTACTGTAAGAGCATTTCTTATAAGAATTTGCTACAAACAGTATTATACTTTGATAATGATACACGTTTATTAAAATAATAATAATGATACACAACTTATATATCTTGATGGGCAAGAGCGAAAGCTCTAAGTCTAACATCAATTATTATAATTTGGGGACTAGCAGAAGTACATTCACATAAATAAAAAAATAAAACAACCACATGAGAAAACAATATTTAATGTGGTTCAGTCAACTCCATGCCTATGTCCACGAACAACGCTAACCAAAATATCCACTATCAACGATATGGATTACAACAACATTAATCAACACTCACAAACCTCACCAACATAAAACCACAAAACCAATCACCCCAATAACTCCCTCACACCCACAAAACAAACAAACTCTCAACACACAACCATGGGTAATCTTTCAATCCCAAATAATCTACTAGCTGCACTTCAAAGAAACCCACTCATGTTTTTCTAGGAGTCTTTCTCCTCCCCACATGGGAGGAATCTTAAACTTAGGAATCGAGTATCTTCCACAATGGAATCTGATAAGTGAGATTTCAGGTAAAAGCCACCAAACCCTCTGTAACAATGCCTATTTATAAGATTTCAAATTCTATTCATTAATAGACAGAGAATACTCATTACTTCTGCAATAAGGAATACTTTTCCTTCTATGTAAAGGAGAATCCGTGTCTTTCATACCAAGTAAATTCATTGTCTTCTACACCATGGAAAAATCTTTCCTTCTACGTCAAGGAAACCCAAACCAAAATTGATTAGGAATTTGAGGCAATATTCAAAAAAATCTTCACCTCAAGTCAAATTCCATCAAGCAATCTTCATTCTTCATTGATGGAACTCCACCTAAATCCAAGCAAGCTTTCCTTGACCAACTTGATATGATTGATATAGAGATACTTTAAATAATAATGTTATACTCTTTATATGTTGAATTTTGTGTAAAAGTATAGTTATTGTCACTTTGCATTAGTGTTTAGCTTCTTGCTTTGAAATCTTATAGATGTAATCTTTTTTTTTCTTTTCATAATTCAGTAGTTACAACGGGAAAAGGGGATTTGACCCCAAGATGGCTTAGAAACACCAAAAGAGTGTCAACCAATTGAGCTACAATGTTCTTAGTGTCATAAATGAAATCTTAAAATAGTATTAGTCTCATCACATGCTCTTCGCATGTGCAATGAAACTTTTTATTTTAGTTTGTGTCGTAATTTTTCATTCATTCTAGTTTTAGGTTTACATGTTTATCCACTAATATTAATATAGTCAGGAGATTCATGAGCCTAGCTTAAAAAATGAACACTAAAATAGCATTTAAATCATGTCTGGATTTGCTCTTTTTTTTAAGCTAGCCTCACAAAAGTCCTAATTCTATCAATAGTTCACAAATACGTAATATTAGCAGACAAACATTTAAACCTCAAAGATAAATGAAAAATTATAATACTAAACCAAAAAATAAAGCATCATTGCACGTGCAAATCACATGCAAGTGTGATTCGAGTGTGCAGTGAGGCTAGTAAGACATCATAGTTTTAGAAATGCGTAAATTACAACACGAGGGGCTAAACATTATCTTGGGACAAACTTATGAGGGACCAAAAGGTAATTTTGCCTTAAAAAATTAATCCGTTTTTAAACTAAAACCCCTAAATAGTTACAAGAATTACCTTCCACATAACCCATCTTGCTTTGCCTCCTACCCTCAATTTGAACATAAAATTTTCATTAAAAAAAAAACACATTATTAATGAAATGGGTGTGCCGTGGGTTGTTCATGCTGGATTCTGATCTGTTCAAATGTAGTATAAGTCCAACTCAACACCCCAAGCATTAAGCCTGAAGTGGGACCCTCATTACCGCTCATCAAACTAGTAATACAGAACCTCAGGGTCCTGTCTCGTGCTCTTTTTTTCCTACCAAAAAGAGATAAGAGTAAAGACTTGGTCATAATGCCTGGCCTTGCTTCATAATGAAGCCTAGCAATGTAACAAGATTCACGTAGTTTAATTTTCTCATTTGATTTATTTAATATTCCTTTTGACAACCTTTACTTCGGAAACACAACATTCTTTTCATTTCTCTCACACATTAATCTGTTGAGAGATTCAGCGAAAAGTTGCACTTCTGTTCCCAGTTGCCGGAAAAGCTTGACGTCGTCTTCCTTGAGGAAATTCTCCTGTTCCATCATCATCTCTTTGGACTCGACCTTTAATTGGGCCTTTTTTCTTACCCCCAGAATCACGCCGGCACTTTAAACCTTTGTCACCCTCTGACCCCAACCCATCCTCTGGATCTTCTCCAAATGTGACATGTTTCCTTGCTGCTTCATAATCAAATGGCTTCAGCTGCAAGGCGCAGCCAGCTTCCTGAGATTTCTCATTTTTTCTGCCATTCCCATTTTGATTAATTGACTCAAAGCATTGCTGGAAGCTTGATGACAATTCAGAGAGAGACATAGGCTCATCATCCATTTCTGAAGCAGATGCCCCAAAATCACTCTTATGCTCATCTGCGGCTTCTAAATTTCCATGTATTGGTTCCTCTACATTTAGATTATCTTCCAACATTATAATATCATCTGATCTAGAGTTGGCAGCTGGCACAGCAGCATGCCCTTGAGGTTGACAAGTTTCCACGGCTGTATCTGGCACTTCTATAACTAATTTTGACTGCTCACTTGTGCCAGAAAAAGAGTGGAAGGGAAAGTTCACTGAAGATCTGATTTGCTCCAACTTGATCTCTTCCTGGTAAAAGATTGTTAATATAGTTTAGTACAAAAATATAAAGCTAATTAGATCATCAACTGCAACAACATATGAAATCAAATTACAGAGGTTCAAATAATTAAAAATAAAGTGCCTTAATAATAGTTACCCACACCCTCAACATGTTCAAATATCATAAAATTACCCACATCCTGCACTCACAAAACATTTGCAGGTAGGCTGTAGGCTAAAGTTCCCATGACAAGCAGAAAAGAAGCATCAACAAACACGGGTTATAAAACATAGGTCCCCACCAAAATAAATAAATAAAACGCCAAACTCCATCCATTTCCTTTTTTTTAATGGAGAGAGAGAGAGAGAGAGAGAGATTAAATGTAGGATGCCAGGTTCAAGGATTAACTACACTAGAAATTGGAATCGCAGAATAACAGTTGGCAAGGAATTGCAATGTGCTTCATTATCTAAATGTGTATAAAATTCACCTTTTTATTGGTATCAAACTTTCTCTTTGGGGCTGAATTCCCCAGGAGTGCCCCAAAAGCACGGCTAGGCTTCTTAAGCATCTGAACAGTTGCTCCAGTAACCTACAAAGGATAAGGCAAATAGTTTTAGACTAAACCACTGTCAGTAAGAATCCAAATCATCAATATAAAAAATAATCATGATTTACAACCTTCGCTGAACCCAACACCAAGGTATCATCAATTGCATCTCTGCTCTGCCCAGTAGTGAGGCTTCCTCCGACAAGCTGTGAACTATAACAATCAGAATTTATACTGATGTTCCCACTTTTATCTGAATGCTCAAAGGGGAATCCTTTTCCTTCTTTGTCAACTTCAGAGGCACTGCATCCAAGCTCTGAAGACTCATCTTTCAGCTGAGGAGAATGCAAAATTGCAGACATATTACCATTCATTGTATCACCCCCATCAATGCTTACTCTTCTAGCATTTCCAGCTTCACGTTTTATAAGAGCATCAGGTGAGAAGGCATCAGATCCATCTGTAACTTTAATTTCTTCTGATGCCTGAACAATGAAAATTTAATGCTATTTAGAATAGAATAATAAGGATCAACATTTTCCAGTGCAAGGTGAAAAATCTGTAGCACAAAAACACCATTTCGAACATAACTATAGATTAAAAATTCATATATTGGGAAAGTAATTAAACAAGTGAAACTCTATACAAATTGTACATCCTTTCAATTTGCTCCACTCAATGCAAAGCCTCATGAACTCTCTAGTTTGCCAATTAAGTGCTTGAGCAGGACAACAATATAATACTTTTTGCATAAACTTTCTCAATCTAAGGTCAGACATTCAAACAATGTACACTATAGCTAGCAGCATCAAAGCCACCTTCATTAGTCAACCTACATAACCAGACAGGTTTTAAAACAATTAAATTATAGTGACTATATAAATTATATAGAAGTGATAACAAGAATCATTCATAAGAATAACCACTAACTTCTTCCATTACCTATTTTAACTATAACATTTGTAGAAATCATTGCCACGCCCCATAAATATCAGATTCTACAAGCTCCCAACAAATTTCTATTCACCGTTATTGACTTGACTTTCTTTATTTTGGTTCATAACAGCAGGCTACATGAAGACACAATCAACTCTATCTCTGTCGTCATGCTTTAAATGTTGCAAAGCTGGTTCTAACACATCAAAATTTGTAGTCTTCACTTTTTATTGTTGAAAGCTTAACCTATCAAATTGGAGTTTCCTACTTCTAGATTATATCCATGTTCCTTAATTTTGTGGAACAATTGTTCAAAATTTATGCAGCAATTTCATTTCTCACACTATCACCAAGCTACATCTGGGCCTTACAATTTCCATAAGTCCCACCTTCAGATGTTCAGCAATAGCTTCATATGCAGCAGCATTTTGTACAGAATGCCTAATGATGCTAAGAACAGGAGAGAGATTGTGCTCAACGTAAGGGTGCTTTGATTTCACCAATCGACGTAACTTGCTAGTAGTGTCAGGCTTCTGCTTGGCTAATACAAAAGAATAATAAAAATAGTAAGAACATATTGTACGGACACCATTTTAAAAACAAATAATCAAGCTGATAAAAATTTTCTTAGGTTTCCCTACCAATTTCAAGAAGAGTTTTGTTTGGCAATATATATCCAGTACTCTCATCCTCAGCACGAGCAACCACATCTCGCCACTCACAAAGGCCCTGGAAGCAAGCTAAGTATGAAATCTAAAATTTATATTAAAATTTAAAAAATAAAAAATAAAAAGAAGCCCACATAACTAGAGATCACTAAAATAGAGAAACCAACTGCAGATTATCAGTTGACTTAAACTATCCTATTAATCATCCATTCATTTTGAAAGATGAGATGGTTTTTATTTTGTGAAATCCCTTATATTTTGATTGATACATTCCATGGCTCCTA
The DNA here is from genome assembly GCF_932294415.1 of Quercus robur. Classification (NCBI taxonomy): domain Eukaryota; kingdom Viridiplantae; phylum Streptophyta; class Magnoliopsida; order Fagales; family Fagaceae; genus Quercus; species Quercus robur. The sequence continues at coordinate 31,672,577 of NC_065540.1, read as the reverse complement.
CAAGTCAAACAATTATATCAACTACAATGATAGAAAAAACTTCTTAATAAATAGCCCTGAAAAATATTTATCTCAATAATAAAAGAGAAGGTACAGGAAAATGGCCAGCAACGTACTGCAACAATGGCAAGCTGCTGAGCATCGAAACTGGCAGCATGCAACCTGCATCGAGAGAGAATAAATATTGACTGAAGTTGTTAAGAGAGAAAATTTGACACAGCCAAATAAAATAGAGGTTTCAACAGGGGGTCAATGGGGTAAAAAGGCAAATGAATATACATAAGTACATAAATGTATTTTTCAAAAGAGGGCATAACCCAAGTATGCAAGCACACAACTGGGATCACCCCATAAAAAATAAATAAGATTTACATTTCAAAATAAAGGGTTCGAAAATCAATAAAATAAAAGAAGACGTTGAAGAGCCAAAAAATAGTAGACCAACACCCATTTGAAAAGAACTTTTAAGAAACTGAGAGTAAGAAATAGACCCATATATATGGAGATATGAATTTTCTGTCAAAAGCTCTTTCTCATATAGCTGCATGCACACATCACAACTGCGCTTGTAGACCTATCAGCAAAAAGATATTTCAGTAAACAATGAGAATTTATAGTAACTGACAAACATCATAACATATGGAGGATAGTGAAAAAACCATTAGAATTGATCAAATTATACATGTTTATAGTTACTTGGAAAGGAAGATAAATTTGGTCACAACCAATACAATTTCTGTTGTGCAATATTTGAAGAATTTACAAACTTATATTCTTGCCTTAGGCCAAACCATGACCACCAATCACACCAGTACCAGAAAGTTCCTAAGAATCCCCAGACATGAGGGAAGGCAGTCAGGTAGAGAGTTTCTTGCACATATACTCAATTACCAGATGCCTCCCAACCAAACCCAGATATCCCCTGAAAATCCCACCAAGGATGTCAAGCACCCAGATTTCCATACCTTGCTTGTCAAAAAAAGGGAGCAAATAGCACTCCACACCAACACCCCCCCCCCCCCAACCCCCACAACACCTACTCTAACTATGGTGCAATTGCAATGTCCCCCCACAAACTTCTAAATTGATCAATGTTTTCCCCTTAACCAACGGAAATAAGCATTTTGCTCCCTACTGTTAGCATTTAACTCAAAATTTTCGGGGATTTTTAAACTTGGAAATCAAGCATCCAAATCCCAAGTAAAAATTCCATGGGGAAAGGCGTCATTTACAAAATCTAGTAACACTACCACTCATTACTCTCACACCACCACCATCGGCCGATACCACTGCCACTGTCAACATCAATTTCACTGCCATCGCCACCACACCACCATCGCTACCATCACCATATCACTAACACTGCCAATGCTGGCACCATCATTACCACCACCACCTCCATTACCAAGTCATTGTCATCATCAATCCCAAAATTGTCATAATTATTATAATACTCTAAATTCTTTATTTTTTTATGTTTGTCAAAATAATGGATATTCAAATTGATAGGATTGAAATTCCTATCAATTAAATCCAATCATTTTGAAAATTCAACCAAACTAGATAATCGAAATTTCATATTTCTGTTAGACACGTTTTTTACAAACAATTTTGACTTTTAACTTTAATGGATATCCTACTCCAAGGATCATCATCCACAAATTATCCCCTATTAAAACTCCAGGCTTTTGTATACCACAAGCAAAGGATCTTATCATTTGAAATCAGTGAGACTGAAACATATTCAATCTAACAAAACAAGATCCCCAAAGCACGCGGATAGAAGAGCAACAAAATAAGTGATAAAAAATTATGAGTTCACAGCAAATATTTAAGTTCTATAATCCATAATTTAAATATTTCCAAAAATCTTGACCCATACAATATGATTAGATCTTATAGGCCAAATCAAACTCTAGTGAGCTAACTCACTTGCGATTCACAATTTTCTCTGTGTTTGGGTAAAGAATTTTACGATTCACATTCGAATCAGAAATATTTTAAAGACCATCAGGGATCTACTTAGGGACAGATTGGTTGACCACTGGTTTCACTGATACTAAGTGAAAACACCATAAAGATATAAATAAATGAGGAAAGGAGAGATCGATACAAAAAGAGAATATCTACTCTACCCCTATGGCTGGAGCCGAGGCTCAACTTTATTCTCCAAATAGTCACTCCCATTTACTCCCATTTACATCAACCTGACTATGGTAGCTTAGGGCTTGTTTGGTTTGTGTTGAGGTTGTATTCATTTTCTATTTTCATTTTCTCTACTCATTTTCTATACTCAAATCTTGTACTTATTTTTTGTTTCCATCTATTTTCTTGTTTGGTATCATTTTTTGCTTTGTCTCCCCCTTCTCTGTTTTTTTATGACAACCACCAATAAATAGAGAGAGAATGTGTTCTTTGATATGACAAGTCAGTGATAGTGGGACCCACAGATTTGATTTTTTTAGAAAAAAACCACTGTATTCAATTTTTGTATTCAAATCCATTTTTTTTATACTAAAAATGAAACTGAATACAAATACAAAGCCAAACAAGTTTTTTAATGGTGGGTCCCACAAAAAACTGAAAATGAATACAAAATACACCACATTTTTTTCTCAAACCAAACGGGCCCTTAAAGACTCATATCCCATACTAAAAATGATGGTTAAAAATTTTCTAATTCATAACAAGAAATGACAGCTGCTACTTCTAAGCATCTAGATGAAATGATAATAGAATAATCCAACAAAAGCAGAAAACCTATAGACTATTTTAGTGGAGACTCCATAATGCATACTGGCCTCACTATAAGCTGTTAAAATAAACTGATGTCATCAATCCAAGTACATAACAATCAAAACCAATCCAAATACACAGTTCCTAATTTGCAAATGTCCCTCCCACCACTCCCTCTGGTGCCAAAACTAATTTTCATAAAAGAAAAAATCAACTAAAAGAACAATGGAATGTCCACATTACAATCATTGAAACATTAGCTCACAGCGAAGCCACAGATAATTGCTTTAATGTGAAGTATTAAAATAATTTTCAATTTCATTAGATTATGAATTACAGGCACTTTTAGGCACAGGGGCAGATCTAATTTTTGTATAATTCCAACAAATTTTTTATTTCGTATAATTTTCAAAGTAGTAACAAGTTACTCTTCCATGGCTGGATCAGTGCATGAAGATTATACATCCACTGAAGGAGCTTCAAAATTTTCATACCCTTTATGCAACATCACATGAATGTGCAGCCGTAAACAATGCAAATATCATAAAAGGACGAAACCAATCACAAACTTCAATGAGATACATAAACCCAAGGAACTTCCCTAAAATCCAACCAACAAGTATATTATCAAAATAGGGCCCAATTTATTTTCTAGAAGAGTTCGGAGTTGGTGCTAATGGTCCATTAAGACTATCTCTCCTAAAGTAGCATCAAAATTTCCATTATACATAGGCATTTAAAAAACTTGATTCTCATTGAATCATATATAAATTATAATACACAATATCACATGAACGCAGTGTAAAAATCACTAAAGGGGAAAAAAAACCCACAATCCCATAAAATCTGTAGAAGATGGTAATGGTGCAGGAGGAATTACCTCTACTAATGGAGAATCAATATTTTCGGCCTCTTTAGGCATTGCATGCAGCTTGATTCTCATTAAATCATATATATACAATAGATAGTGTGTATCTTCTCTGGCATATCTGTGATCATAAGAAGGCAATTAGATGATGATAGAAGTCAAAAAAAAAAAAAAAAAAAAAACCTTTTTCATTAGTGGAAAATAGCAAACAAGTAATCATGAGCATGCAACACCTTAAACTTTGAATTTAGACCACTCACAAAATATTAGCAAACTAAGAAAACAAAACATCATTTATAATGAATGTAGAAATTCATATTTTGACAATTACATACATTTTTAAGTAGTATCTTTTCTTAGAAAAGTACAAAAATATGTGCACCATCCTAGTACAGAGAAGTAGACAAGGGTAAATACAAAAGTGACTAAATTTAAAAACTTTGAAAAAAATCCCACACATTTGAGAAAGAAAAATAGCCCATTGTTGCAATCCAAATGTATAGCATTCTTTTGAGAAAAAAAAATTTTCAAATCCAGAAATGAAATTCCATGTCCGTCAAAAGTAAGTATTATGTTCTCGCCATATACACCACATGATTGCCAATAGTACAGCATTCCAAATCACTGCCTTTCCATGTCTCCGAAATGACCTCTCCAACAAGCCAGCCACTCTGTTACCAAACAAGGCATAACCCACTTGCTGTACGAAATGGAATGAAGAAGATGATTCACAGACCCATAGACTTACAACACTCGCTTGCTCGTATCTTCCAATGACTATTTGGCTACAATAGTCAAATATTGAGATAGTCATTGTAAAATACAATCCTGTTTATATACTTAATTCAACTACAGTACCAACAGATGTATCTTAAATGCAAAGTGATGATAAAGTGAGCAAGTAAACAACTCTAATTACATATAGACAGGAGGTGGATTCTTTCAGAACTACTAATTCACTTGGGTTAATGACTTATTAAATTTACTTTTAACTAATAACAATAATAACTAAAATTTTGGAGGCAACCAAGAGAAGAATTTCAAGCAGGAAACTCTCCATGTACCTTAGCATCTCCTCAGGAAGAGGGCGTAATCTCCAATCTGCATTCTGGTATCTGCAAGGAGTTGTCAAGTCAACCTTATAGTAACGCAGAAGAAGGAAAAGTAGTCAACCCATAAGTAGCAGCTTTTTTTTTTTTTTTTTTTTTTTGGGGGGGGGGGGGGGGGGGGGGATAAACAGTAACAGCTGAATCTAGTGAAACTGAAAATGAATTTAAAAAGCATACTCTTTGTTAGCAGAAACTCCACAAAAGTGATGCAAAAGAAACTCCAAGCTATTTCTCTCCAATTTCAATACCTTCGAGGCCTGAGGATCAAAAAGAAAAGTTCACATTCATAATAAGTACGAGAATATCACAAAATAATTATGATTACATGTTAAAAGTGGGGAAAAAAGGAGCATATTGGGGTGAAGAAGGGTGGGGAAGGATAGCAACCAAGAGAATCTTGCCAAGCATCTTAATAGAAAGACCAACTTTCCTATCTACCATTAGCCCTAGTAACCAGTGATTACTCTTCCCTTTTAATAAGTAGGTCTTGAGTTCAACCCATTGGACAAGATGGGAGAATACTGCCCCCTTTGTAGCCTGCTACCACTAAAAAAAAAATAACAACTTCCTATTCTTTAGAAGGACAAAGTAAAGCCTTAGAACTCATGCTAAAATATGAATCTCTTTAAAACATAACATAGAAATAAATCCATGGGTATCCAAATAATAAAACAAGAGAAGAGAACTGAAGTGAATAGAGTAAGAAGCCTCTCCCTGAAGTAAAAATTGGATGGGATAAACAAGGGAATTTTTTTTAATTTAAAATAAAATAAAATAAAAGGCAAAGGGAATAATCAGACACAGATAACCTGAGATATCTAGTAGCACAAAAATTTGGTGAGTTGCAAAAAAAATCAATACAATCCTATGCCCAGTATTGTGCATGCAGAGCAATATCAACTACTTGGAAAAATTAGTTTCTGGTGGAACCACAGTACTGAGAAATACACCAACCATAATATAAGATTTTTACCTACAGAGGCAAAAAGCAATAGATTCAAGGCTTATATATATATCCCAACAATTAGTGATTTCGATGTGCAAACCTGGCCAGTGTCAAACAAATTGCAAATGTAAATGCCAAAGTCCCGCTGAAGCCACACAATATCTCGATCTGCTCCATGCATAACCTAATTGAGTATAAATATTTCCCAGTATCACATAATTTGGTAAATCTAATACCCCCCCTCCCCCAAAAAAATAAAATAAAATACAGTAGTTGGTGAGCAAAAGATCAACCTTTCTCTTGGTAGGGTCCTTGAAAACCTCCCTTAAATATGGGCCAATATGAATTCGAAGCTTTAGAGTATCTACAACAAAATCTTCTGTTCTGGTAGATATTTGCATCAAGCAAGTCAACCCTTGAAAAGATCGATATTGATTATGTTCCAAATCAACCTAAACAATCACAGAGGTTAAAATGAACATAAAGGAACACTTATTGGAAAAAAAATATACATGTACAGGAACAGATATTTTAATAAAATTTAACCCAAAAGAAACAAAGTAATCCTAGTATTAATATGTCATCTTTTAGAAAACCTAGATTAAGTCCAGGGCCAGCCATCCCACAGATTAATTGGAAGAAATAAAGGAGGAGAAAGAAAAGGTAAATAAACTTTCAATATTTTATGAGTAGCTGATACACACTCACAAAAAAAAATAAATAAATAACATTCCATAATCTGAACTGATGGAGAATTTTGAACAAGAAATCTCTCTCATCAACATTAAAAATGTCAACATCAGGAAATTCTATGTACAATATCAGCCCCAGGTTATCTTCATAGTGACAATAGTTGCAAGATGGTACATATAGAGAAGCAATTGAGTCAAGCAATCCACACTAAAGAAGTAATCAGAGTAAGATTTAATGGGTTAATTATTTTAAAATTACAAAGAAAACAACTGCTTTGCCAAATTATTCAGCACACACACAGTAACCAACTATTTAAGGTATTAAAAAGCTCTTGATATCGAAATCTAGTTCTCCAGAAGGTTATAGTGCTGTTAAACCCTTCGACCTAACTGGATCATCATGTCAACCTCACAAAACAAAATTGCCCCATTCAATCCTCACTATTACCCTCATGATTTTATTAAAGAATGACTTGTCCAAAAGGCTATGTTAGAAGTTCCCACAAGTAACTATGAGTACTCATTTGCTAATATACGTGGACATAAGGATTGTTGAAATTGCCAGTTCAACATACACACAAAATTCCTGAGCCTTGACACCACATGGACTCATTTTGCACTTTACACCTTGCCAATAGAAGTAGCTCAAGTTCTACTTGTTAATGATTGTTGTGCACACCAAAAATTAAATAAAAATAAAAATAAAAATTAACAGTCTGGCCAATAAGAATATACTCAAAAAAGTAAGATTAAGCAAGCAGGCTACAACATGTTGAAATAAAATAAATCAGAGTAATCAAATTTTACCGCAAATTCATTCACACCACGCAATTTAGCAGCCATCTCTTTCAAATCTTTCACTTCCTCCACAAGCTTGAAAGGTGTAGACTCTATAGAGGGGGGTTTTACAGGATCCACATTCCCAATGTCTTTATCAACAAAATCCATAAAAGAAAGCTTCTCCTATAGGAATGAGAAAACAATAAATAGCAAGAAAACAGACTCTAATTTTGGCAACATATACAATTGACTACAAGAAAATGAAGAGAGAGGATACAATAATTGAATATAAAGAAAAATGAGATAGAGAAAAGGAGAAAAAAAAAATTCCAAACCACACTACAATTAGGCAAGCAACAGATGTTCCAATCAAAATGCATAAATACCAAAAAAGCGAACACACTCTCCCAAAATGGTCTCAATTAAAACATATAGCTAATCATGTTAACAACCCATGAGCCATCCATAATGTAATTAGTAATATCTTAGGTTTAAAATCTCAGTTTGTAGGTTGCTCTTTCTGTTGGGTGAAGAGAGAGATTGCAACAAGGCTGCTCATGTTGCTGCAAAGCTCTCGCTTAGGTCTAAAGAGTCTTTCTGTTTCAATAAGGATGATCTTCCAAGAGCGCTTATCTCTATTTGTAAGGAAGATTGTCCATCAGTTTCCTCTTAAATAAACATCACAGATTATCAAAATAAATAAATAAAAAAACCATGAGCTAACAAAAATAAATCAATGCAGTATGACCCAGAGAAGAAAGTGATCAAACTTAAAATATGATGCTAAGTGTCTCTTATCATTTCTACTGTCAGCATGTATATGATAGTTACTAACAGCTTGGAAGCTCCGAAAAGTACCTATTCAATGCATTTTGCATCATTAAAATTATCTCAAATGGACAACATCCATGAGAAAAAGATATTGAAAAGCAGAAAGAAAGCCAAAAGGTGGGTTCAAGTTATCTCAAATGTAGAATAAGGGATCTAGGTTACCAATCGGCAGAGGTTTAAAGCCTATGCTGTGTATCCAAGAGTTGCCCATTTGGATATATACCACTATCAGTTTCTTTAAGAACTTCTACCCTCTCCCCATGTGTGTGTTAAACATACTTAGTGTTCTCAAAACAAAACAAAAAAAAAGGTTCCCAATCGGTGTTTTGGGCGGGCAAGCAATTATAATGGAGCAGATGTCATAGGTTCAAGTCTATCATACTCATAATAAAAAAGAAGGAAGTTCAAATATATCAATCTAAAAGAAAAGAAGGCCAAAATTTCATTTCATCCACACACTAGTGTTTGTGTTTGTTTTTCCAATCCCAAATCAAAAAGAACGTGTTAATACAATAAAATAGCGAAAAGAAAACATACTAGGGGATGAATAAAGGTGGTGGTTTGGTCATCGTCGGTCCTCTGCTGCTGCAACCAAACGTGCTGAAAGGGCTGGTTGGAATTATTGACCAAAATAGTAAACTCCTCTTGTGGCTTCCTTATGGATGGTATATGAAATGGCACCTTCGGTTTGGTCTTCGTAGCCAACTTTACAGCACTAGCACTGGCACTAGCACTCGCCCCCTTCTTCTTATTGCCATAATGCACCAACTGAAACCCAGAGGAGTCTGTCTCTTCCTTCTTCCGGAAGTCGTCGGCCGACACATCAAACCGCTCAAGAAGCTCGTCGTTGACATTCACGAGCCAATCGTAGGCGTCGTCCATGTCTGCTTCAGGGAAAGCAGCAGCGGCAGCAGCTTTGGGCGGTCCTTCTTGTTGTCTCCAAACCTGAGCATTATCGTTTATAGCGTGGAGCATCGACGTTGATTTGTTGGAGATTTCGCGGATGGGGTTCTTGAAGTCATCGAAGTTGTTGAAGAAGTGAAAGTCTTTGCCGGAGGGTACGCCGCGAGAGGAGGCGGAGAGCTTGGACAGTGAGGAGGCTAGGGTTTGGGCCTTGTCGGCTTCGGCTTCGGCTTCGTCACGGTGGTGGTGATGCTCATTCATCGTCTTGAAATTTTGATTTTGATTCTTGGATGGTGATTATTAGGGTTTGAGAGTAATAGGGGGGCTTAGGGTTTTAGGAGCGTTCCCATCATGAGTATGATTATTTTTATTAGGAGACAAAACAAAAGTAAATACGAATGAAATGTGCGTTTCACTTTTCAGTTTGGCGAAGGCGGGGGGTGGGAGTGGGAGTGGGAGTGGGGATGGGATGGGGGCATTTTCTTTCTTTCTTTCTTTCACACACACACAGCCAGAGGGAGAGAGAACGTGGGAAGTGAAAGTGAAAAAAGTGTTCTGTTTTGTTTTTTTTTTTTTTTTTTTTTACTGTGTGCCAGAGGCAGAGAGAGTGTGTGTGTTAAAACGGTTCTAACTTTTAAAGGCCAGTGGTCATGTAACAAGCGGTGGAATGCACGTGCACACCGCTACATGCCTACATGTACAAAATGTGATGTGAACACAAAAATTGTTATGTTATTTGTTTTTTTCATTTCGTTGAATGCCCTTTTTTTTTCTTTTTCTTTTTTTCCTTTTTTAGAAATTTGCAATATTCTCATGACACTTTTATAACAAATTATTATGAACATGCAAAAAATGGAAATCTATGTTGTGAATTCAAATTAGAACTAATAACAACTTATCACATATAATTTGTTGTAAAAGTGTTATAGACGTCTCTTTTTTTTGTTATTGTTATTATTATTATTATTATTATATTTGATTGAGATGATCACTGAGATATGAAAAGTGGGAGAATTTGATTGGTTGGAAGTGTTAAATTGACAATAAAATTGATGGTCTGTTGTGTTTTTCACATGAGCCCACTAAAACAAAATCTCTCAAAATCGAAGATAAAACAAAAATAGAAAATTAGGAATGAATTACAAACTAAAAATGACAATGTTTTTCCCTTGCTTACCATGGGAATAAAATTCTCAAAATGCCTTTACCCAAATGCATCAAACTCACCATTTGGTACCAAAAATATAAAGATAAAAACTCAGCTAAAAAATTAGTTCGATTAAAAAAAGGGGATTCATAATCAAATGAAATAGAGGTTAAAGAGTCTAGAATTTAAACTTTTTTATTACTGTTAACACCAGCTTGTAACCCCATAATATGGATACACTTAAAAATATACAATAAGATACATAATATAATTCCTATATATATAATTTAAATACTATTGATAGTCATTTTTATATTTTATTAACTCTTTAAAAAAAATTGTAAGGATATTATTAGGTATAAAATGTAAATTGTCTATTTTTTTTTTCTTCATTATTGTGAAACACTTCTTCTTTTTTAACAATTCATTTATTATAGACTCTTTGATTTTTGTACTTAATAACTCACTTGGATGAATATTTATAATGTGGTCCCACATTTTTTATTCTAAAATTAAGAAATAAAATTCTTTAACAATAAATAATTTAGGACATATGGTGCAAAATTATAATTTTAATTTGGAGTTTTAATTTGAGTTTCTCTCAACTTTATATATATATATATATATATGTAGGGACACGATTATTTAACGGCCCAAGAATGATGTTGGGCTCGCACATGAAAGATCTCTCACAATATGATTTGTAGAGAGTGGGCTTGAAAGGCTTGCTTTTGGTCACGGGGCGATATTACAGTCTTGATTTTAGAGGAATTCATATAGAAAAAAGAGTTGGGTTTGAGCGTTTAAGCCCTACAGCGTCGTATCCTGTGGGGTTGGACTCCTCGGACTTGGTCCGAGGATCATTAAGGTCTTACCCCGGTTATCCAACGGTGGGTTTTTTTGTGATGTGCATGTGTGGTTAAGGTGTTTTCACCCATGGAGTCTTATTTTTGGAGGTGGGATGGGAGTCTCCCCTTTTTCCCGGCCCCCTCTCCAGATTTACTTACTTTTTATTTTATACTAGCCTGTGTTCGCTGTCCTTCGTCCACGTGTAGGGTCAACCTTTACAAGACTGATATTTGTCCCGTCAGTCTAATCCCAGAATTGTTGGGGATGGTTGATAAAGTTGAGGAATACGGCTCTGTTAGGTGCAGAGTCTTATCTGGGAAGGGTAGTAAGGGTAATTTTCCCAAGATATTTTAGATTTTCTTACAGATTTGTTCCTATACCTCTTTTTTACCCCTCTTCTCAAGGGAGCTTTGGGTCTGCCGAGGACTAAACTGTCCTCGGCTGCATCTCGGGGCCATTTTTTGCCTTATATTTTTGAGCTTGGGCCATAACCTTTTTCGGCTTGGGCCTTTGGGCTTCCCATGAGCAAGTGGGCCTGGCTCATAAACTATTGGGCCCCACAATATATATTCCCAATGTAAAGAGAGAAATAAAAGAAAGTTGATACTGGTGCTGACTTTAGTGGGGTATTTTTGAGAGAGCCATAGACTTTACTCATGTCTATGAGCGCGCACGCACACACACACACACACACACACACACACACACACACACACACTCTCTCTCTCTCTCTCTCCTCTAATTTTCACACACACACACACTCTCTCTCTCTCTCTCTCTCTCTCTCTCTCTCTCTCTCTCTCTCTCTCCTCTAATTTTCTCCAATTCTTATTTAGATGTAAAAGACATGTCATTTTAAATTAAATAAATGTCACGTGTTCCACATCCAACTAAAAATAGTTGGAGGATTCAATAGAAAGGGACCTTTTTCCAAAATTGCTAGACAAGATCTTTCCATTTCATTCATTTCATGGTTAAGACTTTTTTTTTTTTTGGAGAAATATATATATATATATATTTAGATCTAACAGTGTACAAACTGTCATGTCATTTAAAATTTTAAATAATGTGATAGTCTAAATAATTAATCTATTTCAGATAGAGGATCATTTTATGAAACTTACATGTTAAATTGTTGACCTTTTTTTTTTTTAATGAAAACTACACAAAAACCCATGTGTTTTCTTCATAAAATACAACCCTTGAAATTTTTTGTAACACTTAAAAAGTCCTTTATACATTGATATTGTATTTCTATGAATTTTATTTTATTTTATTTTCCAAAATTGTTTCTTCAAATAGTATTTGTACATCATTATGTACTTTTCATAGAGGAGAAATTCTTATTATTTCTGTTCATACCACAAATCGTAGTGAGCCACTAGTCCAAATAGAATTTTAGAAAACCTACGAAAATCACACTATCAAAGTGACATCAGTGTGGTGCCAGCCTAGGCTTCTCGATGCTTAAGTCATAACTCACTAAACCCAATTAAACAAAAATAATAAAGTGTTTTGGGTTTTTCTCTCATTCCTTGCAAATGTAGTGGTGTGTTCCTTATATAGGAGTGATCGCATGGCCAATACTTCCTTGATTTTCTCCCATTACTTGAACCATGCTATAATGAAGGTGATGGTGCACAAAAATCAGTAAGCTGAATGCTTCGGACTTCAATGATGGTTGGATGACCTAAAGAGGAAGAAATAGACTATCAAAAGTGACTAGGGTGAACCAGCCAAGGACCTTCTGACAATTAAGTCAATTTTCTCTCTAGAACACAAGTGTAGTGAGTGGATGAATAGTAAAGCATACCTTGATTGGATGAAGCTTGGTTTCTTTTATAGAGAGTTTTGAGTGGGTCTACTTGTTAGGTGTCACTAACATTGTGGGAGATGTGTGGACTTAGTGGGAAGAGTGAAGCGAATTTCAGAGAATTTACCCCATGTTCCGAGATAAGGGTTAGTGGTCTATCCATTTGAGATTATGGACGACCTAGTTATTCTTTAGACAGCAAGATTTCCTTTTGATGATACCCTTGGACGTCTGTATATTATGTTTGTGGTGCATATTCCTCCTTTCTCCTTCTTGAATACCATTTTTGATGTTATTGGTCTTAGACAACCATTATGGACGAAGAATACTTAATGTTGATCACCATCAGAAGGTAATGACGTTGTTGGAATGCAAGAATCTTGAGATTGTTACCCGTATTTAGAGAATGGGGGTTGGTGGAGTTTATAAACTTTGCATTTTTATTATGGACATAGCTCATTTCCATGTTGGTCCTTAATTAGATTTATCATAATTAACTATACATCAAAATTTCATTTGTTTAATTTTTGAGGCAATAATGTAATTAAAAATAATCATAAATCCTACATTTTTTTTTTAATTTTGCATCATAGTAAAAAAATAAAAAAAATAAAAAAGAAGGAAATTTTGAAATTGAAAGTTCAAATAATGTTTTGATCGTTAAGTGGCTAAAATTATATTTTTAAATTTGTTATTCTCATAAAACAAATTGGAAAATAAAGCTAAGATCACACAAAATTTTAATTGAGCTAAAATTGATATAAGTGCTAGTCCAATTGACACTTGTGTCAAGCTTTTTGACAAAATTTGAATTTTGGCACCTCTTATTAGCCCAAAGCTCAATTTAAATGTGCACAGAGATAGAAACAAGTTGAAAACTCCATAAATGAAATTAAAACCTCCATAATTCATTCACCTCTATAAATACCACCTTGTTTCACCAAATTAATGGATTGTTTTTTGGAGAGAATTCCACCCCATTTTTAGAACAACGAAGTGTTGGAGAAATTTTTATAAAAAGCTTAGGAGAGACATTAGGTTACTTCATGCAACATCACTTTCTCTAAGCTACAAAATTTCGGAAACTCTAGTCAAAATCTATCGATATCACTACAATCTTCTATAAACATCAACACACACAACTCCCTCAAACAATCAAGTGGAAGACTTGTGAATTAAGGAGCCAAACACATCAAAGCATCTCGTTCCTCTATAAAAAATTACCAATGCATTGTAACTCGTAAATGACTTTATTGAAGATATATATTTGTTTATTCTTATTTTCCAACTTAATTTAACTCTAACTATTATTATTATTTAATGATGTAGTTTGATCAGGGGTCTGGCTCGATCTACAAACACTTTGCAAGAAAAATAAAAGACTTGCTAGAGTGCCAGTAAAGGAACTCTCCGGTGGTTAAGTGAGTAACAGTATCATAGAGTGAAGGAAAAATCTATAAAGATTAGGACATGTTTCAAAATTCTATTGGTTGATGATCATTGCCTTTTGTACCACTATTGGAGATTAAATTACTCCATGATTTTGGGGATTTTAATTTTTGCTAGGTAAATGCGGGGGCTCAAACCCCCAAGTTCAAGATATATAGGGGCACTGGGTGTCACCAGGCTACAAGGCCCAGTGGCCCATGATTTTGGGGATTTGATCACACCAAATTTCTTCCCTTTAATTTAAAAATCACCCTTTAGCTATTAAGGAGTTGGTGGTAAGGAATCCAAAGGTGATAAGAGGATATGAAGCATTTCCCTTATATGCAAAATTTGACTTTAGTGAACTTATTGGGCTTTTGGGTGCTTTAGCCAAATTGGCACTTCATTGGTCCAAGTTACGAATGTTAGCCACCTCATCTAAAGTTGAACTGAAAGTGTTATCAAATTGTAGAGAGAAGAAAATGTGAAATTATGTAGTTACTTAATAAGTTGGCTTATTTTAGAGATTCCACAAAATAAAAATGAGTCCCATGGAGATAAATAATATTCTAAAAATGAAGTTGCTACTAGATTTTAACTCTTAATCGACTTCACTTTACTAAGGACATACATTTTTTACTTCTTATTTTACATCTTAGTTTATAAACTCTAACAGTTGTTTGGTTTATTTTTGTTATCATTATTGTTATCTAATGATGCAATTTGATAAGGGCTTTAACTCGATCCACAAATACATGTAAAAAAAATGAAAGACTTGTTAGAGTGCCAATATGGGAACTCTCAGATGGTTAAACTAGTGACATGATGAGAGAGTGAAGGAAAGATCTATGAAGATTAGGACGTATTTTGTACCTCTTAGGGTTAGTGATCATTGCCTTTTGTATTGGTTATGCAGATTGAATTACTCCATGATTATGGACATTTAATCTCACCAAATTTCTTCTCTTTAATTTATGGATCACGCTTTAGCCATTAAGGGGTTAATGGTGACAAATACAAATGTGATAAGAATGTATGAATCATTTATTACTTGACGTTTGATGTCCCTGAGAATCAATGGTTACATCAAGCACGATCCCCCACGTGCCGAGAACCGTACCATGATCCCATCCCCACATTTTAGAAATGGGATCATGGGGGGTTATTAGGGATGGCAATTTTTGCCCGACCCGCGGATACCCGGCCCGATCCGACCTTAATGGGCCGGATTTTACCCGGTCCGATTAAAAATAGGGTCGGGTTTGGGTTTTAAAAAAAAAAAAACCCGAAGCGGGTCCGGGTCGAGTCCGGGTTTTCACAAAAACCCGACCCGAACCCGAACCCGAACCCGACCCGACCCGCTTAAAACTGAAATTACCCAAAAAAACCCTAGTATATATATATAAACTTATAAACCCTACATTATTCTCTCATTTCACTCAGCCAACTACCCTAGCCGCCCCTCCCACTCTCACTCACTCTCCTCTCCCCTCCTCTCCCAATCGTAGTCGTCGGCCATGTCTACTTCAGGGAAAGCAGCAGCAGCTTTGGGCGGTCCTTCTTGTTGTCTTCAAACCTGAGCATTATCGTTTATAGTGTGGGGCATCGACGTTGATTTGTTGGAGATTTCATGGATGGGGTTCTTGAAGTCGTCGAAGTTGTTGAAGAAGTGAAAGTCTTTGCCAGAGGGTACGCCGCGAGAGGAGGCGGAGAGCTTGGACAGTGAGGAGGCTAGGGTTTGGGCCTTGTCGGCTTCGGCTTCCGCTTCGTCACGGTGGTGGTGATGCTCGTTCATCATCTTGAAATTTTGATTTTGATTCTTGGATGGTAGATTTAGATTTGGTTGTTAAGATTTGATGTTCCTTGCATGTGCCTGTTTTAGATTTTGATTTTAAATGTATTTGGTTTCTGTGAATAGTTTGATTTTAGCTAGAATAGGTGCTGATCAAGAGGCAGGTTTCCTTTTGTTTTCCAGTCCGCCTGTGGACTTGCTTAAGAACTTAGAGGATGGCTGTAATGGAGTTTATTTCAACGGACTTTGTACTGATTTGGATGTAGTTGTTTAGTTTAATGATATTGTCATTTTTAACCCAAAAAAAAAAGTTTGATTTCAAATGTGTTTGGTTTGTGAATAGGAAATTTGAATGGGTTTGGTGGATTTGATTTGAGATTTACTTGGATTTGTTGTTTGTGCTGCTGTGATTCTTTTTTCTCAGAAAACAATAATTTTTTTTATTTTTTTATTGAGCCACAGATTGGACCACTATTTTCAGGGCCCTGGCTGGGCGGGGCCCGACGGGGCGGGTCTGGGCCCCGAGAAAAAAATCCGTTTAATAAACGGGCCGGGTTCGGGGCGCGGATCCTAACCCGCGGGTTGGGTCCGGGTATGTAAAAACCCGGCCCGAACCCGACCCGTTGCCATCCCTAGGGGTTATTGTACGGACCGAATAAGTCAGCCCAATCTCGAATTATAGGCCTACTCAATGATATGGTCGGCCTGTCCCAACCCACAAGCCGAGCTTAGATGGGCCTGCCGAATCGTCCTCCCAAATACCTCAAGAGTTTGCCGTGAACTAGGGATTATACCTTAAGGGAATCCGCTCACTGAGCGTTAATTGGTGTCGGGCACAATTTACTAAGAAATCACATCTGCAGTAGGTAGTGACTTCCATTTAATTAGGTGTATGGGGCATAGGGGCCCACAAATATGGGGAAAATCCCCTTAATCATGAGAATGTTGACTTTGGTGAAATTAGTGGCCTTTTAGGGTGCTTTGGTTGAGTTGACAACTCATCAATCCAAGTTGCCATGCTAGCCACTTTGTCTAAAGTTGAGTTTCCCTACACAAAAAAAGTTTCACAATATATTTTTAATAACAGTTGAGTTGGTAAGCTTTTATTAGTGCATATCTGGACTCACAATTAACATTATTTTTTTACCTCCTACTAATGATTCAGCACATCAATTGAGTGTAAAATTTTTTGCAATAAAGTTTTATCGTATAATCAGTGACAAACATCATGTTACGGTTCTTAAAACAAAAAGTGCCTTAACAAAGGTTATCTTGTCCTTTGTCTTAATAACATAAGTTTAAAAATAATAAATATTCAAATATGAATTATAATACACAATTTTGGAAAATAAAAATAAACTTATCATTATTAATAATTAATAATTGGTTACACAAACAAATGTGATTGCGTTAAAAAAAATTGTGCATAATTTGATTTATATTTTTAAAAATGGTCATTGTAGGGACACGATTTTTAACGACCCAAGGATGACGTTGGGCTCGTGTGTAAAGAGCCCGAACAATATGATTTGTAGAGAGTGGGTTTGGAAATGCCTGCCTTTGGACGCTGGGTTTCGTTCTGGTCCCGGTTTCATGAGCAATCATACAAAGATGGGTTTGGACTGTATAGCTGAGCCTTGCATCAATGTAGTTTGAAAGGTTTGACTCCTCGGAATAATTCCAAGGAGCATTACATTCTCACCATTCCTCCTCCTTTTTTTTCCTTCTTTCTCCGGGCTCCCTCTTTTTTAGCTCTCTTTTCCCTTTCATACTAGTATTCACTTCCCCTTCTTCATCTACGTGTCAGTTTCTCCTTATTTGGGGTAATTACTCGTCCTATCAATCCATACGTCAGAGCGGTTGGGAAAAGCTGGATTGCATGGTATGGAGTATGGGCTTGTCAGGCGCTGGGCTCCACATTATGGTGTTGGCAGCTTTCTCGTTTGTACTGCTCTTGTACTGAGTTTGTCCTTTTCCCACAGACGTTTTGTGAGGTGTTGAGCGTAAGATCGTCCTCGGTCACATTCTTGGGCCGTTAAGGGGCTTTCGTCATACGTCCTCGGCAGTAGGCTCCTCGGCTTGGGCTTTGGGCCCTTAGTGTGAAGTGGGTTGGGATTTCAAATTTCAGGCCCCACAATAGCCCCTCAAAATCCTGCTTCCCGACTTTTTAGTTGGGGAGGAGGGTTTTGGTGATGTTGGGCTCGTCTCGCGGTTTGCTCAAGTTTCGCACCTTATTGCTGTTTGTGTTCTTCCATTTGCATGGGAGATGTGCCGAATTTAAGAGGCATTACTTTATTCTTCACCTGCGCAGTGTCCTTTTGATGTTTCAGTATTCGAGGCGCGCCTTCACGAGGACCTTTAAATCTTGTGGTGGCGGATGGTGTTGGAAATTGTGCCAGAGCTGCCTTGTCCGCAGCGTTTCTTGGGAATTTACTCAAATTAAATGACACCACCTTACCCTTTATATAAGCAAGATAGGTGGTTATTCTCCTAGCTTATAAACCCTTCTGCTCCCTTCAAAACCATAACCTTTTATCCATAACCAGTTCCCACATCCAGTGTCGTCCTCCCTTAGTGCAATATGTTTGAGGCTTGGGTGGAGGTGGAGGAACTTCACCCGCCACAGAGGCACCGGACCCTTCCAAGACTTGGTCTGGGCAGGGGAGGCACAGATTTAAGGTAACCTCTCATTTGGATAAGGTGGGGACGGTACCCCCACTTCTTTCAGTCAAAATCCGAAGCAAGTTCTGGTCACATCAGATTTTTGGTGTATCAGAAGAAAGGTTTTCCATCATCAGCGCCGTCTGCTATATCGCAGGCGTGGTTCCGTGGAGGCCCATCAACTTCCGGCTGCCTGCACCTTTTCTTCAACGGTGCTGGCCTCAAGTTGGGTTCCCTGCACCTTTTCTTCAACTGCGTTAGCCCGAAATCGGGCTCCCAACGCCTTTTCTTCAACGGTGCAGGCCACGAGTGGGGCTCTTTGGCTGCCTGAGTTATAGGCATGTAAAAGTATTGAGGAATGGCTTCCGTAGACGAAATTTTGAAGCGGCAGCACGTCTCTTCTCTGCACTCCTTCTTCGACTTTTTCTTTATTCCCTTATATCTTTTCTTTTCGCTTTTTGTAGTTAGCTTCAGTGTGAGCTTATTTAAGCTCTTTCAATGTACGATGTACTGTTTCTTTGTCTTAATAAAAGAGGAATTTATTTACTTGTTTTAAATATTTTTCTTTTTTGCAACAACTATTTTGTGAATGGGTGTGCTCCATGCGTGTTTTTCTTCAATGATACTTAGAGCAGGAAACCTTGAAACATAACCGACTAATTCTAATTTACCGACATTACCAGGCATAATAATGATAATTCACAGTAAATTAAAACTCATAAAACTAACCGGGATAATGGCCGAGTGCTTCGTAATGCAGACAAGGCGACCGTCCGAGAACGATAAACTCTAAATAATTCATCTGAGAGGGTAGCCGAGCAGTGAGGGACTTCGACTCTATTTTTGGCAACACATTGCCTTATATATTGCATCAATCCTCTTGGTATTGAGGATCCGAGGATAAACCGGGGAATCCATGTGGTTTAGGGATTAGCCCAACTATCAATGGGGGATTCTCCTCGGATAGATTCTAATGTCCATGTAACGTCCAGGTCGTGCCCAAACCCATGTTGTCTCTTCTAGGTAGTCGGTTTCCCAATAGGCTTGAGTCCGAGGACCATACAAGGCCTGAGTTCTGTCCAAAACTTGTAATTTTTCTTTTGAGTACTTGGTTTCCCCATAGGCTTGAGTCCGAGGACCATGCAAAGCCTTGGTTCTGTCTAAAACTGGTAACTTTTCTTTTGAGTATTTGGTTTCCCCATAGGCTTGAGTCCGAGGACCATGCAAGGCCTTGGTTCTGTCCAAAACTTGTAATTTTTCTTTTGAGTACTTGGTTTCCCCATAGGCTTGAGTCTGAGGACCATGCAAGGCCTTGGTTCTGTCCAAAACTTGTAAGTTTTCTTTTGAGTACTTGGTTTCTCCATAGGCTTGAGTCCGAGGACCATGCAAGGCCTTGGTTCTGTCCAAAACTGGTAACTTTTCTTTTGAGTACTTGGTTTCCCCATAGGCTTGAGTCCGAGGACCATGCAAAACCTTGGTTTTGTCCAAAACTTGTAATTTTTCTTTTGAGTACTTGGTTTTCCCATAGGCTTGAGTCCGAGGACCATGCAAGGCCTTGGTTCTGTCCAAAACTTGTAAGTTTTCTTTTGAGTAGTTTTTTCTCTGTATTTATTTGTTTTTCGAAGGTCAGCCCCTAGACCATGGCAGGGAGAGTTGGCTTGAGGCCGGAAGCCCCTAGAGCTGCCCGCGCCGTTGGCACTGCAGGGCGTAGCCTCTAGCAGGAATTTATGTCGGAGCAACAACTGCATGTTGCCGGAGATGGAGGAAACCCCGCGAACCTCTACTTGCTAGAGAGTTGACTCCACCGCCACCTGGGCCAATGCGTAAGCCTCCCCACAGACGGCGCCAATTGTAGGGACACGATTTTTAACGACCCAAGGATGACGTTGGGCTCGTGTGTAAAGGGCCCAAACAATATGATTTGTAGAGAGTGGGTTTGGAAAGGCCTGCCTTTGGGCGCTGGGTTTCAGTCTGGTCCCGGTTTCATGAGCGATCATACAAAGATGGGTTTGGACTGTATAGCTGAGCCTTGCATCAATGTAGTTTGAAAGGTTTGACTCCTCGGAATTATTCCGAGAAGCATTACATTCTCACAATTCCTCCTCCTTTTTCTTCCTTCTTTCTCCGGGCTCCCTTTTTTTTAGCTATTTTTTCCCTTTTATACTAGTATTCACTTCCCCTTCTTCATCTACGTGTCAGTTTCTCATTATTTGGGGTAATTACTCGTCCTATCAATCCATACGTCAGAGTGGTTGGGAAAAGCTGGATAGCATGGTATGAAGTATGGGCTTGTCAGGCGCTGGGCTCCACATTATGGTGTTGGCAGCTTTCTCGTTTGTACTGCTCTTGTACTGAGTTTGTCATTTTTCCACAGACGTTTTGTGAGGTGTTGAGCGTGAGATCGTCCTCAGCCACATTCTTGGGCCGTTAAGGGGCTTTCGTCATACGTCCTCGGCAGTAGGGTCCTCGGCAGTAGGCTCCTCTGCTTGGGTTTTGGGCCCTTAATGTAAAGTGGGTTGAGATTTCAAATTTCAGGTCCCACAGCCATGTTAACAAATATTCTTAGGATAATTATTAATAAACTATAATAGAAAAGTTGTGACATTATTTTATGGAAAATATAAAAAGTTATCATTTTTTCAATAAAATATTTCTAAAGGCATTGGTTAATATTTTCATTTTAAAATATATAAAAAATATCATATAAAGCACACTATTTTTTTTTTCAGAAGAAAATCACCAAAAAAAGAAAAAAAAAAAAAAAGGGTTTAAGTGGAGCGGAGTTGACTGAAATTGACGCTTTGACCGTACTTGAGTTGAAGGTTGAAACTTGAAAGACAAGTTGGAGAAGCGAGTTGTTGAGAAAAAGATACCTTGCCTTGGTTGTGAGTGTACGGAGTAGAGTGAGTGTTTGGTTGTTTTGTTTTGATATATCGTTCCGTTCCACACTCACTCCCTGTAACACACGCACGCACGCACGCGACCTTTCACTGAAACATCGTTCATTCTACGTTCACAAAATCAAAATCCAAATGAGGTACGCTTCCACCCATTCTCATCATCATCATCATCATCATTTCTCAACTCTCCTCAACCTCTACTTTTTTTTTTTTCCATCTCCGTAAGTATTAACACACACACATACATATTTAAGTATACTGGTCGTTTTAATCTTAGGGTTTTCTTATTTATTTATTTATAATTATAGACAAGATTACTCGGTTTTTCCATGTTGAATTGGTTAACCGAAAATTCGTCTTAATCTAAAAATATTAATAAATTGACTATCAGTCGTTGGTAGAATTTGTGTGTTCTTTCCGCTGATTATCTAGGCCTGAAGGCTAGCTTGTGCTTTCTTTTAAATAATAATAATAAAAAAAAAATCTTTACTGAGAGAGAGAGAAAAAAAAAAAAAGTTGACGCTCAGTGGTGCAATGCCATAATTATAATAATTTTGGTGGTAAATGTTTATGTGAGGAAGGAATAATGGAGGACTTGGTTCGGTTGACATCAGCGGAGAATTAAATTAAATTTGGAATATATATATATATATATATATAGACGAAATTAAAAGTGTATAGAGATGTGTTGTGTGGACTACTGCTTTTCAAATTGCATTAACAAAAAGCATAAAGCATAGTGAATATTTTGATTGCAAGGACTCTGTTATTGACGTGGCTACTTCTGTTGTGGTGCTGTAATGTTGTTGTACCAGCTTTTTGTTTGTTTGTTGTTTCCTTGGTTGTTGATAGGTTAGTGTTGTCTGTGTTTTTTTTAAAAATTACAATACATTTGCTTATGAATATGACCCTCTTCAGCCACATAGATGTTTTTGGTTTAAGTTAATCAAGCAAACTCCTGTTATGATTGAAGTATAAGACTCATATGTATTTTTTTTTTTTGTGTGGTATCAGTCGCAATCCAGAGGTTCTTTGGGCGCAGCGCTCTGACAAGGTTTATCTGACAGTAGCTCTACCTGATGCAAAGGATATTTCTGTCAAGTGTGAGCCCCAGGGAAAATTTAGTTTCTCTGCTCGAGGGGTGCAAGGTGAATCCTTTGACTTAAGTTTGGAACTTTATGGAGCAATAGTACCTGAGGTAATGCTAACCTTTACTTGCAATTTTGTTTTGTTTATATCATGCAAGTATTTTTACT
Source organism: Quercus robur (assembly GCF_932294415.1). Taxonomy (NCBI): domain Eukaryota; kingdom Viridiplantae; phylum Streptophyta; class Magnoliopsida; order Fagales; family Fagaceae; genus Quercus; species Quercus robur. Next base: position 31,649,866 of record NC_065540.1, on the reverse strand, counting down.
AACTATTAAGCTAGTTAATTATGTCAATCAAGATTCGGAAGTCACTCAAACTGTATAGGGTAGGAGTTATGAAAAATGAACATTGTACTTATACATCATATTTGCTTTGTCCTAGTCCATGAAGATATCTAGAATGTAGTTTTTATTTTTTTTTTGGTTGATAATCTGAGGTCTTTTAGTGTTGATTTGTCTTTATTGGGATATATATATATATATTTTAAATTTATTTTTTATAATAAAAACTTTGATTTTTCATCATATCGAGACATTCACAAGGTCATCGTTTCCATCACAAATAAGGTTTCCACACAAACCATCTAGATGCTACCTCCCAACCATGGAAATTACTGTCACTTAACCTCCGCAGTTCTGACCTCTTTCTTCATGGTAGCTGTGCCCAATACACCATGGCTCCCTAACCACCATTGCTGCTACATGGAACTGGCAATTGACCCTAAGGCACCCATGTGACCATGTCAATACAAAATGATGCAGGTATGGATATGAAATCTGCATGTGACATGCTGCCTAAACTTTGGGCATGGTTTCATCCCCCAAACCAAGGAGTAAAAAAAGGAGAGAAATTATAAGAAAATCTCATATTTGATACCATGAATGTTGAGCTCGCTCAAATGCAGGTGGATATAAAAATCTGAGTGCATCAAGGCGAATGCTCAAGGTGTGGCTTCGGGAAATTGAGGGTAATTGTGAGAGGCTGCTTGAAGTTGTAATAAGTGTGGCAGTAAAAGGCAAGATTGAGAGCATGTACAAGGAAATTCAAAGAGGAAGTCAATAGAGAAGTTTGTTTTTAATGCAATTATCATCACCCCTTCTGCGCTAAAAAGATTCCTCTAATTCTCCATACACTGACGTGATAAGACTATTGATGCGGACAAGAAAATGGAAAATGATTTTGATGTGGGAGGAGACCACCTCTTTGGATAGAATTTGTCTCAAGGTCTAATCCTATAGTTGAAGGGAATCCAACTCTTTTTGAGGGAAACAATATGAGATATTGGAATTTCCTTTCTTATCTCTAAAAGCATACAATGACATATTTATAGAGACTTAGAACATTCAAAACTTATCCTAGAAGAAAAAATAATAAAGACCCAACTTGAGTTTTTGGAAAACTAAGGACTTGTCCAATTTAATGGTGACTCTTTGAATGACTGTTTTGGAGTTGACAGCTACATAATTGTAAAATTCGACTCATATTTTCAAATTTAACATTATTCAGAAATATCTTTAGATTTATTATTTGTTCCCACCAGCCAAGAAAAATAAAAATAAAAACAGATTTTTTTGTCCTTGCTTAACAAAAGTGGTCACCCTTCTCAGTCGGTCAATGTTATGCCATGCCTCTTGACGTTTTTTTTTTTTGGTCTTGAATCTCTTGAGTGTGGTGGCAGCGAATATGATTGCACCAGGGATACTTGGTCGCAATTCCAAGGATATTTGACATTTCTAACTAGGTTAGAGTTGGGCCAAGAGGTTGAGCTCAATACTACATACAAACTAAATAACCTTGCCAAATTCTTCGCAAAAGAATCATAGATTTGTAGTATTCAATATTCTTTCTTGTGCAAATTTTGTATATGAGATGTCCCCATGTTCCCTTTTTTGGATCCTTGTTCCCATGTTCCAAGTATCAACATTAGCTTAGCTTTGGATTATTTTGTAATTGTTAGTAAGAGACTTCCCAGACGATGCTTTATGTCTTGTTCAAAAATAGAAGGGTGTCCAACCAATGCTTCTGGTTTGGCTAAAATAAAGAAAGTTATTGATTGTTAAGTTGATGCTTTATGTCTTGTAGATCTCTCATGTTTAAAAATGTTTTCAAAAAGTAAAGTATGATTTTGTACATTCTGAAATCCTTGGTATAGGCCAAAACAACCTGGCATTTAAACGGGTATGTTTCAAGTGGTTAAGTGTACTGGATTATTGGCTGGTAAGAAATATTTGGGCTAGTATGTCTAGTGCGGCATGGTATTTTTAAATTTTTTGAGAAAGCTATGTATACTTTCACATTTGAATACTAATTTTAACCGCTTCAGAATTATACACGAAGCCAAAAAGGTCTCACTCAACTAACAACTCCTCCCCTTATAAGTGTTAGGTGGAGGGTAAGGTTGTGGGTTTTGAACCCATTGGGTGCGTGTGTAACTTACCAATAAAAAAAAAAATTATGAAAATCCAATCTGTTTATTGCCATTTGGCCACGAATATTTCAGATGTGCACTTTACTGATGTAACATGCTTATCTAATATGTGGAACTGTTATATGTTTTTAAGTTTCCTGATATCTAACTGAAATACTCGTTAAAAAATTTCAATTCTTGAACATATTTTAGTTTAGAACACAAGCATTGATTATAAATACCTCTATTTGACTGTTGTTGTTCTTAAGTTCATTTTTACTTGACCTTCTGAAAGTTTTGGAAGTTTCTACATACATTGAGTTTTGTATTCTTATGGTGCAGGGTTGTAAAACTAAAGTTGGGTTGAGGAACATTCTGTGTTCAATCCAGAAAGAGCAAAAGGGTTGGTGGAAAAGATTGTTAAAGTCAGAAGAAAAACCTGCACCGTACATTAAGGTTGATTGGAACAAATGGTGTGATGAGGACGAGGAAGAGTCTTCTTGTAAGTTCATATAGAAATTTATAGTTAGGTTTTATTATATGAGGCCTAACAATTTCTATGCTCAGGGCTTGAGATGTGAATATATATATATATATATATATGGAATTCATGACTTGTGTTGTGGTTGTTCTCCCATGTTGCTCTGAAGGATCCTTTCTGGCTTTTTTCAGGATTTCACTCGGGTGTAGTGTTGATAGTTGTGTGCTTTTCTTGGGGGTACATCTATATTTTTGTACTTAAATTCTGTCCCAGTTTTTATGAAATGTTGACCAAAATACATGTCCATTTTGAAGTGATCTTTCCAAACATAGTACAAGCAATGAGTTCTCCTCATTCTTTTTTGGATAAGTAATAAAGTTTAATTAAAAAGCTGAAAAAAGTCCATCAAAAAAAAAAAAAGCTGAAAAAGGGGTGCAACCCTAATACATGGGAAGTATACAAAGGAAATGCCCAAACAATGAAACGAACATAGAAAAAAATACAAGTAAACTATCGAAATCTTATTGTGTCCAAGAACTCTAGAAAATCCACTGTAGAGAAATTACTGGAGGTCAAAGTCCACTTATATAGGGTTTTTAAAAATAAGAACTTCAAATTATCCAAATCATGCTCTTTCCCTTCAAAGCAATGGGTGCTTCTTTCCAAAGACACCACATTTAGCATGATGGAACCACTTTCCAAATCCTCCCATTAACTTTCTTTACAAATTCCAAAATGTCCCTTACAACATGACAATAGCTCATTCACAGAATAAGGCATAGCCCTAGTAACACCAAATAAACAAAATATCATAGACCACAACTTGTTAGCCACCACACAATGGTGAAAGAGATGAGGAACATGCTTTCCATTTCTTATATGCATATAACACCAGTCAATAATAACCAATCATCCTTTTTCTCCTTAGGTTATCTGTAGTCAAAGTCTTCTTCAATGTCACACACTACGAGAAGAATGCCACCCTTGGCATACAGACTTTCCAAATGCTCTGCCAAGGAAAATAGTTTCCCCTACCTTATAAAATCTTGTAATAGCTTTTCACTTGAAAACCTCGATTCCTCCCAATGTTGAAACTTTGTAGCGTATAAATCTTCTTGTAAATGAGCCATGGACTCTAGTTCCCAATCGTTGACCACTTTAATAAAAAGAAGGTCCAAGAACAATAACCATATTTAAACACTAGGTAATCTGCCACGTTAGCATTTTTGTCCCTAGAAATTAGCAAAAGATTAGGATATCTTTCCTGGATAGGAGATTTACCATTCCACAAACCAAGTCAAAAGTCTGTTCACCGACATCACATCTGATAAAGTGCGAGAATTTATCCCATCCTCATCTAATGCTCTTCCACAAACCCATCCATAAGGACCTCTAGTCTCAACTTAGCATCAACGTCCCCAATTTGGGCCATACTTTGAGTCTATCACCCTCTTGTATAACACATTCTCTCTTCTGCCACATATTGCCATAATCGTTATCCAAACAAAGCTTGAATAAAAAATAAAAAGCAACAGATCCTTAATTCCCAATCCTTCACTACAAATCAGGGTGCAAAAAACCTTCCAACTAACTAGGTGAAATTTGAATTCCTCACTCATCCCTCCCCAAAGAAAATCCTTTTGAAGCTTTTCCAACCTTTTTGCCACACCTACAGGTAAAGCTGTAAAGGGAATAAAGACAAAATAGGTTGGAAGGCTATTTCTTCCAACCTATATATTGCCAAATAGATCAGGGAGCTCAACACCACTAAAAGTTCTATTGTTTCTATCTTGCCAAATTGTCCACAATACGCACAATGGAGTTGCTTTCCAGAGCTTGGGTTGCTTGTGGTGATGAAATCTTTCTTGCCAACAATCTAGCATCTCTTGCATAATCTTAGCCATAGCCCAAAATACCTTTCAATTAAGCAAACGCCAATGATCAAATGTGCTGTGCCACTGAACAATGAAGTAAGAGATGCTCAACTAACTCTCCATTATTCTTGCACGCACAATACCAATTAATTATTACAATACTTTGTTTATGGATGTTATCCATAATTTGGATTTTACTAATTACTTCTGTCCAAGTAAGCAAGCAACCTTTTTAGGTACCTTAGCCCTCCATTTGCACTTCCATGGGAATTTCACTGCTATAAATTCTGAGTATGTCACGGTATGAGCAAACTTTAAACTTTCCATTCTTAATCAGTCTCTAGGATGCTTGATTCTCTTCTTGACCAGAAAGGAAATTAGAACACAACAAATCAAAGAGATTCTTCATGGAAGTAAATTGATGATTCCAATATCACATACATTGATTGTCTGAATTAGTAAAATAGGATGCTTTCAAGGCATACTGTTGATCTTAATAAATCAAGAAAGACAACTATGTGATGTAGTCATGAAAGGTTAATTTGTTACCACTTTGCAAATTCGCCTATTTAAGAATTATTTTATGGAGCCCATGTGTGACGTCCAATTGAAGTAAAAGTTGTGTGGTTTCAAAGGTCTAGGAATGAGTCTTTTAGGGTTAAAACAGTTTTTATTTGGGTTTTCATTTTATTAGTTATGGTCTTATATTCAGGGGTATTCTGTAAATTCTGGAATTTCTGCTAATTAAGGGCATTTTTTAGTTTAGTTGAGTCTAGAATTTTTTAGAAGATCCTTACCATCTTAGGTTTTATTTCATTTGAGTTAGTCTTTTATTAGGTTTATAGTCTACTAGTCAAACTAGGAGTCCTAATACTACTAGGACAAGAATGAATCCTTGTATATTTACAAGAAGAAGTAAAATAAATTTTCAGAGAGCTTGTTGTCATGAAAGTATGTTGTCCTTCAATTTATGGTTCACCTTGTTAGTGTTACTGTTGTTATTTTTCTATTTGCTTGTTATGTTATACCTATAAAAAAAATTTGCTTGTTATATTATATTAGTATAGGGTATTCTTGGTGTCTTCCCATATTTCTATAACATTAATATGTGCTAAGGTTAGGGATTGATTGATTAAACCCTAAACCTTTTTCTCTTTCTTCTTACAGCCTCTCTCCCCATTTATCTCTTCCTCTTTCTTCTCTCTTAACCTTAGTTTTTCATAGTTTACAACTCAACTCACCTTTTAGGCACTACTTGCCTTTTATTTTACTACTTTTCCTGATTTTTCTCTCTCACAGTTTATTTTAGTTTTTTTGTTGCATACCTCTTGTACACATGGGCTTTGCCTGGCCTTCCTTTGTGCATATTTTTGGCAAAATCATTTTTTTTTTTTAAATATATATTTTTTAATTGATTCTCACTAAGGCTTGGTTGTTGCTGTATCTTAATCAATTCTGACTGGTTGATCCAGTAATATGAGATCTGGTTTTGACAGAATTTTGGTTCCAATTCTAATCTGTGGCGTGTGGGACCTCAGCTGTTGCTGGTTCTTTTATGATATTTCATTTACATCATTTTTCTTTTGTCTAAAAAGAAACTTCCAAGCTTCATTGCTTAATCATATCTCCATGCTGTTCTCTTGGTTCCTTTAAATCGACGCTTCACTTTTCACTTTAGTTTGAAGTACCTGAAAATGTCCTGTGATTGGAACTTTATGCCATTCAGGCTATAATACTATGTGTTCTTCAAACTAACATGGTGTAGGAGCAAAACCAAAATTATTTTAGAATTTATATTTTCAGATTTTTTATTTATCTTATAGGAAATTGGATAATTGTAGACTTTTATTTGGATAGGGATTAGATTTGAGATTAGATAGGGATTAGTATTTAAGTTTAGTTAGGATTAGTTTTGGTATGTTGTTATCTTTATCTCTTTATTTTCCAGTTCTAGCTCTATATACGAGACTAGTTTATTTGAATTTGAATATAGATCTGATTAATGAAATTCAGATTGGATATATTCCAATAGTTGGGTGTTGATTCCTAACGCCATAGGTGCTGGTGCCTAAGTTTAGCTTGGTGCTGATTCCAAGTGACCCTAAGTGTTGATTCTTAGGTTTATCCTTTAATTTTCTTGTTACTTTTAATTGTCTTGAATCATAACACTTCCGCATCAAGTGCCTGCACTTGTAGGGAATAGTTCACTTGTTCTGACTGAATTTTGTGGTCTTTGCAGCTGATCTGGCCTCTGAAAATGATGATGCTGCGGTAATTTGACTACCTCTGTTAACTGCAGTGAATAAGTAATGAAGTCAACAAACTTTGACCCTAATCACCTAATCATTTACCTTGATTTTTTCTTTTTTGCAGTATGTTGGACAAGATGATGAAAGCAGTGATGACGAAGGAATGCTCTGTGAGTTTCAAAACCTAAATTTCTTCCCTCTTAATGTTGTATTGAGTAGCGTTCTAAAAAATTCGTGTTGGTTGCATTTCATGTATGGACAGAAATCTATTTCTTGTTATATGCAGAGCAAGAATTCTCTTGTTCTTAAATTTATTAATCAAACAATGAAATTCGCATTTTATATTGATTTTTTTTTGTCATTTCCTACATCATAAGGAGGGAAATGGATCTTTCCAGAAAGCCATACACACCTTGTCTCAGACATTCATTTGATCCATTTTCTATTGAAGGGAGAAACATGTCTAGTGCTTTTTAAGATATTGGTAACTTAGTGCATTGAAGAATCACCGAGTAACATATTAGATGTATTGGCTATTACTAGTTTTGCTTTGTGTATTTATGCATGTATGTTTTCCCTTTTTCTTTTTTATTTTTACAAAATAAATTTAGTATTTTCTTTTCAACATCATCGTCTTCATCTTCTTCAATCTGACATGAAGGGTAATGCATTGGCAGATCTCCCTGACTTGGAAAAGGCAAGAGGAAACTAGCAACTATCAGTAGTGACAAGTAGCATTCTGCATCTCATAAATTCAACTTTTCCCTAGTGTACCTATTTTTAAGAAGAGTAGAGTGGTTCCATTTAAACTCCAGTTCCATGAGATGCAGAATTATGACCATGTTGGCACTGTATACACCTAATCCAACTCATGCTTAAGGAAAGTCTGACATTTGATTTCCAGAGTTACATTTGATTTCTTGTCTTGTTTGCTTGGATGTCTGGCTGGTTTTATCCAATAGCTAAATTGTAGGGTTCTTTGAGTAATTATGTTCTTTCTTCTGTTGGGTGGCTTGAATTGCCACAATGACCAAGTTGGTCACCCCTAGTACAAGGAATTCCACACTTGGTAGAACTCTTATTTATGTGTGTGACAAGCCACGTGCGTAGAGGAGAAGAGGTTTTTTGTCTAGTTCTTTTTGTGAGAAATAGAATCCAGGGTTTGGGTTTTGGGTTTCTTGAGAGAATCCTTGTGGGAAGATGCGGATGAGAAGGCATCTAGTGCAATTCCCCTTAACCTAGGTGATGGATGAGGCAATTCACAACATTCTTGAAGCTTGGGCAACAAAATAGATTTGGAATAAATTAGAATATTTCTATATAAGAAAGAATTTGACAAACAATTTTTTAGTTTACAGATGAAAGATGGTTTCGATCTATTGGAGCATCTTAATGTGTTCAACATGTTGAATACTCATTTGTCAAACTGGTAAAACTTTTGAGTAGGAAGAAAAAGCGATACTTCAATTAGCATAGCTCCCCACATCTTTTGGTCATTTGGTGACTAAGTTGATATAAGGGGAGACTCTAGAACTTGAAGAGGTGATTAGCGCTCTCCTATCACAACAAGGGCTATCACAGACCACACTTAATCGGTGTTCATGGCCTATGATAACCCTTAGGGGCTTTAGTGGAGGTAATGGAGGAGTTTTGTTTGTGTAGCTTAATTCAATTCAAGCCATGGTAAAGATTTGTTGTGTGGTTTGAATTGCCACAATGATCAAGTTGCTTATACCGCTTTGATCGAATTCCCCTAGTACAACGAATTCCATACATGATAGAACTTTTATTGATGTGAGCAGCAAGCACTTCAGCCTACTCTCTCTCTCTCTCTCTCTCTCTCTCTCTCTCTCTATATATATATATATATATATATACATGCATTTATGGTATTCCAAGAGTACACAATAATTTCCCCTCTATATATATAATGCATGTTGGGATAGGAATATAGAGATCAAAGAAGATAAATGGGACAAATCCTAAACTTTACCCCCTAGAATTTGCCTTAGAAACCCTAGGCATCATCACTACTAAATAAGAGACATTTTCAAATCATAAAATTCTTATTAAATTGTAATGCCTTTTACAATTACAAGAGCAATAGTCTAATAGAGTTTCTAGGATTACATCAATATGGGATATCTAATCAAGTCACAATTAAATCCCATGAAATCTTCAACATTAAAGACAAAATTCAAAATTCAAAATTGAAAAGAAAACCAATTCCAAACTCAAAAAGTAAATTTGAAATAATTTTGCTACTCCTTGCATCATAGGAGCAGCAAAATGTGTGTATGTTTGTGTGATAGAGATAATTTCAAGGTATTGCATATATTGAGAAAAAAAAAAGAGGTTTTCTTGTCTCGTGCCTTTTGTGAGTGAGAGAGAGCCTAGAGTGTCTGTTGTAATCTTTCTATTTTAGACAAGGTTTGGTTACAAACTTGGTTGTAATCAATGATTATAACTCCCATTAAAAAAATTAATATTGAACATTTGACCATTGGATTGTATGTTTTTTACATTCTTAACACACATTAAATTTTGTGTCAATTGGATGTTATTTACATTTCCATTAATAAACATTTTTTTTTGCATAATTTTAGACTTCAAAGACTTGAAATTTAAACATTTGATGGATAAAAAGTTATTAATCTTTGATATGTTGGAAATTTTGCAAGTATAGAAGATATTAAAAAAAAAAAAATGTAATCCAATGGTGACTTTGTCAGAAGTCACATCTAATAAAAAGATATTGTGTGAAGTCAAGTTTGTAACTAAATTGTCTTTTTCATTGTCACATCCAATAAAAATGTAATCCAAACTTTTTCATTGTCGGCATTTGTGAATGTAGGCACAAATGTAAGCACATTGTCAAATCACATAAATTCCTGTGTTGTTTGATATTGATTTGAATCATGGGAGTGCAACACAACATTCTTTTTATCTGCCCAGGAGGATAATGCTGTTCACTTGAAGAACTTTAGGGGGTGTTTGGTTTGTGTTTTCAAACAACAATTTTCAGTTTTTAAACAACATTACACGTATTTTCACACATTTTTTTCATCCACATGTATTATCATAAATGTTTTCAAACAATAATTTTCAGTTTTTAAATACATGTACCAAACGAGCCCTTAATTGCTTGACATGATATCCTAGCGTTTCATTGGCTACAAAATACGGTTTTACTAAAAAGAAGTGTTAATTGTTTAAAAAAAATGTGGGGACTAGATACTAGATAGACCTAGATTGCCACTTCAATCTTATGGTCATTGCCACTCTTCAAGTTTTATGGATTTGAAATTTGCTCCAGAATTGTGGAGGTTTTCCCTTGTTTTATCATGGTAGGGCTTTGTAAAAGTAAAACTTCAAATTATTTCCACTTATAAAAAAAAAATGATAATAAAACTTCAAATTATTGACAGGGATATGAAGTTATGCTATATTCCTCTTTTCGATGAAAAGGCGATGTGATTTTGTACTTTTGGAAATAATTTATTTAATTTTTGCTTTTTTTTTTTTTTTGCTGAAATTGTACTAAAGTATATTTGTACTTTGAAAAAATAAGAAAAAAAAATGAGATTTTAAAAAGCTGTATATAAAAGCTAAAAAGCAAGCTTATAAGCCCATTAAGCTATATTCCTCTTTTTGATGGAAAAGACTGGAAATAATTTATTTAATTTTTGCTAAATTTTTTTTTGCTAAAATTGTAATAAAGTATATTTGTACTTTGAAAAAGTAAAAAAAAAAAAAAAAAGATTTTAAAAAGCTGTATATAAAAGCTAAAAAGCAAGCTTATAAGCCCATTAAGCCGTATTCAAACATTGCTTTTTTTTTTTTTTTTTGGTTGTTGTTGTTGTGGTGGTCCTAATTTTTTATTGTTTAATTTAATTTAATTTTGACACCTCAATTTGTGAAAATAATTGTAATATTTTCTTGTGCTCTAGAAAATCTCTTTTATCTATGCAGTATCATTTCTGAAAAATAATAAGATATTGACTATTCCTTGAGAAAAATGGCCAATGAAAGAAAATAAAAGGAAAAAAAAAAAAAACCAGCTACGAGGACATCCTCCACAAAGAAAGGTTAAAATATTGCTAATGTTCAGTGGGCGATGTTTTGCCATAAACGGTCTTGCAACTTGCCAATTTCCATCCATGGAGATCCGTCTTGCCATAAACAGTTTTGCTACTTGCCAATTTCCATCCATGGAGATCCATCTGAGCAAAGGCTTGAAAAAACTTCAACTGGAATTTTGTGCCATACTCTTTTACCTAGTATTAGAGGATTCACAGCAGTGGAGCTATTTTTTTAGTTATTTAGCACCACAAAAAGTTACTTTATATATTTTATCCACTCACTTTACAAAACATTCAGCAACAGTTGATTTATTTTAGCTTTCAATACAATAAAATAATATAAACATCACAATAAAATAATATATTTACTACAATAAAATAATATATCCACTATAACAAACAACAATCACATACACCGCAACCGCTACCACTGCCACTACCGCCACCGCCGCCACCACCAAACTTTAGAGAGTAAAATCTAAATTTTAAAATTTCAAGATGTAAAATACAAACACCTCAAATGTTAAGATATAATTTGGAATTTACTCTATTAATTATAATTCAAAATTACTCCTAAACGGCTAAGCCCACTGACCCAATGCACACGGACTACACAGTCACATATCCACTCATCACTCGCCCACATTACCAGACCCTCTAAACTTTGAAGTACTAACTTTACCAATATCACAAAATACAGATTACAGAGTAAAATACAGTTAGAAAGCAATATCAAATACGCGAGAAGCACATCGGACGACTATGCTAAGGAGGCGTCACTGCACGATGATCATCGAAAAGTTGGCAGCAGTGGTGTGGTGTCCTGTACACACTCAAACTCTCTCTCTTGACTCTTCAACACTGGTATTTATGAATATCTGTATAAATGGGGTTTTTTTTTTTTTTGAAAGGCTAAAAACTGTGCTTCTTGTGAAATGGTTTTGGACTATTGTTTGTTTTTTTTTGAGAGAGTTTGATAGTTTTGATAAGAGCTGAGGACAGAGGGTGAGAATGAGAGCAAGTGAGATGAGCAACGAGCAGAATTATTATTATTATTTTTTTTTGAGAATCCAAAACTGAAGCTTTCATTAAGGAAGGTTGTGTAAGTCAGCCAAAAAATACAGGCATAAGGTCTGGTGGTAATTCTTCCATCCAAACGGACATTTGTTGAGTAATGAATGCACGTCTAGCTAAAGAGTGTGCTAACCTATTACATTGTCTCCTTACAAAAGAAAAATGAACTTTGGAGAAATGGGAAGTTAGGAATAGAATATCGGCTGACAAATTGCTTAAGTGCGCTAGTGTGCTTTCACCAGTCTTCAGAGTCTTCATAAGTATTTCAAAATCTCCCTCAAGTATCACATTGTCAAAACTGAGTTCTAGTGCAAGCTCCATAGCTCTCCTTGCTACGAGGGCTTCCACTTCAATGACTGATGTGGGCATAGGAATCCGTTGGGAGAGTGAGGCCATGATTAGTCCAGCTTCATTGCGAATCACCACCCCTATTCCAGCACCATCGAAATTCAACTTGTAGCTGTGTGTCCATGGTGTAATCCACATAGCTGCTGTGTGTTGTGTAGGGTATGAAGGTAGTGGGGTACTCGTGACAGCTTCAGTCAAACGTTCCTGGGCAAACTCAATTACCTTGTTTAGAGGTAGTGCTGGCTTGCCCAGGCATAAGTTATTTCGCCAAGTCCATAGTGTCCAGATCACAGCAGCAAACAAGTCCGGATCCTTATTACCTGCAAAAATACAATCAAAGATGTCAATAAAAGAGGTGCACGCCATGAGCGTGCCATGATTCCACTTCGGCATTGTACTCCATAGGGGCCGAAGGTCTGGGCATAGGAATAAGGCATGGACTACATCTTCCTGCAATGTTTTACACACGTCACAGCAGCCATCCATGATGATTTTATGGCGGACCAAATTTAATTCAGTGGGTAGAGCGTTTTTGCATGCCTTCCATGCGAGGTGCTTGATTTTATTGGGGACGTGGAGACCCCAAATCTTATTCCACAGTGGCTTCAACACTTCCACTTCAGACGGGCCTTGTTGTTTCCTGCATTGTTCTTCATGTAAAAATCTATATCTGGATTTGACTGTATACACCCCATTCAGATTGAAGGGCCACATCAGGACATCATCTTGAATGGACCTACAGAGTGGCATATTCTTTATGGTGGCTGCCTCAATGCAAAGAAAGTTCTGTCAATGGCGTCCTCTTTCCACACTTTATACACCGGATCAATCAAATCACTAACCATGGTTAAGCCACTCCCCTCCACCTTTGGTGAGACAACTTTTGGGTGTGGTGTTGAGGGGCAACCAATTATCCCCCCAGATGTGTATTGATCTACCCAAGCCTATGCTCCACCTTGCACCTCGCTTGATAACATCACGCCCTTTCATAAGGCTCTTCCAAGCATATGAAGCATTAGCTGGTGCTTTGGCTTCCATCATAGATGTATTTGGGAATAATTTTGCTTTAAAAACTCTGTAAAACAGGGAGCTCGTATCATGAAGAAGTCTCCATGTTTGCTTAGCCAAAAGTGCATCATTGAAAAGGGAAAGATCTTTAAACCCTATGCCACCTTAAGTTTTTGGCTTGCACAAATCCAGCCATTTCATCCAATGAATTTTTCGATTTTCCCCTCGTTGTCCCCAAAAAAAACCTGTAAATCAAGCTTTCAATCTCATTACAAAGTGAAATAGGCAGTTTGAAGCATGCAATGGTGTAGGTGGGGAAGGCTTGTGCCATGACCTTTATTAAAATTTCTCTCCCCGCTTAGCTAAAGCAATTTGGCTTCCCAACCTTGAATCTTCTTCCACACCTGTTGTTTGATATGTGTAAAACTCCTTTTTTTTTTTTTTTTTTTTTTTGCCAACAAGAGAGGAAAGGCCTAAGTACTTCTCATATTGACGAACTACATTCACACCAAGCATGTCCTTAATCACCCCCTACACCTCTTCAGTAGTGGATTTGCTAAAAAATAGAGTGGTTTTAGCTCTATTAATTTGCTGCCCTGAAGCGCACTCATATTTTGCCAATACATCAAGCAAACTTTGACATTCCTCTTCCTTAGCCCTATAGAAAATTAAGCTATCATCTGCAAACAAGAGGTGTGTTAGTTTAGGCTCATTACGACAAAGGGAAACTCCACGAATAGCCATTGGTGGCTGCCTTGTTAATTAAACCATGAAGACCCTCGATGCACATGAGGAAGAGGTAAGGAGAGAGAGGATCCCCTTGCCTCAAACCTCTTGTAGGAGTGATATGCCGTGGGGTTCTCCATTAATCAAAACTGAGTATGAGGCGGTGGTGATGCATGCTATCATGAGATGCACCCATCTATTTTGAAAGCCATTTTTATCAATATTTTCTCCATGTACGACCACTCAACCCTGTCATATGCCTTGGTCATGTCAAGTTTCAAGGCCATAAAGCCCGATTTTCCTTTATTATGATTCTGCATATAATGCAAAGTTTCAAAGGCCACCAAGATGTTGTCCAAAATCAACCTATCTAACATAAAGGCACTTTGATGATCTGAAATGAGCTGAGGCATAATATCTTGCAAACGGTTGGTTAGAACTTTAGCAAAAATTCTATATAAAACATTGCTCAAGCTAATAGGTCTAAATTCCGTTACATATTTTGGATCTTTTACCTTAGGAATCAATGTAATAAAAGAATGACAAAGAGTCTGAGGTAAAATACCAGAATTAAGGTAATGCAAGATAGTAGTTGAGACATCGGGACCAATCAAGGACCAATAGCTTTGGTAAAACAATGGGCATCCCGTTCGGGCCGGGTGCTTTCAAAGGGGCCATTTGTTTCAAAGCTGCCTCTACTTCTTCAAGGGTGAAATCTGCCTCAAGTTTCTCATTCATTTCATTTGTCACCACATGCGGGATTGTATCAATTACTTCCTCAAAGTTGCTGGGCTCCTCCGTAGTGAAAAGTGACTTGTAAAAGTTAACAATAGTATCATTTATTTGGTCTAAGACAAAATAAAAAGTATTATTTTAATAAAGGTTGGAATTAAAGTAATATATCCAATTTTTATCTTCACCTTCCGTACGAAGCCAAAAGTAGCTTCGTACGTACGGAAGCCTGAAGCTAAAATTTTTTAGCTTTACATACACTGCTGTGAGAGAATTTTTTATGTTTTGGGGAAGCTAAAATAGCTATATAGCTATTTAGTTTCATTGTTGTGAGTGCTCTTAGCATTGGAGTTGCTAAAACTCCAAAAAAGCTATTTTACAACCCAAAACTACAAAAATCAAGCATTATCCGGGTTTGTGTATGTAAAAGAATACAACTTTATAGAGTACTAGCATCCAGAGATGTAAAAAAAAAAAAAAAAAAATATTTTACATCCTTAAACACCACTTTATCTATTTTACCAACCTATTTCACAACTCACTCAACATCCAAATTTTTATTTTTACATATAACCTAATAAAATAATACAAACTACCTAATAAAATAAGGACAAAGTTTAGCTACAAAATTAGTTGTACCCTGAGGTTACAATCTTACTAAATATTATTTTATTAGAGGTGAATTTTGACGAATCTACCATTAGATCACATCTTTTTCTTATATCTTCTATACTTGCAAAATTTCAAGAAAATTAAAGATCATTAGCTATGTCACCAATAAATTTTTTAAATTGCAATTTTTTTTTAATTTAAAATTATGCATAAAATATAAGCTTATAGATCATATAGTAAATAATATCCGATTGACACAAAATTTAATGTGTATTAAGAGTGTAAAAAACGTGCAATTCAATAGTTAGATTTTCAAAATATGTAGTAATATTTATTTTATTGAGTAAGATTGTAGCTTTAGACTATAACTAATTTTGTAGCTAAATTTTATCCATAAAATAAATATAAAACTACACACCCTCTCTCCTCTCTGTCTCTCTTTCTCAACCACCTGGGCCCCATCATTCAAACCCAAACCCAGAATAGAACAATCTAGATCAAGCCAACCGAAACTCAACCACCACCACCAACCAAAACTGAAACCAACAACAACAACAACAACCAAAGCAACCACCACGATCACCCACACCACCAACCAAAACAACTACAATCACCACCAAAAACCCAAAACAACAAACCACCACAGACCCTTTGGATCTGCCATAAACCTAAAAAAAAACAAATTGACAAAACCACAACCAAAACCATAGACCCATCAGAATCTGCCACAAACCCAAAACAATAAACCACCACAGACCCACCGGGATCTGCCACAAACCCAAAACAACAAACAACAATCAATAACCACCACCAAAACCATAGACCCACCGCTAATCTACGCCTCTGTCTCTGTCAGCATGACATTCTTTCTCACCTTTTGCTTGCTTGTCGGACTGAGACAAAGCCACCATGATCTCCTATGAGGAATCTCTCCTTCACGAGCCACCACAATCTCCTTTGCCTCTGGGAACCAACCTCTGCCACCACAACCTCATCAATCTACTGCCACCACAGCCTGCTGACACAGCCTCACCGAGCCACCACAAACCTGTCGTGCCACTGCCACCCCAAATCATAAGATAGAGAAAGTGTTAGGAGTGAGAGAGCAAGCTAAGAGGATAGAATCAGAGAATGAGAGGGAAAGAAAAGAGAGAGAGAAATCTGAGTTGATAGACTCTGAAAGTGAGAGGGAGAGAGAAGATAGAAGAGAGAGAGAGAGAGAGTGAATAAAATAATAATTTTTAGTTTTACAACCAAAGTTATAGTAGGTTGTATATTTGCCATCTTACTATTCATAGTTGGTAAAATTTTTTAGCAATAGCAATCGGGATGGAAGCATGTTTTGGGCTTATTAGAGCATCCACAGCAGATGTGGCAAAAATTATGCCATTTTGCCACATCAAAGACCTACTTTATTATTTTACCACATCATTTTACAACATCCCATTTATCAGATGTTTTATCATACAATTCTATACATTAAAATAATATTTCCTACACATTAAAATAATATTTACAACTCATCAATCACAATCAACAGCCACCACACTGCTGCAAACAACCAACAGCCACCACCACACAAGCACCACATCCTTCACAACCCAAAACAAAATTCAAAACAAACCCACCACAACCGTTAATCTCTGCCATTGTTGAAAAATTTTAAGGTTTTGGATGTGTTTCTTGCTCTGTTTTGGTTTGGAGGCAGAGAGAGATCTTTGATTGATCAATACCCAGCCACAACCACGGCCCCACACTGCAACTGCACCACCACGACCCAAAACCCACTCCCACAAATCAAAACCCCACACCCATACCACCGGACCCCATTACAAATCACCCCAACAATTAACGACACCAACCTAGGCACGATTGCCGCCTTGGCCCAATCGGTCCACCCGATCGTCTGCTTGATTGTGTTGAAAGTCAAATTCGCGCCAACAACGAGCTGGTAAGCGATTCGGTTCCCGAGCCCGGTCTTGATGAACTCGCGGGCGAAGAAGAAAGCAAGCGTGATGAGCCACGGGATCGGATCTCTGAAGGCGGAGAACGTGGCGGCGAACGTCAGCGTCTTGGTGAGCACGGAGGCGCCGAGGTCGAGCAGGGCGACGACGCCGAGAGAAACAGGGAGTGGGAGACAGAGAGACAGAGTGAGGTTTGAGAGGAGAGGATTGGGGTTTGAGGGTGAGAGTGAGAGTGAGATTGATGGAGAGATGAAAGAGAAAGTGGAATAAAAAAATAATAAAAACTTATGCCACAGCTGTTCGTACAGTGGCAAATTTGTGAGGATACTGTTCACATGTTGCAAAAATAATAAGATTTGGAACATCTGATAAAGGGAGTTTTTTGTGTTTAATGTGCCAAATGTGCCAAATATTTGGCATTTGGCACATTTAGCACGGCCGCTATGGATGCTCTTAGGATGTAAAATAGCAACTAGGGGGTTTTTACACCCCAATGCTATTGCTCTTATTGTAGCAAAGTTGTATTTCTTTAAAATTAATCTCCTCTCACTCTCACCTATTATGTCACTGTTTCTTTCTCTCCACACTCTCTCTCTCAACTCTTAAGTCTGCATCTCTCTCCTCTCTCCGACTCTCTCAACTCTCATTGTCTCCTTTTCTTTACAGTATCGTCTCTTGTTCCTCTCTTACTCTTAATAGTGGGTTCTAATATAATTTGTTTGTATTGTTGAGGTGGTGGTGGACTGGTGGGTCGTGGCAGTTAGGGGTGGGTTTTGATTTTGGGTGGGTTCTGATGGGTTTTGGGTTGGAATTTGCTATGGGTTTGATTTTGAGATGGATTTTGGGATGGGTTTTTCCTTTTGGATTCAGATTTTGTGGGTTTCTATTTTGTGGATTTTGCTTTGATTTTTGTTGTGGGTTATCTATAGGTTCGTAGTGGTGGTGGTAGGGGGTTACGGTTGTGGTGGGGGTGGGTTTACTGTGGATTTGCGGTGGTGGCAGTTGATTTTTGTTGTGGGGGTCATTTGTAGGTTCATGGTGGTGGTGGTGGGGGTGGGTTTCACTAAGGGTTTGCGGTGGTCTGCAAGCTTTCATGGTTTATAGCAAAATGAGCTAAAGCTTTTGCCACTCTATTTGTCTTCTAAGCATTTTTAGCAGACTCTTTAATCTTTCTATTTTTGTATTGTTTGGAAAGTAAATGGTAAGTTTTGTCTACTTATTTTTTTAAACACATTTTTCAACAGGCTCTCTATCATTTGTTATAATCCTATTTAAATATGATTTTTTCAATATATATTTATTCTTTCTTTACTGTTCCTTTAATCCTTTATTATTTTTTAATCTTTCTATATTCTTCATTTATTATTCTCAACAAATATATTTTTAAAATTCTCAACCGCTATATTTTTTAAATTTCCCAAGGTAACATTTTTTGTAACATTTTAATTTGAAATTTATCAAATCTATGTCAGACTTGAAATTTGAAATTTATGTAATTTGGAATGAAATTATTCATTGCTTTTCCCGTACAAAATTCATTAATTTTTGCCTAGTTTTTATTTTTAGATTATTATTATCATTCAAACTTATCACTATCCCTTTCTATTTTTTATTTAAAAAACCTATCAAAATTTAATTTAATGGATTATTATTATTTATTAGAAAACATCTCGGATCATAATCTAGTAATCTTCATTAGTGAAATCTCATTTATATGGATTTATCATTAAAATAAACTTTTATTATACACATCTCCTTCTTAAAAAAATTAAAAATTATTGTATGCCAAATGTGTGTGTGTATAAATCACTCAAAAAACAAACCCACCCCATCGTGTACAATTAATTCTTAAAGACCACTCATTTTTTCACTCAAAAAACAAAGACCACATGTTTATTTCATTCGCATGAGAGAGAGAGAGAGAGAGAGAGAGAGAGAGTTTATCACTCCACCGTTGCTCAAAGGACAAATGCCACTTTACTGCTGCTCCAAAAGTTGAAGAGAGAGTTGCTTGAAGGACACAAGCCAGCGGAGATAGGCTAGAACTTGGATCGGGTTTTGTCCTTTTTTGAGGAAAAAAAAAAATACTTCTATTGTAAAAATAACACAATTACTAGTTTCAATCAATTTGTTAGGTTTTTGATATGGGCTTATTGAGGATATTACATAAACTGATAGGTCTATAAGAACAATAGCATTAGGTGTAAAACCCCTAAAATGCTATTTTAGCACCCACAAACACAAAAAAAATCCTCTACATCTGGGAGTATATTCTTAAAAGGTTTTAGAACTTTACTACAAAGAACTCTAATTAGTAAGAGTTCATTGTAGCTAGTTTTACTTCTTTATTTATTGGTGTCTATTCTCTCTCTTTCTTTCTCTCTCTATCTCTCTCTAAACTCATTCACTTTCTCGTTTCTCTCTCTCTCTCTCGCTCGATCTCTATCTCTAATTCTAATTCTCTCTCTCTCTCTCAAATCAACTAAGAGAGATCACCGTTTGTGGTGGAGATCGATGGGTTTGGGTCACAATGGTTATGGTTTAGGCGTGCGGTTTTCCGATTTAGGTAACAATGGTTGTGGCTAGGTTGCTGTGGTTGCAATTTGTTTTGATTTGAGTTTGAGTCATGATGGTTATGGGTTTGGTGGTTGCTATGATGGTGGGTTTATTGGGTTTTGTTTTGATATAGTGGTTTGCCACTAGCAATGTGTGAGAGACCGCAGAAATTGCCTTTAAAAAAAAAAGGAGATTTTTGGAGTGCTTTTTAGGGCACTTCTCTTTTTGGGTAAGTGGTGTGGAGTCGCCACTTATTTTTATTTATTTTTTATATAAAAAATAAGAAAAAATAAATACATGACTGAATTGTTCTCTTCATTGATTGAATAAAAAATTACATAATTGAAAAATTATATAGCTTTGGGTCCTAGATACAAACTACCGAATAATTACATGGCTTTTTATCCTAGTTACATTCTACCCAAAATAAAATAAAGACAAGGCTAGATCTACTTATCCAAAAACCTAAATCCAAAGGCTAGGTTACGGAATAGGAAGGTGTTAGACACCCATTCTATCCAGACAAAGTTTGGTTTTCTAGACTCTTGTGACCTATGTACCTTTTTATGCATGTCATGAATGATATGTTGAACATGTGAATAAAAAATTAAATCACATAAGTTTATTTATGAATGAAGTCTCTTCTTTTGAAAAGAATCAGATCTATTTTGGTTGGTAAAAAAAAAAAATGATTTTGATTTATCAAAATACCAGATCTGTTTTGTAGTATGAAGAAAAAAGTGGTTTTTGGAGATAAAACAAACACAAACACAATCATGTTT
This sequence comes from Quercus robur, assembly GCF_932294415.1. Lineage (NCBI taxonomy): Eukaryota > Viridiplantae > Streptophyta > Magnoliopsida > Fagales > Fagaceae > Quercus > Quercus robur. The sequence goes on along the minus strand of NC_065540.1, from coordinate 31,629,237 downwards.
AATCTTTTTCTTTATTTCAAAATTAGCATATATTAAAGAAAAATCAGATCTGTATCTAAGAAAGATACAAATCAGTTTTTAACTTAAAAAAAAATTCAATTCTGCATCTAATAAAGATGCATATCTATTTTTGTTTGAAGAAAAACTCAGATCTACATCTAATAAAGATGCAGATCTATTTTTTGATTAAGAAAAATTCAAATCTACATCTAATAAAGATGCAGATCTGTTTTTTTTTTTTTTTTTTTTTTTTTAAGAAAAAGAATTGTTCACATGTAGATTATTGACATTTAAGAAAGAGATTTTAACAATTACATAAAAAAACAATCATGCTTTAAACAAAACAATGATGAACCATTCATGTTATGGATAAAAACATTCATCAACATAAAAAGTAGCATAAAAAAGAAAAGAAAAGGTGATTGAAAACAACCTCTTGCATGAGCACTCCTTGTTCTTGAGAGGATGTTTGAGGGTTCAAAGAAACTTATTTAGTTATCTTTGAAACCTAAAAACCCTAATTTTTGCAGCAAATCTTAGAGAGGATCAGAAAATATCAGCAATTTGAGAGCCTCAAAACGTATGACTCTCAAAGCGTAAAAAAAAGGTGCTAAATTATGAGACCTAGCCTTTATTTATAGGGATTGGAAAACTCTAAAAGATAGCCCTGAAGTGTAGAATGCGAATCAGGACTCATCTTTCTGCGAAAAGATCGAAAAGGGTGTGCCTTATCGTCACCTGAAGGCTGTTGGGCCAAAGCCCAAAAGGAGGAAATTTAGCCCTTTTAAAGTGCTGTTCGGCACTTCAAAAGTGCCAAATAGTGCTCTTGGATGCCGAACACACTTTCGTATTCGGGTGCGTTTTAGACTCTCCTTCTAGGGTTTTTTGATTCGGTCCTCGCACCTAGATGTGTTTTCATTCTTAGTCTATGATTTTTATCTCTTTTCTGGATAATTCGGGCTTTTTCAAAAATAATTATCTTGTAGATAAATACCCTAAAATAAATCTTGATAAAGTTCAGATTATCCACAATTTTATTCTTATCCAATCATCCCTTTTTTTTCCTATACATACAATCCTATTTTAAACAATAATTATCAAACAATCACGGAATTATTTAATTAATTTTAGTTGTTTAACCAATCAGAATTAATTTAACTTAATCATGTGTGGTGGACCCTACCTAGACACAATGCATGTTGACCGTGCAGACTTGATCAGGCGATATCTTTCAATCCGATGTTCTGATTTAGAAACCAAACATACCATCGAGACCGTTAGAATCTTAAGATCATTTTTATGATATGCAATGAATGAGTTAATGCATGTAATGCAAAACAAATTGATGTATGTAATGCAAGAACAAATTGATGCATGTAATGCAATCATGATTTTTCGGGTACATGATTGATCATTCAAGTCATTCTCCTTAATTAAATCATGGGTGCAAAATCGTTTGTCTACAGAATGCCTTTCATTGACAAAGATTGGAAAGCGAATATCAATGTAAAACAAAGATACTGATTTTAGCGACCATGATTTAATTGATGTTGAATTTTCAAAGATTACCTAGCTCTCGAACCTAAAACTTCGGAACATAGAACTAGTGCCTTATCTTTTGACAAAAAAATGAAAATACTTGACTTAGTTGGTAATTGATGACTTTGGAAATGATTCTTGACAATCGATGTAACAAAGAGGCTTTTGAATCCTGATCTGGAATATGAAGTTGTCTGCGAACTAAGGGCTTTTCAACCTCGATCTTGACGAAAGGTAACTAAAGGGCTTCTTTACCTTGAAATTGGAGTTGTCTACGACCTAAAGGCTTCTCTACCTCGATCTTGATGAAAGGCAACCAAAGGGCTTCTCTACCTTGAAACTGGAGCTGTCTGCAATCCGAGGGCTTCTCTACCTCGATCTGGAGTTGTTGAAATGTTGATCAAAGGTCTTCTCTACCTCAATCTGGACTGTTGAAATGTTGGTCAAAGGTCTTCTCTACTTCAATCTGGAGTTCGTTGAAATGTTGATCAAGGGCTTCTCTACTTCGATCTGGAATTGCTAGAGTGTCGATCAAAGGTCTTCTGTACTTTGAATTTGTTGAAATGTTGAACAAGGGCTTCTCTACTTCGATCTGGAATTGCTGGAGTGTCGATCAAAGGTCTTCTGTACTTTGATTTGAATTTGTTGAAATGTTGATCGAATGTCTTCTCTACTTTGATATGAACTTGTTGAAATATCAATCAAAGTTCTTCTCTGCTTCAATATGAAATTACTGGAACGTTGATCAAAAGGTCTTCTGTACTTTGATATGAAGTTGTTGGCATATCGATCAAAGGTCTTTTCTACTTCAATCTTAATCTGGACTTGTTGAAATGTTGATCAAAAGTCTTCTCTACTTCGATCTGGACTGTTGGAATGTCGATCAAAGGTCTTCTATACTTTGATATGAATTTGTTGAAATGTTGATCAAAGGCTTCTCTACTTTGATCTGTACTGTTGCCTGCAAAAAGTCAAATTTGGAATTAGACTTTAACTGATTAGTGTTTTGTTGTTCCTTTGCTTTTGGGATGGGTGATTTTTATTTGTTCCTTCTTGATTTGAACTTTATCAAGAAAAGTTTAATTGACAAAAGATTCTATTTTTGAGAAACATTTGATTTTTGAAACTTGGTTGTTTCAAAATTGACATTTAAAATTTTGGGACTTTGAAACTTTGAGATTTTGATTTGAAATTTGGACTTGAAATTTGAAATTTTGAGATTTAGGATTTTGAAAATTAAAACTTGAAATTTTGATCATGAAATCTGAGGTTTGAATTTTTCTGAAATCTTGGAAACTGAAGGTTTGGATTTAAAAATTGGGCATTGAGAAAGTGGAATTGAAAATTTGGGAATAAAAATTTTGAATTGAAAATTTGGGGTTTGAAAGAAACTTGAAAACTTTGAATTTAAATTTTTATCTTTAATCCATTCCAAAAGAAATTTCATCATCATTTTTTTTTTTTTGGGTTGATCGAGTCAACTCAATTTGGCCTGCCACTTCTTTGTTTCTCCCTTTTTTCCTTTTTTGCTTCATCTTCATCAACTTTTCTTCTCCCATTAACACTATTCATCTTCTTCTTCCCATTGATTTTTCTTCTTCATTTCACCATTTTTTTCTCACAAAAAACACTTTTCTAAGCTTCTTAACCTTTCCTCCTCCATTTCCATCAATATTTCTTTAGATCCTTGTGTTTTTGAGCATTTTCACCATATCCATTTTTGGTGAAACCCATTTTTCTTTGCATCAAGATGGCTTCTTCCTCCAAGGGATCCTCTTTTCTTACTTTTCATGGTAAGAAATATGATCCCACATTTGATTAGCATGATGAGGATGGGCTTCCTCAAGACCCTAGGACCCATGCTCCAAATTGTTATGTAGACACCATGGTGAGTTTTTCTTTGGTTTCTTTGCTTGGAAAAATATTGTTTCATGTTCCATTGAAAGTTTCATGGTGAGATATTGCAATTTAGTTGTTGCAATTTGGGGCATTGTGTGATTAGTTGGTTTTGGAGTATTCTTGGAGGGTTGTTGTTTTTTGATCATGGTGCAATTTGGACAATGTTGGTAGCTCATGGAATTTTGATAATGTGGAAAAATTGTGATGTTGGATGAATTTTGGTTTAGATTTTGGGAGTATTGGCATTATGAAAAATTTATGGTAGGCTTAGATGAATATGTTCATGATGCATGTGGGAAAAGTTTATTGGCATGTGTAAACTTTGTTTTATGGACATGGCAAAATTTTGTGGGTATGGAAAATTTTTGGACATGGGAAAAAATTTATGGGCATGAATTTAACCATGGAAAAATTTTGTTAGGTATATGATGTTAGTTTATGGAAAATTTGTGTGGTTATGATTTTGGCTATGTGACAATTCATTTATGCACGGGCATGAACTTGTGGGAAATTTTTATGGCTATCTTAGACATGTAGGAATTTTTTGTGCATGGTTTTGGAAAAATTTGGTAGTTGTGTATGGATGTGTGGAAGATTTTGATTGTGGTGAAATTTTGGTGGGTCATTGATTTTTTGTTGCGGTGGGGCATTGATTTTTGAGAATTTTTTGGTCATATGGGTTTTGATTGTGGGATTTTTTGGACATTTAGTTTTGTCATGGGAAATTTTTTTGGACATTTGGTTTTGGTCATGAGAAATAATGAGCTAAACTTTTGTGTTATAGAGCCTCAAGAGTTGAGGTAGCCTCCAAATGTTGAAAAATGCATGGGCAGAATTGTCTCCTAGCATTAAAAATATCATTAATGAAGCAAGCTTTGGCATTTTCTTCGAAACTCTGTTAAACCAGGAGACACATGAATACAAAGATCTTCAGTTACTTCTTGCCTTGGCAAAGCGCTTTTGGGACACTACCTGCACCTTTCATTTTCCAGGCATTGGGGAGGTAATGTTGGCACCTTATGACTTCTCTGTTATCACCGATCTGAGGTTGGGTGGTGAAAGAATTCTCGTCAATGATTCCCTTACTTCAGCTGAACTTAAGAAACTTCTAGGTGTAGTTCCTTCTAGAATGAAGATTAACAATATCCCTTTGTCTTGGCTATGTGAAAATATTCCCCTTTGTGAGAATGCGGCAAAAGGTGCTTGTATGTTCATGCTTCTTTTCATTGGGACTTTTTTGTGTCCAGATTTAGGCAGTACTGTGAATCTGCGCTACTTGGGGAGCTTGGGAAAAATTGAACAAATATGGAATTATGATTGGGGTAGCATGGCCTATGCTATTCTAATGCTTTTCATGACCTAACTCTCTAGGCGGACCCTTTCAAGCTTGGGTGGGGCTCCATTTGTATGGCAGGTGAGGTTTGGGATTTATTTTGGCTATGTGTAAGTTTTGGAAAATTATTCGGGCTATGTGTGGGATTTGGAAAGTTATTTTGGCTATATGGTAATGGTGTTGTGAATTTTTCAGGTTTGGATGTATGAATACTTTGGAGTTGGTCCTGAAATCCGGGAAGAAGTTGCTGGCATTTTTCCTAGATTTCTTTGGTGGTTGCCTAAATATCATTTGTCTACACCTTCCAGGCATTCTTTGGAAATTTGGCGCTTGGTGATTGATAATTTGACTGCTGATGATGTGAGTTCTTCCTCCTTTTTCTTTTGGAATCTTTGGCGCTTAGCTATGGTTCAATCTCTTCCCATTCTGAGTTCTTTTGTGACTTTTAAGATAGATTTAGACCCTTGGGCTGGATGTGAAGGGTAAGCAGAGTGTGAGCGGGCTTTAGAACTGAATGGAAAGCAAGTGTTGTTTGAGTGTGGGCATGGAAGGTATTGGTATCTTGGTGATCAAGTGTTGCCCTAAGTTGAACATGAGTATCCTCCTACCACAATTCCAATTCCTCCTTGTCACACTGTTTGGTTGGCTAACTTTTTGGCTAATGAAGAGATCGCTCGAGCTCGTAACGGCTATATTGTTGTAGGAGTAGAAGGGAATTATTCTGAATTCATTTGACTTCATCTGGAGGGTTGCTTGGTTGGCTAAACAGTACTTTTGTTCCCTTCTAAAGTCAAATTTTTGATCTTGCAAATTTCTTTTCATATTTCTGCTTGGTAACAATATTTGCATGTTGTATTTTCAGCCTCCATCTTTTGAATGAGAGGAAGGGGAGAGGAAGAGGAAGAGATTCCCTCCCCTCACCATGCTGGTGGCTCTTCTAGTTCCTTCATAGAGACTTATCCCTATTTTCCAGCATGACAGTATGATTTGATGAATCCTAATGGAACGTATAGTTCCATGCCTTTGATTAGGCCAGTGCATGTACCAAATGTTCCTTGGCCTGACCTGGTATGTTCTTGAATTTTCAATTCTTTGTCCTTATTTCTTCTTGGCTTGATGAATGGCTCTTAACCTAGTAGGGTTGTGCTTTAGGTTGATGTGGATCTTGTGGAAGAAAGCATGCGGATGATTGGAGGCTTGCAATCATTGGCTCGCACTCAGTCCTGCCAATATGTGCTCAATGATGTGAGCTGGGTATGCTATGTTGCTTTCTGAGTGTCCTTGGCTTGAACTGTGCTTGATAGTGGAATTAACACCTAATTTTGCTGACTCTTCAGGCACATCGAATGGAAACTGCTGACACTACCAAAAGAACTTTAGAGAAAAGGATTAGGGGCCTCGAACTTGAAAATCGTCAGTATGATCCTTACTATTTCACAAGTCAAGAAGGAAATACTGAAGGTGGCTCCTCTAAAGGTGGATCAAGGAGATCCTCACACAGGCGGAGTTAGAGTCCTAATGATGTATGACTTGTATATTTCATTTTTCCTGCAAAAGAAAAGGAAGTGTTTCTTAGACAATCTTGTATTACTTTCCATGTTCAGCTCTTTGTCCTTAGAATCGCCTTGGATCATGTAGAAACTTTAAATGAGACAAGTTTAGAATTCACCTAATGAGATCATGTAGTACTAATTTAAACTTATCTTGATTGGCTCTGATGGAATTTGCACTTACTTGAATAAGGTGGAGCCGAATGCCTCTAGTTTAAAATGAATGCATGATTTTTGGAAATCTTGGTTATGATGATTTTTTTTGAAAATGAATGAGCCATGGGCGAATGCCTCTAGTTTGGAACATGAATTCATAAGTCTTGAAAAAAAAACTTGATTTGATCAATTTTTGAAAACAATGGTGCAAGTGATGATTTTTGAAAACAAGTGAGTTAGACACGTCAGAATGCCTCAGTTTGACCAAAAAAAAAAAATCTTTATGAGTGTCAATCGATCTTTAAAAAAATTGTTCGAGAACGCAAAATTGCAAGGAATTGCACGAATGTATGATGGAGGGGCTGCGTGCCACTTGGCATATGAAGAGTGCCATTTCGCACTTTTGGAGTGCCGTTCGGCACTTTTAAAGTGCTAATTGGCACTTTTAGAGTGCTGAATGGCACTGGGCCATGCCACGACGCTCACGCCATGGTGGGCTGACTCCGTACGATTTTCCAATGTGTGTTTCATGTTTTTGTGTTTTTTGAAAATTTTTTACTTCGTTTGTGATCATGAAACACTCTCCTAGTCAGCTACAAACTCTCTAAAACCTATTTCAAACCTGATTAGGAATTGATACAGCTTATATAAATGAATTCTCCTATGACAAATCTCTGCATGAAGGTTAGCAAAACACAATAATCACAAGCAAAAGTCATCCATGGCTAGCAATCATAATTTTTCTCATTCAACAATTCATGATATCAATAGATGGGTTCGTAGCTTTGATTTTAGTTCCAAAACCAATTTTACAGCCTACAAACTAGAGGGAATCAAGGCTCTGAGGAATGTCAAAAATCAAATGGGACTTCCTTCGTGCTGCTATGAAATTCTGGGATCCAAAGATCATGTGTTTCGGTTTAACACCGTTGAACTCTGTTTGAGAATTGAAGAATTTTCTGCTATCCTGGGTTATGATCCAAGCAAAAAATCTGTAGTGATTTCTTGTGATCCTAGGCATAAAGAATCTTTGTCTAATGCTCTTGGTCTTCCTACTTCCATTATTGATAGTATGATTGAAGGTTATATGGTGAATCTTTGTGCAATTATCTCTCGACTGATTGACAAACGCACCTATGGAGTGACCGAAAATATGCAAAAAAAATTTGATTTGGCTTTATGCATGGTGGGAAAACTTTTGCTTTGCTTTGGAAGACGCGGTTTTGTGGATGCTCAAGTCGTAAGTGTTGTGAATCAAATTAAGGATGGTGATAATCCTATTTCTTTAATCTTGGCAGAAAATCTTCTAGCACTAGATGTTGAATTTCATGGAGGAGAAACTCAAAACTTCTTAGGGAGTCCTTTGACTTTGCAGATATGGCTGATGGAGCGATTGGACCTAATTGCTAAGCCTACAACTGGTAATTATGGGCTTAGTAGTTTTCTTAGTAGGGCTGTAATTAAAACTGAGTGCCAAACTGAGAGTGACTGGGTGAAATTCTTAAACAAGAAATCCAGTACCTCAATTCAATGGGACTGTTATTAGTGGAAATGGCCACCCCCTCTATTGAGGTTTCTATGATCAGACCACACCTTCCTTGTTAAGTTGCAGAGTGCAACTTTCTACAAGGGAGATAGTCTCTTGAGGCAATTCAAATATGAGCAAGGAATGCCTAGTGGCAAAAGAAGAAGATTCTTCACTCTTGTGGACACAAATCTACTTCTGTACAAAACATGCTATTGGGATTGGAGATGGTTGACCGAGTGGACCAATCTTTTGTCAAGGTTCACTTTCACAGGATGACTACAGAATACTCTAATTGGTTGATGGACAAGATTGTTGATAAGGAGGCTGAGAGGATTGCTATGAGAGAACAGTTTCTCAAAGACAACCAGGAAAGACCCAATGAAGACAACTATGAATTCAAAAGAAGGGACAATGATGACAAAGTACTTATCACAGGAGAAATTAGTAATAAAAAAAAGAGAAAAGATTGAAGACAAAGTGACCTTCTTATTTTTTTGGCTTTGAACATGTTTATTTAAAAGTTGATGTAAAAACTCTTATATTTAGGAATTATTTAGGATTGGTAGGTTAGGGATTCAGTTTAAAGTGTAGGCTTTTGGGGTTTGGAATTTTTTATGGTTTGGTTTAGGGTTTGGGTTCTTGAGGTTTGGTTTGGTTTTGGGTTTTATTTAGGGTTTTGTGTAATGACATGGTTTAATGGAATGGTTGACTTTTTTTTAAAAAAATTTGGTTAATGGACAAATGGTGGGTTTTGGGAAATTGTGACTGAACCAATGCATGGTTGCCTACGTAGCCCCTTGATAGAAGGATCAGGTCATCACGTAGTTCATTGATTTTTATTTGCCTTAATTTTTGCCTAGGTTTGCCTAGGCCGCCCTTTCAGGTTTTCAACCTAGCAGGCTCTCTCACTTTTTTTTTTTACTCTCCTTTTGTGTAGATTGCCTTTTTGGGTTTTCAACCTACCTTTTTTTTTGTTTTTTTGTTGCCCTAATTTTTTCCTAGACCGCCCTTTCGAGTTTTCAACCTAGCAAGTTTTTTTTTTTTTTAGTCAAACCTAGGAAGGGAAATAACATAGTTTACAACCACTTTAGATGTGATGCTTTCAGACTACCACTTCAGACGTGGTATTTTTTTAATTGATCCATGTTGGTTGGCTTGATAAAAGGGTTTGCATCTAAGTCCATCAGCTTTACTGCTCCCCCAGAGTATATCTGTTTGATAATGTATGGGCTTGCCCAATTTTGCTTGAAATTCCCGTTTGCATCTTGAATCGGGGCTCAGATTTCCTTCAACACTAAATCCCCCAACTTCAAATCTCTGGTTTTCACTTTCTTTTCAAAAGCTTTCCTAAGCCTTCTTTGGTAACCTTGAATATGATACAAGGCTTTGAGTCTTTTCTCATCTAGCATGCATAACTGATCATATCTACTTTGCAACCAATCTGCTTTAGGAATTTCACTTTCCAGTACTGTCCTTAGTGAATGGACACCCATCTCAATGGGAAGGACTGCTTCCATCCTGTACACTAATGAATAAGGAGTGGCTCTTGTGGAAGATCGAATTGATGTTCTATACCCCCAGAGTGCATAGGGCAATTGTAGGTGCCAATCCTTGTAGTTCTTTGTACTCTTCTTCAAGATTCGCCCTATATTTTTATTAATAGCCTTAATTGCTCCATTGGTTTGAGGACGATAAGGTGAAGACTTGTGGTGTTGAATGTTGAATTGTCGTAGTAGCTTCTCTGTTTCTCCTTTAAAGTGCTGCCCATTATCAGAGATAATTTCATGTGGTAGCCTGTATCTGCAGATGATATTGGTCTGGATGAATTGAGCAACTTTCTTTGAATTTAGAATCTTGTATGAGGTAGCTTCTACCCATTTAGTGAAGTAATCACAACTTTCTTTGAATTTAGAATCTTGTATGAGGCAACTTCTACCCATTTAGTGAAGTAATCAATGGCTACAAGTATGAATTCATGGCCATTAGATGCTGTAGGGTGAATCTTCCTAATAATATCTATCCCCCATGTAGAGAATGGCCAAGGTGACGTTATGGTATGTAATGGCATGGTGGCATGTACTTCAGATCTCCATGGACTTGGCATTGATGACATTTTCGAACATAAGCCTTACAGTTGGCTTCCATGGTAGTCTAGTAATAGCCTTGTCTCATTATCTTCCTTGACAGCATGTATGCATTCATATTTAGCCCATAGCTTGACTCATGAACCTCTTCAATTATTTGTTGTGCTTCCTTTACGGTTACGCAAAGGAGATAAATTCCATCATATGATCTTCTGTAAAGTCTTTCACCACAAATAATATAATTAGTAGACAACCTTTGGATGGTTAATTGATCATTCTTGCCCGCAGACTTTTGGTATGTCCCATCCTTGAGGTATTGTAAGATGTCTTCTTCTATTGTCATGCAGTAGGCTGGTTCCTCTTTTTGTTCCAAAACTATCGGTCTAGCTTCATCTTCCTTTGGCCTATTCATCATGGATGCCATGGTTGCTAAAGTGTCTGCAATTTGATTCTACATCCTTAGCACATATTGATATTGAATCTTGCTGAATTTTGATGCCCATTTTTGAAGGCATTCATGATAAGGCATCAACCTTTCTTCTTTGATCTTCCATTTATTTTGAATCTTGGAGATTATTAATGCTGAGTCCCCATATACCTCCAATTCTTTTACTTCAAGGCCTAGGGCTGCTTGTAGGCCCATAATGCAAGCTTCATATTTTGTGGCATTGTTTGTGGCATTGTTAGTGGCAAGAAAGTTGAGTTTGCTAGAAAATGGAATATGTGTCCCTTTTGGAGAAATTAAGAGAATTCCAATTTCACTTCCATTTTGATTTGTGGCTCCATCAAAGTACATCTTCCATGATTCTACCTCAATCCCCATGATGTCTTCATCTAGAAAGTCTCCTTGGATCTCTTCAGCTTCTTCTGGTGAACAATGGGCTAGGTGATTAGCAATTGCTCTCCCCTTGACAGATTTCTGAGTCACATATTTAATATCAAATTCTGACAGAAGCAATTCCCATTTAGCAGTCTTCCCATCTTGCACAGGTTTTTCCATTAAGTACTTCATTCTTGCAATCAACAAAACCTTGTAGGCAAGCATATAATGTCTGAGTTTACAGATTGCCCATACAAGTGCTACACATGTCTTCTCAAGTGGCTAATACTTCTATTCATACGACAGCAACTTCTTGCTGATGTAGTATATTGCATTCTCTTTTCTAGTCTCCTCTAGGTATTGAGCAAGTAGAGGCCCCGTTGCTGTATCTGTAGTGGTAAAATACAACAACAATGGCTTTCAGGAACTGGTAGGACAAGTATTGGTGGCTTCATCAGATAGTTCTTGATTTTTTTCAAAGGCTTCTTGGCATTGTTCATTCCACACTGTTGGGACCTCCTTCTTGAGCAATCGAAAGATTGGTTCACACGTCATAGTGAGTTGGGCTATGAACCTGGTGATGTATTGTATCCTCCCCAGAAATCCTCGGATCTCCTTTTCAGTTCTTAGAGGCTTCATCTCTTCAATTTCCTTCATTTTCTCAGGATCAACTTCTATTTCCCTTTGGCTTACTATAAACCCTGGCAATTTCCGAATGTGACACCGAAAGCACACTTCTTCAGATTCAACCAAAACTTGTAGAACCGAATTCTTTCAAAAAAACTTCCTCAAAGCCAGTATGTGCCCTTCACGGTCTTTAGAGTTCATTATCATATCATCAACATAAACCTCTATTTCTTTGTGGATCAAATCATGCAACAAAGTGGTGGTTGCTCATTTGGTAAGTAGCACCAACATTTTTAAGGCCAAATGGCATGACCTTGTAACAATATGTCCCCCACGGAGTGATGAAGGAAGTTTTCTCCATATCTTTTGGAGCCATCTTAATCTGATTATATCCTGAAAATCAATCCATAAATGATAACAAAGCATGACTTGTTGTGTTGTCAACCAAGACGTCAATGTGAGGCAATGGAAAGTCATCTTTCAGGCTGGCCTTATTTAGATCTAAAAAATCTACACACATTCTGACCTTCCCATCCTTCTTTGGCATCGGAACCACATTAGCTAATCACTCTGGATAGTTGACCACTCTTATGAATTCCGCATTGTACTACTTCTCTACTTCTTCCTTGATCTTGAGAGTCCACTCTGGATTCATTCTTCTCAACTTCTGCTTCACTGGCTTCATGGTTGGATCTGTTGGAATGTAGTGTTGTACTATATCTGTATCAATCATGTCTTTATATGACCAGACAAAGACCTCCTTGAACTCTGTTAGCAGTGCCACTAATGCATCCTTCTTTGAAGTGGTTAGGGTATTGCCCACTTGGATCATTTTGGGCTCATCATCAGTTTCCAGGTTAATGGGTTGGGTTTCTTCTTTTATGGGTTCTAGGTATTCATGTTTTAATTCTTTATTATTAAGAGTTTCTTTACCAATTTCAAAAATAAAAACATTCAAAGCCAGCAAATAAGCAGAATCAAAAATCATATTAAAAGGGAAAGAGTTTTTAACAGACTCAACAAACTCAATTGGAAAACTATCACAGATAGACTTAACAGAAATAGAAACACTAGCAAAAATAGACTCAATAGGAATAGAAACAATGTTCTTGGTAGGAGTGACTGGCTCAACCGTCTTGATCTTCTTGGCAAAAGTGACTAACTTGACAATTTTGATCTTCCTCATGAAGTCCTTTATGGGGTGGGCGGTTCCCTCCCATGCCCAATTCTTCAACTTGGTTGTGGCTTCCGCAATGGCAGGTGGCTCCCAGTAAGCTCCTTCTTCCCTCAGCATCAGTATCAAGGGATCTACATCCATATAATCTGTAGTTTCTTCTTCAATTTCTATGTCTGTAGGCTTGTCAGTCGCAAAAGCATCCAGGCGCTCTATGCTATCCATCCATTCATCAAATAGGTCGTGCTTGCCTCTGTTGCCCAAGTAGGTGTGTTGAGGGAGATGCTCTGATTTGCCCCCTTCCATCATTTCATCATTACGTTCAACATTCTCAAGTGTCATGATTCTGAGATTGTGGACCATCAACTTTTAGTCTAAAGTGGCCAACCTGACATCTATGTCATCCTCCTCTTCAGTATGTGGGATTGGTGAACTTGGTTCCAAATCATAATATGACCCCAATTTTGGAACTTCTCTTCCCTGCTTGTCATACCTAGGGCCATACCTTGAATTGACATTAGTGATATCATTCCAATCTGAAAGGTGCCCATAGGGATACTCATCATGATACATTTGATTGGCATTTCCATTTTCCTCTCTTGCATTCTCTAACATATTTATCAGCCTGTATTGATCACTATTAGTGTCGCTCCACCTGTTGGCTTCGGCATCTTCTTCTATGTCTTCATCATAATAGGCCACATCACTGTCATATTCCTTAATAGAATAGGTCTGCATCTTCATCTTCTGTATCACTAGGGGGTTCGCCCCAATCATCACTACTGTACAAGCTATCACAACTTCTATTGCTGTTGTCATTACTATTAGTGCGGCTGTCATCATCATCAAGTCCATTATCATTGTTGCTGCTGTCACTACTCCTATCACTCTTATCATCACTTCCACCCTTATCCTCACTAGGGGCTGCTCCCCTTTCCTAATCTTCATTATTAGCTCTTAGTTCATATGAGCTCTTCAATGTATGCTGGCAGGCCTCCCAATATTCCTCATCTTCCATTATCATTGTTGCTGCTATCACTACTCCTATCACTCTTATCATCACTTCCACCCTTATCCTCACTAGGGGCTGCTCCCCTTTCCTAATCTTCATTATTAGCTCTTAGTTCATATGAGCTCTTCAATGTATGCTGGCAGGCCTCCCAATATTCCTCATCTTCTATGTTGCAAATGGCATCACCAAGGAGTGTAGTCATAGCATCAGGATCCATGTAGTCAGCTTAATCAGTAGGAACCCAAGTTGCATCTTCTTTCTTCAATTCTGGAACCTTGTTGTGGCAATCAAGTAGTATCTCGAACCCAGACACCATTGTCTCTGTTATAGGATCAAATCTCGGTTCAGGGAATCCCCAATAACGTTGACTCTCTCTAGCTTTTACGAACTTCCCATTCAATGTAGAAGTATAGGGCTTCAGAGGTTCTGAAGGACAAGAGAGTCCTTTTGCTTTGGCTTTGGCTCAGGCCATCTTTCTCACTTCCATCTCTAACAAATCATCATTAGTGAGCTTATAGCCTAGCCCAAAAGGTGGTGTGGTAGTAAGAATCATCAAGTCCTGAACAGTAGGTTTCTTCACAGTTCTCCCCAAATTCATTCCCGAAAGGTAGTTCATTCTCCTCATCATTGCTATCACATTGTTGTTACCATAAGGAGCAAAGTCCATCAAGATCTTCTCAACTTCTTGTTCTCTTTTTTCAAAGCCAGGCCTTTCAATCTCAAAGCCATCCAAGGTCAATGGCTCTTTCTTAGAATCAATACCATAAAAAGGATTAGGCACAGTTAAAGTATCCCTATATATGGTCACAATAGCTCCTTCATGTGGAAACCGAACCTTTTGATATATAGAAGAAGGTACGACCTCTATGTCATGGATCCATGGTCACCCAAGGAGCATATTGAAGTATAAGGCTATATTAAGGACTTGGAAATCCACCTTTTTGACCAACAGTCCTGTGGTAGTCTCTAATGTTATGGTCCCCAAGACTTCTCTTCTACTGTTGTCGTATGCCCTCACATGTTGATCAGTAGTCACGAAATCTTCAATGCTTAGACCCAAACAACTTGCAGTTTTTAAAGGACACACGTTCAAAGCACTTCCATCATCTACCAAAACCATCGGTATCCTCTTCCTCATGGCATCTACAGTGATATGCAGCGGGTCGTTGTGATGCTTCCCCTTCTTGGTCAGATCCTTATCAGAACAGGAGATAGTGAGTTCCCTATTTATGGACCTAATCATAGCATTCAGATCCTGGGAGGTTGTAGTTGTAGGGACTTGGATTTAGTTGAGCAGGTTTACCAGGTTTTGTTAGTGTCTATATAAGGCCATGAGTAAACCCTATAAGGATATGTTGGCTTCTTTCTTCTGTAGTTGCTTGAGAACTTCATCTTCTTCGGCAAGTGTTTGTTGGGTAGATCTGTTCAAAGCTTTCACTGGGTTGTCAGTCTCCAAATATGGGGGTTTGAAGTGTCTCCCCCCTTGTGATGTGGGCAATTTTAGTTGGATCATTGGGATTAATGTCTTGGGGTTTGAAGTATTTCCCCCCATTTGTAGGTGTTTGGCCATATTCTTAGGGTACGAAGTGTCTCCTCCCATTTGTGGATGTTGGGTAGTTTGATTGGGGTTCGAAGTGTCTCCCCCCATTTGTGGATGTTTGGTAATTCTTGGGTTCTGGTATTTCATTCCATATGTCATATCCTGTGGTGGTGATAGACGTCCTATCCATTAGTTCATCCCATGTCATCGTGAAGCATTCGGGTAGGTCATAGATCAAGTTAGATGGGTATTCCTTGTTTTCTTCTTCAGCCATCAAGCAATTAATTCTCGATCCTTTCCCAAAATTGTGATTGGGCAAGGGATTGTTAGTGATGCTAGGCCTTGTAGGCAATGCAATCACCTTATTATCTATTAGGTCCTGAATTGCATGATGAAGGGTGAAACAACGGCCAGTTTCATGACCAAGGCCTTGGTGGTAAGCACATCTTTAATTCACATTAAACCTTGAGGGCAAGGGGTTTGGAATTGGTCTTGGATCTAAGGGTTTCAGTACCCCTTTTGCTTTGAGCTTGTCATACACTTGGCTCATGGGCATGTACAACTCATGAAATTCCCTCTTAGGTCTAGGTACTTGTGGTAATTGCACAAGTGCAATGGGTGCAATCAGTTGATAAGGATCATTTTTATGGATGTTGGAAATTTCTGCAACCTGAAAATTAAATCCTACGTTCTTTTTAAACCTTGGTGGGTCATAAGTCTTTATAGTTCCATTGTCTATTGCATCCTCAATTTGGGTTCCAGCAGCAATTAAAGCTTTAAAATTAGGAAAGTATTGTGCAAAAAAACATTTGTGGTATGCAGGCAATAAATTCTTTACAACCATGGCTAACTGTTCCTCCTCACTTGGCCTACTTATCATCTGTGCTGCCTTGCCTCTCCATTTGGTAATGAAAGTAGAGAAGGATTCTTTTGGTTCTTGCTTAGTGGTCTCGAAGTCTCTCCTTGAGATGTCTACTTCTATATTATACTTGTATTGCTTGTGAAACTCTTGGCAGATGTTCTCCCAATTTCTTGCCCTTGCATCATCCAGATTAAGAAACCACCTAAGAGCAGCTCCGGTCAGTGTGTTTTGGAACATCTGAGCAACTACTTCTTTGGTCACACCTAAGGGCTGCATAGCCCTCATATACATCTTTAGATGGGACTTTGGGTAGTTGGTCCCATCAAATTTGTCCAAGCTTGGCATCTTGAACTTGGGTGGTAGCCTCGCATTAGGGGAAAGTGAAAGGGTATCGTAGTCCATAAGTTCCTCCATCTTACGGGCTCTTCTAATCATCTCCTCCATTTTATTCATCCTCTCATTGATCTTCTTTTCACTCTTTCCAGCTGATGGATCATGATCAGTCTTGTCCTCCTTTTGATTACTCTTCGAATTCTAAAATTGTTGCATCATACGGTTCATGTCTTCCCTCAGCTGAATCTGACTAGCTAACATAGTATTGAGTAGCTTTTGGGTGTTCATGGGTTCCTCTGTGTTTGGGTGTTCTCCCTCTTCCGCCATACTACTAGGAGCTTCAAACTTCTTATGGCTTGAACTGTCTTGGAGGTCAAAGATGGGATTGTGATGTTGCAACAATGGAGTTTCTTCTATGCTTTTAGGCTTCAGTATTGTGATGGGAGTGATAGGCTTGGAACTGGAGCTACTAGCTTGAGTGTCGAGCTTAGTTTCTCTTTGTAGCCTTCCTTTAGATCTTGACCAGACTCTCCCCTAATGACAGGCTTGGTCAGGTTAATCAAAGTTAAGACCCCATCCACATCCATCAATCAACCAAGACAAACACACATAACATGCAATGCAATTTTAATTGGGATTGACCTAAGGGTAGGTTCTAAGTCATTATGTTGTAGGGTGGGTTTGTTGTTTCATTGTTTCCCATAGCTAGGACGTTACACCTCCCAACTTGTAATATAATGAACATTGCATTGGTCCAAACGACATGGTCTATCCTTTACAGTTAACAGGAAATGATCCAGTGACTTTAGGCTATGAGTTGGTGAGTTTGCCACTGGGTACCTGAATCTAATGAAGACCAGTGATCCATGGTTACTACCACCACAAGTTGTTGAAAATGGGTGCATACATATTTGTTTGAATGGCATACATTATGACAGTTAGGGAAAGATTTTAACAAACAATACAAACAACAAAATACCATACACCATAATATCATGCAACATCCCATCAAACATAAACAAACAAACAAACAACAATATCATGCAAGACCATGCAGAACAAGGGTACACATTTGGTCACTTAAGTCTAATACGAAGCTTAGCCCTCGACTTCCCAAGCGGAGTTGCCACTGTGAGAGACCGGGAAAATTGCCTTAAAAAAAAAGAGAGATTTTTGGAGTGCTTTTTAGGGCACTTCTATTTTTGGGTAAGTGGTGTAGAGTCACCACTTATTTTATTTTTATTTTTATAAAAAATAAGAAAAAATATATACATGACTGAATTGTTCTCTTCATTGATTGAATAAAAAATTACATAATTGAAAAATTGAAAAATTACATAGCTTTGAGTCCTAGTTACAAACTACCAAATAATTACATGCCTTTTTGTCCTAGTTACATTCTACCCAAAATAAAATAAAGACATGGCTAGATCTACTTATCCAAAGACCTAAATTTGGAGGCTAGGTTATAGAATGGGAAAGTGTTAGGCACCCATTCCACCCAGACAAAGTCTGGTCTTCTAAACTCTTATGACTTATGTACCTTTTTATACATGTCATGAATGATATGTTGAACATGTGAATCAAAAATTAAATCACATAAGTTTATTTATGAATGAAGTCTCTTCTTTTGAAAAGAATCAGATCTATTTTGGTTGGTAAAAAAAAATTGATTTTGATTTGTCAAAACATCAGATTTGTTTTGTAGTATGAAGAAAAAAGTGGTTTTTGGAGATAAAAATTCAGATCTGTGTTTATTACATAAAATAAAGTCTTTTGATTTGAAAAGTATCATATCTGTTATTTTAGAACTAAAAAAAAAAAAAAGATTTTTTTTTTGGTTTGTAAAAGATCAGATCTGTTTTATGATAATAAAAAAGATGGTTTTTTGATAACAGAAAAATCAGATCTGTTTTTATGTTGTAAAAGAATGAAAAAGATTTTTTAAAGAGAGAGTTTCACACATAATTTAAATTTATGCAGCATGAATTAAATAAAACAAACACAAACACAATCATGTTTATAATCTTTTTCTTTATTTCAAAATCTGCATATGTTAAAGAAAAATCAGATTTGTATTTAAGAAAGATACAAATCAGTTTTTAACTTTAAAATATTCAGATTTGCATCTAATAAAGATTAAGGTTTTCAGACCCAGACTGTTCATTGAACCGTAAAAGGGAGAGGTTCAAGGTTTTTGAGGTCGAACCGGGGTCGAATCGTGATGACGTTATAATTAATTTAATAATTAATTAAAGCCTAAATATAGATATTAAGTTTATAAAACTAGCAAAATTGACAATATATCTATATATGTGAGGGAAATTTAATGATTTTAAGTATATATTTAATAATTAAATAAGAAAGTTAATAAAATAAAATAATAACCATAAAAACATTAAAATTTATGATTAATTTTTGAAGTAAAGTTGAATATCTTTGAAGGATTTTAATTATAATTTTTTTTTTATTCCTTGTAAGAGATGGATAATTTAATTAAGTAGAATAAATTGTGTTAAGTTGTTTTTATAAATAAAAAAAAAATGCTAAGGGGTTCACGGTTCTTGCCACCGGTTCGTGTGGTCCAACCCCGGTTTTAGAGGTTCACGGAATTAACAAAAAATTTGGTTCTTTATGCTTAAAAAACCGATTTTCATTATGGTTCTCGGTTTTCACGGTCTGACCTCCCGGTCCGGTAGGGGTTTGAAAACCTTGCTTTCAACTACCATTTTTCAGAATTGAGTAGGATAAAAACAATGATAGTATATCGTCATATCAGGGCTTTTGTTGGAGCCATTTGGATGAGGGCCAACTAAGGAGTGAGAATGACTTGTCTTTCAACTGCCATGTTTGTTTTATTTTGAAAATAAATAAAAATAATTTGAATTACAATAAATTTACAGCGATAGAGGTAAAGAGTGTTCTGTGGTATTGGAAAGTTCAATTAAAAGTGAGAAAATTCCTTTTAGTGTGCGTTTAGCGTTGGCTTAAAAAGCTAGTTTTTTTTACTATTCAGCTTATTTTTACTACTATTCATAGATCTTATTGTACTTTTTAGTACTATTCATGAGTTTAACTGTACTATTTTAGCTTTATCTACAGTACTTTAAGTAAAAAATTTTTAGTTTTAACTATATAAACTGTTCCCAAACAAACACTTAAGGTCTGTTTGTATTGCGTGTCCGCATTTCAAGCCCTTTTTTTTTTTTTTTTTTTTTAAATTTTAACCAGCGTGTTATGCACTGTTCATTGGCCATGAACTATGTATTTAGGCCAATGAATAGTGTCAAACAATAAAAAAATTATTTTTTTATTGTTTTCAGTTTTCAGCAAAATAAGCTGTATTCAAAAGCACACTTAATGTTGACTTTTACTTTTTTTTTTTTTAAGTAAAGAAAAAAGAAAACAAGTACAATAGGCTAATAATATTATAGACTCGTTTTTATTTTTATTTTTATAATGGCAAAATCAAAAGGCTTAAGGTTAATTTAAATAGATAAGAATAGATAGGATAGAAATTCAGCCATAATGATTGTTCTTTATCATCAAGCTAAAACAACCATTGATTTTTCGAGTAGATAGAATTCGAATCTAGATTTTTTATTCAATATCGAGAGACTTTACTAGACACATTGCTAGACACGAGGCTAACTTGAATCTGTTTTAAAAAAAAGAGATTTAGAGCACATTTTCCAACACATTTTATTATTACAAAATTCATGTTAATCATTTTGGACTTCTATAGTAGTCCATAGAAGGTGATAGATGAGTAAGAGTATAAGTCTGTTAATTCAGATTAAATGCATAAATTCTTTCCAAAGCAAATGTCAAAAACCAAAAAAAAAAAAAAAAAAAAAGAAGAGAAAAATCATGTGTAGGATATGTGACTTGTACATTGACACATTCTTCACAAAAAAATTGTAGAGACATGCATATAAGTACCTATGCTCATAAATTTATTTCAGTCTAGACAATACGTCGCTGAAAGATTGCACATTCTAGGAGTCATAACTGCCAACACAAGCAATAAGAGAAAAACTACATATGATATTGAATATGATATCACATAGATTTGCATGTAGGGCTATCCACAGGCTTGTCTACAACACGAACTGGGATAACTGGAATTGAGTCCCACCATTCTTGCAGTCGTCTGTTTCCTTGGTTGTTGCCCACTTGCTTCCCTAGTTTTGATGTCATGGAGAAGCAATACAAAGTGATAGCCATAATGATGAACTTCATTGGTACTATTGCAAGTAAAATTGCTAATCCAATCATTGATATCATTACTATATCTGCGTGCTGCAACCAAGGGAAAAACAAGTTTAATGCAACTGAAATTGATAGAATAATACATGAAGAAGCATAATCATGCAACTAAAAATATTTATTTCAAGACTTTTAAATTCTAAATAAATAATAAAAACCTTAAAAAATTCAAGTTGTACTAGTTACTGGCATGAGTAGCTAATCTAAGAGCTAGAAGAAATTCACAAATTTGTTACTTTCCATATTCTACCTTGACCTTATTCTAATGTTATGTATCACAATTCAACAATATTGTTGTTTACTTGTTTTTGAGGATGGAGGAGTAGTTCCTAAATGCTACAAATGACATTTAATTCCACACTTGTAACATTCAACATATTCTCCTCCTACCAGCTTCTCAGCAATAAAAAGAGCATTACAGCTTTCCTACATCTCATTTTTCCCTTTAAAAAAAAGTTTCAAATGAACTAAATTCCTATCTAATATCAACAATTGAAAGAGCTGCTTATTGCTAAATCATTGTTCTTGTTTTTCAACAAGTTGTCATTACCTTGCTTATCTAAAGCCCATAACACAAGTTCCATTTCATCAAAATTTTGTGCAAGCTACTTCAAAATCAATCTAGCTTCACCTTCAATCTAATTGATGAGAAGGCAAAATAGAATTATTTCTTTTTATTAAAGAACTAACCTATATAATTTTTATTGGATTACTGATGGCATAACAAAGACAGGGAAACTTCCTTTTTACTCAACAACATTATTAGTTCTACTAATACAAAGTATGCAAACAATAGAACAATTTTATGTGCCAAAAAATCTATAGTAGAATGAAAGTGAATGCATAGGTTTGTACCATAGTACCTTACGAGCCTTTGAAATCAATATTGACCATAATTTCAATAATGCTATATTTGCTATCTGCACCACCTGATGAATAGTTTGTAATCCGTGTTGAGCCGAGACTATGCTCTCCATTGTAGTCTGGTCAGAGGCTGAGGAGACTACAATCTCTTTGCATTTGTCATTAATTTTTTTTTGTCTAGCTTGGATCATCTTTGCTACCACCCATAAAAAGAAAAATGCACTTGCCTTGCCAAGCCACTCCCTAAGATGCCAAGATATTGTTAACTATATATTCCTTCACAACTTACTAGATCGATGGACATATTAAGCACCTTAAAATTTCTTCCAAAACAAATGCAAACTATAAATGATATGACAAACAACTTACTTGTATGTGATTAGAAGAGTAGCAGCAAAGACAACAAGGGTAGTTACTGGTCTTTCCCATGTGAAAATTTCTTCAAACCAAAGTAACACACCTTTAAGTGGCTTTAGTAGCTCCTAAATATCAACATTAGGACCACCCATGAGTTTCTTTTAAGAAGCACATTTAATACATTTGATCAATTGAAAAACGTACTAACGTTTTGTTTATGCCTAGAAAATAGGATTGAACCAAAGTATATAAAATAAATTTAAACCAGCCAAACTTATTATTGGTTGGCCTAGACTAGCCAATGCATGACCAATAATGTTAGGTAATGTTCATTTCTTTCCTAAAACTTCGAGGTGTTGTAGCCCAATTCCCCCAACCCAAAACCCCTTTTTTTAGGGAAATAAGTATAAAAATTACTGCATATCATGACTTTTGCATTTTTGCTGCTTACCCAGCTTCCATAGTTTGTTGTTATGTACTTACCATAAAAACAAGGGTACTTTCAGTGATTCCTTCCTCTTTCAACTCCTTAGTGGTAGCTTTGGCAATGACAATTTTCTTTTCTTCTTCTCTAGCTTGATTAATAGCAATCTCAAGTGAGGAGTTGTTGTCATCTAGGCCACTTGCACACACATTTTCCTCACCAATTTCTTTTACTTCTACACTTGAGATGATTGACAATGACATGTTCATATTTTTGAGGGTTGAACTTGCACTGCATGGGTGTCCACTGTTGATCTTCTTCAGACTGTCCACGAGTTGTCCTAGTATATAATCTCCCTTTGGTAGCTCATCAAGCAATGCAAAAATCAAGAATTTTGTTGGAGTAGGGGGCGATATTCTTAGCATTTCTCTTGCAGCATGGAGCCTTATGATACCCAATATTGTCCTTGCATGCATTTCCCATGCTTGTATTGGACATTCCACCTTATATTTTAATAAGAACTGGTGCATAAACATAATCTCCTTAATGAGTGCAAGCCAATGGTCCCGCCTTGTGGAGCTTGTCATCTCAGGAAACTCTAGTACAATTCCCTCAGATCTAGAAGATTGGCATGTAAGTAATGGTTACAAATCATGATTGCAAAAATTTAGATGTAATTGACAAACTTGCCTATTTGTGATGCATTTAGGCATGTCTATGCATGAGGTCACTATTTAAAGGATGATGTATCCTTGTTTTTAACAATCTAGATAAAAATTATCACCACTCCTAAACTATTGATTTGGATGCTCTAATGGCCCACACAAGTTGTAGTTGTTTAGCAATAATGCGGTCCTTCTAAGAATCAATTATTGTGATACACAAATTGATACTACTACTTATTGTTTGTCATATTTTTCCCAACAAATAGGGAAACTAGAAGAGATGTGCCCCCTTAAAACACCAGCATATAAGCAAGCTTATCTACTATTGAGAGCATATGTGAGTTCCAAATTCCAATGTTAATACTTTTTAATGTATATGAAAGTATCCTAATTCCAATGTTAATACTTTTTAATGTATATGAAAGTATCCTTACGATTCAGACTCATACAGTATGGCCTTGTCAAAAAGTGGAGCACCCCATGGGCCTGTGGAAACTGGTCTCACACTATGTTCCTTGTTCTCAGAAAGGTCTATTTTAAGGGCATCTTCATATGTTACAACTCCAGAAGCCTCAAAGTAGAGAGCATAATTTGTTAGTGTAAGCTTACCTGGACAAACAACCTTCGTGATAACTTTAAGCAATAATCATGTACATAATTAAATATAATAACATTCTAATTGGTCACTAATAAAACAAAATTATGAGACAAACCAGGCCAACTTGTTGCTCCAATGTGGCGCACCACTCTCTGCGAGCTTGCAGTTCCCTCGACATGCAATATAAATTCATCATCCCCTAGATCAACGCCATTTGGTGGCGCTTGTTTTTGCAAATGTTTTATGCATCTACAAAAAACAAGAATTCCACAAGGTAATGTGATTTAGAAGTGCTATTTCAAATGGTGTATTATAGCATCATCAACACTTTTTATTTTTATTTTAAAGAAAAATAAATTAGATAGTAATCTTCCATTCCCCTCAAAGAAGAAGACTACTCAGCCTAAAAAGTGTATATTTCATAAAAGATGTATATAATTTTTTTTTCTTAATCTAAAAAAAAAAAGCCAATTTCTCAACTAAGTAGTTTAAATTAAAGCTTAAAAAAAAGTTATATCTCAATAGCTAATAGAAAAATATGCTTTCAACTAAATTCAGGTTCAAAACTCATGGAGTCTAAAGAAATAAAAGTATATTATTGTGCGTGCTCAGATGATCTATTCAATGTACCCTTATGATCACAACCATCTATACCACTTGGGGGCAGAAAATTATTACCAATCTACCTTGTTTGACTTGGAGGGAAAGAAAAAGGGCAAAAGAAGTCATATAACAGCATGATATCTAAACTTAAGCCTGTTTTATAGACTTTGTGCCAGGTATAACCAGAAAAATGAATTATATTGACCTAAAATGGATTCAGATGAAAATCAGGCATGAACAGTGTTGTTATGTGGTTCCCCTGTCTAATGCAGAATTAGGTAATCCCTATTTTCAACCAACCAATTTTACCCCTTAAAAGTGTTATACCTATTCTCCAACAACATAATTGGTGTAGAAAAAAAAAATATTACATGAGGTTAAATTACTTGTCAATTTCTTTTAGATATTTGTCGTATGCAGGAAAATGCAGCCGGTTGCCTGTGGGTGCTGTTAGAGTTTCGAAGGTAAATCTTCCATTAACAAGATCTGCAACTAATGGAACTAGTGATCCCAACCACGCAAATGCATCTTCTCCAACATTAGGCTCGTTATCAACCTACCAACATAGTGCACAAAGTAAGTCCAAATAAAATTAATTTGGAGATTTACTGATACCTATGTGGCTATATCATTAAAGTATCCCATTTTCATGTCTCAACTTTGCTTGAACTTAAATTCCATTAGCTTCATGAGGTATATTTCATGATGTAGGCTAATTCTGAAGAAAAGTAATGCTTGCTCCATGGTAACAATAATTAATGAGGGGTAGCTTACAAGGAGTGGCATGATGTCTGAATAAAAAAGAGGAATATCATCTTGTTCTTGAGTCACTTTTACGGATACCTTCCCCTCTTCTTTCTCCTTTGCCACACATTCCTACAAACACCATAAAACAACAACATAACTAAATAAATAATTGGGAGATATGAGAGGGGAAAAAGGAAAAGAAAAACCCAGTAGTTAAAAAAGGCACAAAATATAAATGATGTCCATTTGTATTAGAAAAATAGAAGTTAAGATCACTCAAGCGGATTTATGGTGAAGATGATTGATATGTATACTTTTATCGTGTAATTAGTATCTATTTTCTACCATTTAAAACTAAGCAAAACGTTTTAAACAAATGTGGCACATCTAGTCTTAGCCTACCCAAGTTGAGCTTCATTAATCAAAATTGATGCTTGCCTAGTGCAACACATCATTATCCAAAAGGTCTGACAAATTTGTGGAAGTTTGACTTTAATAATTATGTGATGATGTGGCTTTCATATGGGAGAACGTATTGACCTAAGATACTATTTCCCATTGCATGGTTTGCCTTCAACAATGTTATAAGTCTAGTAGAAAGGCCATGAACTAAAATTAAATTAAATTTATTGTAGCAGCAGGAGAAAGGCATATCAAGCAAATGGCTGAACAAGCATTAAGTAATGAGCAATAAAAAGAGGATCCTGACACTGATTTAGTTAAAAAGTAGCAAAAATAAATTGTTGAGTTATGCAATATGTATAGGGTAATACATTTATTTTCTGTAGTCTACTCCAGATGGCAATCTAGGTGCGGGGTTTCCATATGACAATATCAAGCTACTATCTTAGAATATAAGAAGTATTAAGTACAACTGACCTTTTAAGCCCACTTTATTTTGAAGTTAAAAAAAAAAAAAAAAAAACAGGTAGAATATAGTGACATAGTCAATAAACTTTCTTATGACTATTTTAGTTTTAAAAAAATCTTTTGACTGTGTATTACTGAAAATTTGATGGGAGACTTCTTTGTTTTGACAATGAAATTTCCATATCATCTTTTTAAATGAATTTAATCAGCCTTATACATATCCTGCCCTAGGGTATAATTCTATAATATGATGGGAAATTTACAAAATAACAATTGGAAGGGTGAGTGTGTAGCATGCATTTGGTAGTTTAGGAGTTTTTCCAAATATTGTTGTCACTAGATATCAATAACTAAATAGTTTTCCGTTGAATATACTTTTGAACTCCACCTTGCATTCTCAATACCATTTAGAAGTGTGAAAATAAATTAAAGGCCAAAATATATCATTGGTTTCTAAATGTTAGTTAATAGAGTGACCGATTTTAGTCCTAGGACACTTAAAGTTAGTGTTTTTTGTCCCTAATGTGTACAATGAAGTGATGGTGTGTCATTTGTAGTTGGGCAACGTCATTTATAGGACTAAATGTGGTTGCTTTTAAACTCATGGACTAAAATCACTTGTGTGACTAAACTTTAAACTAAAGTTTAAAGACCGGTATTTGAACCTAAAATAAAATAATGAAAATAATATATAGTCTTTACATTACATTCTCACTTTTCTGGCGATGAATGCATGATTCAGTTTTTTATTCAACTATTCTAGGCCACATGTTTATTTATACAACACTTATAGCTTCTTGAGATTTACCTATTTGCGTGCTAGCTAGAGGATCTCCCAAAAAAAGGAGGAGAGCGAAAATAGGGCCATGGAGGAGAAACAAATTTTTTTTTTTTGAGATAGTTTTAACCTATGACGTCCACTCCTGATAATAACTCTTTATCATCGGACTAAGACACCGATTGGTTTTTTGTGTAGGCGGGAATTGAATCCCAGATCTCTCATTCAACTACTAGAGACTTTACCAGTTGAGCTAACTAAAACCCACATAGAAAGAAACAATTGAAAACATAAGAGAGGAGATTATTGACAAAAAAAAATTGAAATTACAATTCCATCTACTACAATGCGCAAAGGTTATCACTAAGATTCTTTTTTAATGTGGTTGAAAAATAAATATTTTTTTTTAGAGAGTTTCAACATATGACGTTGATTCCTGATGATAGTTTTTTTATCACCAAATCAAAATACCAATCAATTTTTGGTATAGACAAGGATTGAACCTCAAATCTAATGTTTTCTACATATCAATCACTTTTTTTTTTTTGGATGAACACATATCAATCACCTTACTAATAGAGGGGAATGCATG
This sequence comes from Quercus robur, assembly GCF_932294415.1. Lineage (NCBI taxonomy): Eukaryota > Viridiplantae > Streptophyta > Magnoliopsida > Fagales > Fagaceae > Quercus > Quercus robur. The sequence continues at coordinate 31,602,013 of NC_065540.1, read as the reverse complement.
TTGAATAGGACTTTCAAACACTTACTGCAACTACCAGATGATTCTACATTAAAAGGAATAGCTTTATTAGTTCATTAAACGTGATGTGCTATAAATACAAAGGTCATCTTCACGAAAAACCAATCTACATATAACTTGTGTATGTAGATTATTATATTACATTAAGCAAGTATCATAATTAACAGATAATTTCATGCTTCATCACGTATGGTAGCTAATTAATCATAAATCAGAAGTACATAACAGTACGTCCTCACATTATAAATTAATATAGCAATTAGAATTTAGAAAGAGAGCACACCATACAAGCCTCCTCATCAGTAGAGCTTGGCATCTCCCAAGCAAGCATCATGTCGAAAGTGAACCGGCTAAACGATCCATTGCTAATATTTTCTTCTATGTTTTGGCACATGTATGTAAGAGACTTTGCACTGCAAAATTCCACAAATTTCCTTGAATAACCATTAGTTTCGGGGTTCCATCCAGCTTCAAACTCTTCCACCAAGTTATCCGTGCTAGTATCTAGTTTCCTGGCAGAAACCATATATATAAATATCATTTTAGTTAAAGGGAATGGAAGGAAAAATAGAAATAACAATAATCTTTTGGAAACAAATGGAAAGAAAGTTAGGTTTTTCTTAATTTGTGTAGATAAATATCTAACCCAAAAGCTTAAGCTATTAATTAAATCCATAAAAGAAGTGGGCCAACATGTCACGCACACACATTGCATACCAAAACCAATGGAGCTTTTAGTTATCATTGCTGATATTGTTAGAACTAACTGACAACTAATAGTTTCTCAAAAAAAAAAAAAAAAAAAAAAAAACTGACAACTAATTAATATATACAGTACGAATCAAGGAAAATACTAGCCATGTTTGTGCTTTTTTTTTTTTTTTTTTTTTTTTTTTTTTTTGTTTTGTTTTGTTTATTGAATTAGCCAATTCTTTTTTTTTTTTTTTGAGAAGAATTAGCCAAGTTTGTTCTTATACTTGAAAGAATTAGTATTAGTATAGTCACAATTAATTGAGGCTCCTTCTTAATTGAGTGTGTATAGTCACAATTAATTGAGGTTCCTTCTTAATTGAGTGTGCGTATTGTGTGAGTCTCACATTGGATTGGGTTGGACTTTATAGATATTTGTGACTAAATTAAGTCATTTTGTAGTATATCAGCATTTTCGTGGAGTTGTTACAATATGTCACTATATGAAACGTTAAACATATATGCTTTATCAAACGCAAACAAGTCATATAGTATAAAAATAAAAATTAATTATTATGAATTTAGCACAAAATAAACAACTAATGAATTAAAAAGAAGAAGAAGAAGAAGAAGATCGCCCTCCCTTTAATTAATGTGTGATTTGGGAGAACAACAATAAAAAATGATGGGTTGCGTGGACAGAAATGAGCATTTTGAATTATATCAAGGGTTACAGGGAAAACTCTTCATAATGTTGAACTCTAGTTATTTATATAGACTTGAATTTGATGAATTGTTAATTTCTCGTTCATATACATACATACATATATATATATATATATATTTACATTATATAGTAAATGAAACTACTGCAGTGATCGGGTCAACAAGTTGATGTAGCAGGAGCACCAAATTAAAACTTATTCATTTTCAAAAAAATATAGATAAATATAATAAAAAAGAAGAGAGAGAGAGAGAGAGAGTTACAGTGCACATCTGTGGACAACGTCGTTGGCTATGGAGGAAAGATGCTTCTTCAGATTGGCCATATAAGACTGTTGGTTTCATAAAGTATCAAGCTGCGCGCAGCGATTAAATTGTGCAAATTAAAAACCGAACCGAATGAATAAAATCATTTTTAGCAGCAGAAGTAGTAGCTTCCTTTCCCTTTTTAGTAGGAGAAAAAAACTGACGACTCATACATGCTTCTCTCATATTTTGCCACGTTGCCCATAGCCATGCAACACAACAGCTCCTGCTACCCCCACGTGTCACTATTTGACTTCGGCCCAAGCCTATTGTGTTAAGCTGAAGCCCAGCCCAAATCAAAAGGATATGTTACACTACAAACTCATTTTTTTCCAAAAGCTATTATTTTCTATACGGGCTGTTATTTTGTACAAGGGTATACTTTTTCCCCAGAGAGGTAGACCCATGATAAGTAGGGTCTACTCATTTGTGAGAGGGATGAATTATACTCCCAAAGTATACAAAAGTTTTCATTTTTATATTAAAAAAAACTATTTCATTTATGTTTGATTGCAACTTTTTTTTTTGGTGATGAAAGTTTGATTGTAATCTTAAGAGTGCGTTTGGCTTTAAATTAAAAAACCAACTTATTTTATTATTCAGTTTATTTTTATTACTATTTATGATCTTACCGTACTTTTTGGTACTATTTATGAGTCTTACTATACTATTTCAGCTAACTTATACATTTATCTACAATATTTTCAACAAAAAATTTTCAGTTTCAGCAAAATAAGCGAATTATAAACATACCCCAAATGAGTTACAAAATAATCTCATAACTTTCTTTATTTAATTTTTTGTGTAATAACAAAAATTTAGTGGAAAATAGTCTCTTAAAAATAAGCTATACTTTTTATTTTGATCAAAAATATTTTTCCTTTAACTCCTTTTTTTTCTAATGCTAATAAATACTGAAAGACGCAGAAAGCTATCAACGAGATTTTTCCATGAAATAAATAGAGGGGAAGATTGTTTTCCTTATTGTCTATTTTCATTAATAATTTGATAGGGTTTTTTTTTTTTTTAGAAACTAATTTGATGGTATAGGGCTTTTAATATTTAACTAATTCATAAAATACTTTAGTCTAAAATATTTGAAATTCATAAATTTTGTTAATATAGACAGCAAAGCATATTATATATGGTGAAATTAGTAATTAAAATAGACAACAGAGGTAATAAATAATGTGAAAACAATATAGTTTATGGAAATTATCAAAATATGAAAAGAACAGCAAACTATTTAATATATTATAAAAAAAGACAAAAGAAAAAGGTGGAACTAGAACATGGTGGTGTACCAAAGTACCAAACTCATTGAAAGGTGAAGCAGTAAAGCAAAGCAAAGCACAATACCAATAGTATTCTTTAATTTCTCTCTTTCTTCAGAGAGAAGAGAAATGACGAAGGGCTCTGATTCCTCTTCTCTGGTTCGTCTCAATATTGGTCAGTTCTCTCTCTCTCTCTCTCAGATCATTTTCCTAGCATGATAAATGAGAACCGTAATTCAATTCCCTCTCTGTTTGGTTGCTAAGAAAACCCAAGAGAAGAGAAGAATCTAATTAATTTCGGTTTACGAAATAGAAATAGTTGTGTTTTACTAATTCCAACAACGAAAACAGTGACACTAGAATTGGGGGATTGCAGGAGGGAAGAAATATTGTACAACTGTGGATACATTGAGTCAGCGCGAGCCCGATTCAATGCTCGCCGCCATGTTTAGCGGCCGCCACACCTTGTGCCAGGATCCTCAAAAGGTATGTATGTATATATGTATATTTTTCATCTGAGGTGCTCATCAAATCTCAGTGCCATGTTTGTGTTTTCAATCCAATGTCCAATTAGTCTTAGTGGCATCAACTATTGGATAGAAAGAGGGCCTGATTGATAGCTTTGATGCTATTGCCAATTCTTAAATTTGATAACATTATTATTATTATTATTGCCTGTGTTCACTCACTTACTCATCCGCAACTCAATCACTATTCACTACTCCAAGAAAGCTTAGCGTTCCCAAATTACCTAAAATGGCATGTCTAACAACTTAGGAAACTGTAGCTCACTGTGAAGACCTTCATCATCTAAAGTCCTGAGAAAAAAGATAAATGAGAGGATTATTTACAATATGATGGGGAATTTTCTAATTGTGACAACCTGGTAGGGGCACCTAAATAGTCTAGAGCCCGTTTGGTTGGAGATTTCTAGTATCGTTGTTCAGTTTTCAGTGTTGTGGAAACACATGTTTGAGTGTTATAGAAATACGTGTTAGAAGTATTATTGTTATTTAAACACTAAAAACTGTTGTTTAAACATTGGTACCGAACAGCCCCCTAGACCCTTTTAGAATAGAATCACCCATATGGCACAAGAGTAAACCATAGCACATTATTTGCTTTAACAATCTCAAATGTCATTTACGCTAAATCACAGCTTGTCAAACTGAATTTGTCTCATACCAACTGTGGAAATGGTGTAACTAATCCTATATACTTTGATGCATTTGTTTTATGATCTTTTCATGGATGCTGTTTTTTCCAGCATCTACCATTTTATATTGATTTATTTGGTCATTGTCTAGTGATAATGGTTGTTTCTAAAATCAATTTTTGTTTTTTTATTCATATTGGATTCTTGTAGGGATATGTTTTTGTTGATAGGGATGGGAAGCATTTTCGGCATATTCTTAATTGGTTGAGGGATGGTGTTATTCCCACACTGAAAGATGGTGAATATTCGGAGCTACTCCGGGAGGCAGAGTACTATCAGTTACTTGTAAGTCATCCTTTCATCTATTTGGTTGATTTCCATTTTTTATTTATTATATATATATATATATAATTTTTAGGTTGATGTCCTTGGTGTTTTTCCAAATCTATTCTGCTAATTGCAAAACTTCAAAATCTTCCAGGGACTAATAGACGGAATTAATGCTATTCTGAACAAGAGGAAGGAAGATGATGAGTTCAATACTGAATTGACGCGTACTGATATTATCAAGTGTATACAGTCCGAGAGAGTTAGATTTCGAGGGGTTAATCTTTCTGGTCTTGATCTTTCAAAACTGGTAACTGTACCTGTTACAGAGTACTGAAATAATTTATTGCTAAAAACACTTACGTTTTTCTATGTTGTATAATTTTGTTTGAATTTATCCTGATGAAATTTCCATTCAACAAATTTTCTATGCTAGAATTTGGTTTATGTGGAGTTGTATTTTATCAGTATTAAACACTTGTGTCTACTTTGTACCTTGCAATCAGTGAAACAGCCATGGTGCTCACTTATAATGGTTGGAGAAGTAGTAATTGTACCGTCTTTTTATGTTTGCCTCTTATCTAAAATTGTTGAAGATGAGAGGCTCCTAGTGATGGGGACAAAACTAGATGGTTTGGAAAGGTTTGCAAGAGACGGGGAATCCTAATTCTAAAGTACAAATTTTAATTTGGACTAGGATGATGCTGCAAGATCCACCTGGGATTTATTTAACTAGTTTGATTGCTGGAAGTTTTATTGTATTTGGGTTTTACATTAAATCTGAGTTGCTGCCAGGTTCTCTTACTTTCTAAAGTGTTGTATTTGATTTAAAATCCAGGTACTTTTGTAATTTTTTTCATGTTGGGTTTACAGCTGCTTTATTTTAAAAGCAGTTTGTAGCCAACTAATTAAATAATCAATGTTTCCAGAAATTTTCTACAGCCATTGTCTGAGTGTGTGAAGCATTCAAACCCTAGGATTGAATATAGGTCTTTTATCCCCCTTCTTTCTACTCCATTTTCTGATTATAATAACATGAAATTCTAATACTTTCAGCCTCCACCAAAACCCCATTTTAATTTCCTTAACCTTAACCCTAGTCCAAGATACAACTCTATTAGCCCATTTTTGTTCACATCACCTAGCCTTTATACTTTATACACCTCTTTTTATCCCTGTAACAGCTACAGTGCTTACTTATGTGGGTAGAAAAATTATTAACTGAACCTTGTCTATAGACGTTTTCCTCTTTACTTAGTCTGAAATCTAAATCTTGCATGTCAATGTTTAATGTTATGTAATCATTTAGAGACATACTGCTAGTTGTAACATTGTTTAATCAAATTTTTATAGGATTCTGAAAGATTCAAAAATATTATTTATGAGATGTTGCTCCATCTGAAAGTCCTTTTTTATGAATGTGCAGGATCTGTCACTTGTGGATTTTAGTTGTGCATGTCTGAAAAATGTGTTCTTCTCACGTGCAAACCTTCTATCTGCTAAGTTCCGGGTAGGTTTATATTTAGTGCTGTAAAGGGCAATCTCTCTGTCATTAAAGATAACTTCTAATTTCCCCAAGTAAAATATTATCATTCTCAACAAGACAAAGTTTAGCTACAACCTTAATAAAATAAACATTGCTACATATTTCGAAAATCTAACCGTTGAATTGAATGCTCTTTACGCTTTTAATATACATGTCAAATTTTGTATCAATCAGATATTATTTATTATATGATCTATAAACTTATATTTTATGCATAACTTTAAACTATAAAAACTTGCAATTAAAATAGTTTATTGATGACATAGCTATTGATTTTTAATTTTCTAGAAATTTTGCAAGTATGGAGGATGTAAGAAGAAGATGTAATCCAATGATGGATTTGTCAAAATTCATTTTCAATAAAAAGATATTGAGCAAGGAGGTTACAATCAATTTTGTAGCTAAACTTTGTCTTTCTCAACAGCTTTTGTGCTTTTTATATGCAAATTTTAATATATTTGGGATTGGTTTAGTTTGGAAGATTACTACCCAGCATGTTTGATTTCTGTTTAACTTGAAGTAGGGATTCTTTATTTTGTTCATATATGTGTGAAATTATCATATATGGTAGTTCCTTTATTTCATCACTTTGAAAGTTGCATTTGATAGCGTGTTTTTGTTTTTAAATGAAATTATTTACTTATCAAATGAAAAAAATTTGCATTTGATTATCACAGGACGTTGATGCTGAGGGCTCCAACTTTCACAATGCAACTTTGCGTGAGTAAGACACTAAAGCAATTCTTTATGGTTTCAATTATATATCTGTACAGATGGCCTTCATAATGATTTTATCTTGCCTAGGAAAGGTGTGAATTTAATGGGGCAAATCTTCGTGGAGCTTTATTAGCTGGAGCTAATCTTCAGAGTGCTAATCTACAAGGCAATCTTTTTTTTAGTTTCAAATATGCTACTCTTTTAATTGATGTTAATGCATTAAAACTGACAACCTATGTTTATCATTTTATTTCGTATTAGCCTGAACCTATAGTATTACTTTATATTCTTAATTAGGAATTGTTAGTTGAGCAGAACCACATTTATTATTATATTACCTTTAGGCTCTATTTGGTTAGGGTGATTTTAGGAGGGATGGAAAAGGAGATGAGAAAAGTGGAGAGAAAATGGTATTTTGGTGTGTTTAGTTGGTGAAGAAAATTGGCAGGAAAACTGGTGGGGCCTAGGTGTTTTTTCGCTGGTCCTACTAGAATGCAATCTCCCCAATTTGGGAGAAAACTCGAGAGAAAACGACGGACAAAAAGTTCCACTTGAGAGAGACCAAATTACCACGTGCAACATTCACATTCACTTTCATTTTGTCATTTTCTTCTTCTTTTTTGACCACGCGTTTCTTCTTTCCTTTTGTCTTTTTCTGTTACTTTTTATTCCTTTTGGGTGTTCATCTGTTTTTTCTTTCCTCATCTGTTTTGGTTTTTTTTTCCTCAATCAGTTTTTTTTTTCCTCAGTTGTTTTGGATTTTTGTACTCTTTTTTATTTATTTTTTTATATAATGAAATTCACATCCATACATAATTTTTCAATAAAAATATAATTTGTTACTCTTTTTATTTTTATTAATCTAACTGGGGCTTTAAAGTAAATTTATTCAAACTACATTTTCCATCTCAATTTTCTTCTCAACCAAACAAGTTTTCCGTCCCTACACCTTTCCCCCACTCTTCCATTCCCTCCCAATTTTCTATCGGCTCACTTTTCCATCACCCAAATGAACCCTTAAAGATGACACATTATCGTACTTATCATAAAAAAGAAGAAAAAAGACCCAGTATCTTGATTCAAACAAGTATTAATGAACCAAGCTTTATTAATACTTTATAAAAACAATGGTGTGTGGGTTGATGAACTTTATGAAAGATAGAATCTAGAACAAACTATATTTTGTAACTCCAAAATATAATTGTATTCTTCACCCTAAGTTGATGAACTTGTTGAATATAGCCTCCTTTGTCTTTAGTTACTATCAAAACTCAATTTCCTTTCAAGCACGTGAGATTTGCATGACTTCACAAATTTAACGTGCAAAGGAATAAGTAAAAATGACTTATTTTGTGATACCCATTTATGGCAAGAGATTCTAAGGATTATGTAGATTTGGACAGTAAGGATGCTGGAAGTGTTTTTTGTGATGGTAAGAAAAAATATAACTAAATAAATACATAAATTAACACATATTATCTCCATGGGTAATTTCTGATAGACATAACAATAGAATAAATCTGACTGGTAGTACAAATTTAAGTAAATTTTTAAAAGAAAAAAAAAAAGCAATAATGCTATCACCCAAAATAATAATAATGACAATAGATTAAATGAATTATAATATAAATAACTAGACTCATAGGTGCAGAATATCGCGTTCTTTCATCCTTAAAATTTGAGCACATACTTTGGGAAAAGAGATATGGGTGTCTTTGCCTCATTTTCCTCCATTGCCTCCCAGGTCATCTATTTTGTAGAATGATTCCTCTGTAACAGCTTGTCTATAGGAAAATTTTTGGTGTAGAGGACTTGCTCCTTTACATCTCACATCACAATTGAAACTTTTACATAGCCTCACACATTGAGAATTTATTAGGGGTGATTTGGCCCATTCAAATGGTTATAAGGAACTTCAATTGTGGATATAAGCATGTTTACAAGTTGCGAAGGTTGGAGTGGATGTAATGTGGTTGTGTGCTAAGTTCCATATCATATGTGTGCTAAGCTGATCTGGCCTATATTAGCAGGTATAAAAAATCCCTAGTTTGCCTAATCTTTTTGACATATGATGCAGATATGCTACATGTCTGATGTCTCGAACAAATTGGATCAGAATCAATTTGGTATTGCCATGTGGCATGGGGATGTAGTATGATATGGATTACCCTGTTCAGAATGTGGAGATTTGGTAGATTGTGATGATCATCATGGCAAAGGATGACAGGGTAAAATAAGGGTTATTCAGGTAGTCCCTTTGTCTCATTTTGCTGGTCCTGCAAGCATGACCTTTTAAACAAAATGGGATGGAGGGAGTATGTATTTGGTTGATGTTGACTACTCCGTTTATGACTAGTCATTTTAGAGCATAGTAGATGCAGTTAGCACATCCTTGGATCCTAATGTATTTAATAAAATCTATAGAAAAGGTAAAAAAGAAAGGTTAAAATATGATTTTGGTTCCCATATTAGGTGTTGGTACCCGTGCAGCCTAGTAGAGATGTGACTTTAATGCTTTTTAAAAATAAGTTATATAGATAGCTATTTGGAGGTTTGTGCCGCACTATTTGATGTGGTGTATTGGCTGGAATGGAATGCTAGAAGTTCTGAGAGCTGTGAATGGTTTATTCTCAGGATTAAGTCTTTTTTCTTTCTTACTCTCCTTGAATGGACTCTAGTGTTGCCAAAATTTTCTTGTTTTTCCCTTCCTGTTCTTTTTGATCATTGTATTTTGGGCTCTTGATTTATGCCTCTATAATACATTTCTATTGACTTGGGTTGACTATTTTTTTAATAAAAGTTCTTACGTTACCTATCAAAAAATTAAAAAACATAATAGTCCTTAACATGAATTTCACGGGTCCATATGCTTTGGTTTTGTGAGATTAGCATATGGCTTAACGTACCATATTAGCATTAAGAAAGTTATGTGTGTGAGAAAAACATTTGACATTGTTTTATGCTTACTGATGTTTCATAGGGTAAGGGTAGCATTGAGGTGATTTTGAACCTTTAAGGACTAAATTGAAACACTCAATAGTTCAAGGATGAAATTGTTCTGGGACCAAAATTGTATTTTGATGAAGAACAGAGTAAATCTTCTTTATGGTCTGCTACTACTATTTCTGTTGATTCAAATTAAACAAATGAGTGAGAGAGTGGAAAGAAAAGATATAATAAGGAAAAAGTACATGCGGTGGAAAGAAGAGAAGGAAGAAAAGGTTTGTTTCAACATAGTTACCACCATCGATGATCATCTTTCTCTAATACACCCAAACTAAATATGTGCTTAAGCATTAATAGCCCATCACAACTTGGATTACATTTTCTCCCTCTACCACACTTACCTGGGTAAGTTGATACCGGAAAAGTATGAGGTTAATCAAACTCATCCAATATGATGAATGAGGGATGGCTGGATGTATATATTTTTTGGTTACATGGAATAAGAAAACACTCAAGTATTAAAAAGGGATAGATAAACTCACCACCAAAGCAAATCCAAAGAGATAAAGATATCACCACCCAAAATAATTTAGCTAAGGATATAGAACTGAATTGATGCACCACTCAATGGGATACAAAATATCACTACCCAAAGAGATACAAAAACTGAATTGCCACCCAAAGGAATCCACCCAAGGGATTAGAGATAGTTAGAAGAAACCCATATTCTGAAAGTTCAAAGGCTAATTTTTTGAAATACAATCTTTGATTTATTCATTTCAACCAAATGGCTTATGTAGTGCTTAGAACAACCTCTAATCATGAAAGAATGAAAATAACAATTAAAACATTACATTTTCAAGGCCATAGTCATATTTGACTCATAGAAACTAGGAAAACTGAGACATGAAGGCTGAATATTTCCTAGGAAGCTCCAATTAAATGCTATTTGACATCTCAGAGAAAATGACTTATTTAATCTTCAAATATCTTCTGAGTTGGTGAGAAATTTTGTTCAAAATATGGGTCTTATCTGCTAGGCTTGAAAATCAACTTGGCTGGGCTTATGAATCTGATTGGGTTGGGCTGTAGGCTTCTTTGACGCTCCTCATGCCACCATGGTTGTGGCTGCCGCATAATCTGCCACTTTGCTCCCATGTCATACTCATCCTATAGTTTAAATTTAGATCATCCCAAATTGTTTCATCCAACTTCTTGTGGTCTCCACTTGAAATCCATACATCTTCGAAATCTGATGTTCCTTGCCAATACAACAAGCATCGAGTGTGATAATCACAGTCATATTTGACTCTTTTTTTTTTTTTTTTGATAGGTAAACAGAAATCTATTATAAAAGAGAAAAAAGGAAAAGTACAAGTTGTTCATGATGATGAACAACAAGAAAAAAAAAGAACAAACAGCACAACAAAAAGAGAAATCAGGAAACTAAGCTAAGGGAAGCCATAAACTCAGAGAGAGTAGAGCAATCCATAAAACCCCAACAACGAGACCACTCAAATAGACTACGTTGGCATAACACCTTTAGCTCATCCAACGTCTTCTCATTATCCTCAAAAGAACGACGATTTCGTTCCAATCACATAATCCACATTAAGCATCCTGGAACCAAATTCCAAATATCCGAATTAAGATTCCCCAGCCACTGATGCCAACAAGATAACAAACCCACCACTGATCCTGGCATAATCCAATGAATACCAACAGCCTAAATCATAAAAGTCCATAGGGAATGAGTAACAGGACAATGAAGGAGAAGGTGGTCTACCGACTCCCCATCACAACAACACATACAACACCAAGAAGCCAAAGGGCGACCTCTAAGCATTAGATTATCCAAAGTGAGGATCCGACTATGAGCAGCAGTCCACAAAAAGAACGCCACTCGCCTAGGAATCTTTGGTTTCCAAACACCCTTCCAAGGAAACAAAGAATTCGAAGCACCCTGAATCGCATGGTAATAAGACCGCGTGTCAAACTTACCATCACCTTTTAGCCGCCAACAAAAGGTATCCCTCCTATCACCCCGAGGAATACGAGATTGGATAAGCTGGAGAAGAGAATAAGATGCAGTTAACTCCCAATCTTCAAAAGCTCTATAAAACCTTAAATCCCAAACTCTAATAGTACCCCCTTCTAGAAACCACAAAACCTCAGAGATACAAGCATCCTTAGCCGCTGAACACACAAAAAGCTCAGGATAGAGATCTTTTAGAGTATTATCACCAATCCACCTATCATGCCAAAAGCGGATACGAGTGCCTTCACCTACTACAAAAGACAGATGCTTAGAGAAGCTCACCCACCCTTCATTGATGCTTCTCCATAGGCCACACCCATGAGTCCTCCTGCACACTTTAGTACACCATCCCCCTTGACCCTCACCATATTTTGTGGAAATGACTCGCCGCCAAAGGTGGGTAATTTCATGACCATATCTCCACAATCATTTTCCTAATAAAGCTTGATTAAAAGACACCACACTTCTTATCCCCAAACCACCCATCTCGACGGGTAAACACACCTTTTCCCAAGCCACCAAAGGATATTTGAAACTCCCTTTAGAGGATCCCCAAAGAAAATTCCTCTGAATACATTCCATTCTAGCAGCCACAGATTTAGGAATAGTAAAAAGAGATAAAAAGTACGTTGGGAGGCTTGAGAGCGTACTCTTTGATTTAGGAATAGTAAAAAGAGATAAAAAGTACGTTGGGAGGCTTGAGAGCGTACTCTTTATTAACATAAGTATACCACCCTTATATAAATAGAGATGCTTCCACCCAGATAGCTTCTTCTCCATTTTCTCCAAAATAGGATTCCAAATCGAAGCAGTCATAAAAGAAGTCCCCAACAGCATCCCCAAATATTTCATAGGCAAACTTCCCACTCTACATTGAAGAATATTAGCCAGTGCATCTAGGTTATTCACCTCCCTAACAGGGACAATCTCACTTTTCCTAACATTGACCTTCAAGCCCGTAAAAGCCTGAAAACAACACAACACCAACCTAATGGACAGTAGTTGTTCCCTAGAGGCATCACAAAATAAGATAGTGTCATCAGCAAATAATAGATGGGAGATACGCACACCAATAGAGTTCACAAAGCCCATATGAAACCCCCGAATAAGATTACACTCCTCTGTCTTCTTCAAAAGTCTACTCAAAACCTCCATTATCAAAAGAAAGAAAAGCGGGGATAGTGGATCCCCTTGTCTCAATCCACGAGAACTACCAAAGAAACTTGCCGGGGAGCCATTTACCAGGACTGAAAAACGGACAGAAGTAATACAAGCCTTGATCCACCCCCTCCATTTCAACCCAAAACCCATCTGGCCCAACAAATAAAACAAGGCCTCCCAGTTCACATGGTCGTATGCTTTTTCAATATCAAGCTTGCAAACCACACCCGGTATTCTGCTCTTCAACCTGCTATCCAAGCATTCATTTGCAATAAGCACTGAATCCAGGATCTGTCTTCTGCCAACAAATGAATTTTGAGACTCAAAGATAAGATTATCCAAAACCGCCCTCAACCTATTAGCCCACACCTTGGATAGCAACTTGTACACACTACCCACCAAACTAATGGGGCGAAAGTCCTTAATGTTAACAGCATTACGCTTCTTGGGAATTAAAGTGAGAAACGAAGCATTCATAGACCGTTCAAACACAAAGTGCCGATGAAAGTAATCAAAGAAATCCATGGCATCCTTTTCCACAACACTCCAACATTTGTAAAAAAGCCATGGTGAAGCCATTAGGACCAGGGGCTTTATCACCCTCCATCTCCCTTAATACCTGGATGACTTCCTCCTTCGAGAACTCCTTCTCTAAGGATAACCTCTCTACCTCTCCAATGCATGCAAAATCTAACCCATCCATAGTAGGACGCCACACCTCATTTTCCTCAAACAACCCTTGGTAGAAGAGAACTAATTGAGAGCGCACATCAGCCTCATCCTCATAAAGAATACCATCCACCTCTAACCTCTTAATTAGATTAGCATTTCTATGGGAATTTGCTAATTTATGAAAGAAACGAATATTATTATCTCCCTCCTTCACAAACAAAGCACGAGACTTTTGTCTCCAGAAAATTTCCTCAAGAGAAGCCAAATGTTCTATGTCCCCTTTGAGCTGAATGCGACGGATCTGATCCTCATTCGATAGACCCACCGACTCCTCTCTTGCATCAAAACCCATAAGTTCAGTCAGCAAATTCTTCTTTCTAAAAGCCAAATCACCAAACACCTCCCTGTTCCACTTTTTTAAATCTACTTTCAAAGCCTTCAACTTTTGAGCCAAAATAAAACTTGGGGAGCCCGTAAAACTGTAACCAATCCACCATTGCTGAACTCTATCAACAAAACCCTCAGCTTGCAGCCACATGTTTTCAAATTTAAAGGCACTTCGGCCTCGTCGAACAACACCAGCTTCCAACAAAAGCGGACAATGATCTGAAATAACACAAGGAAGCACCCGTTGGGAAATATTCTCAAAATGTTCCTCCCAGTCTAGAGAAACCAAGGCCCTGTCAATTCTTGACATAGAGGGGATACCAAAATCTCTAAACCATGTAAAGGAAGCCCCTTCTAACGGTAAGTCAACTAAAGAATTACTCTCTATAAAGTCCGAGAAAGCAAACATAGCAGGGCTGAAGGATTCACAGCCAAGTCTTTCACTTGGGTACCTGATAATATTAAAATCCCCTACTACACACCATGCCATGGGCCACCTGGTGCGCACCCGTAATAACTCCTCGCACAAAAAAGACCGCTGTCTGTCATCATTGGGACCATATACACCTGTACAGGCCCAAACAAAATCATCCATCACCCCTCTCAATAAGACACTGACAGAAAACTTTCCAACAATAACATCCATCTTCTCAAAAACCCTCTTGTCCCAGACCAGCAAGACTCCTCCCGAAGTCTGGACAGCATCCAAAGTATCCCAATCAATGAAAGGACTTCCCCATAAACTTCGAACAAAAGCAGTGTCAATAGAAGCTACTTTCGTTTTTTGAAAACAAACAATATCACATTTCCACTCTTTAAGAAGATTCTTACAAACCTCTCTCTTCCGGGAATTGTTAGGCCCCCTTACATTCCAAGAAAGAAGGCGTAAATTCATTTAAAACCAACAATCCCCACAACATTCGAAGGAGCTCTGCTCCTGCTCCTAGAAGAGGCACCATCATAATTAACATTTGAAATAAGCCCCTTAAGCTCCCTAAGACCTCGTGACCCTGAGTTAGTAGGTTGCTTAGGCACCCCATCATCAACCACCTTGAGACATTCCTGTTCAAGAAGGCGAAACAAAGCCAAGCAATGAGCTTCATGTTTCACAATAGGAAAACCCACCATATTACAAAAATCTTTCATCAGCTGGGACACCCAACTTGAATTTGGTTCAGTTTCTGCTACCTGAGCCCCTTCTGCATCATCCTGAACCATCACCACCTCACCAAGTGTATTTGGGTCCCACCGGGTCAAAGGATTACACTCCAAAAGACAGTTATCTTTCACCCCACTACCACCACCACAGATATCAGCTTGAAACGTGAAGGCTGAAACGTGAAGGCTTGTATTTGACTCATAGAAACTAGAAACAAAATAAAGACTTGTTTGCCTAGGAGAACTGAAACGTGAAGGCTAAATATCTCCTAGGAAACCCCAATTAATGCTATTTGACTTCTTGGAGAAAATGACTTATTTAATCTTCAAATATCTTCTGAGTTGGTGGGAAATTTCATTCAAAATATGGGTCTTATTTGCTGGGTTCGAAAATCAACTTGGCTGGACTTATGAATCTGATTGGATTTAGCTGTAGGCTTCTTTGGACACTCCTCATGCCAACATGCTTGTGGCTGCCTCATAGTCTGCCACTTCGCTCCTATATGTCATAAGCGCAGAGCCCTTCACTCACCATACGAAGCACAAAGCCATTCTAGTTTTGCCTCCTCACAAAAAACACTGAGCTCTTTGCCTTTGCACCTACCCTTGCCTTGATCTTTCCAGTAATATCTATGATGGGAAACCCTAGCCAATATCTATGATGTGAGGCAAATTGTTAGTTTTTGACATGTCACGAGAAAATGTTAATTTTGACAATAATTACCAAAGTACGGTGCTTTCTGCCACAATGGGTAAGGTTTTAGGTGGATTGCTCATATTGAAGGTTCAGGAATGACAAAAGGAAGGTGCTTGCTGCATTTTCCCATGGTTTGGAGTGGGAAAATGCAGCTTACCCTTGAGTTTATTAATAATGATTTATAATTTATGTTTCTCATATTGGATTTTCATGAAAAACATATGAATTAATCATGTCGTAGTTAGAATTCCATATTCTAAGTATATTGAAGGAGAGGAGTGGATGAGACTCTGCCACAGTTTGTTTTATCTCACTTAAAATTTATGTTATATACGGAAAACCTTGATCCGAAATTAACATTTATTTTTCATGTTACAGATGCTTGTTTGATAGATTGTAGCTTCTCTGAAGCAGATCTGCGTTCTGCACACCTTCAGGTTTATAAATTTTTAATCTTTAAGCTATGTTGGACTTTAAATCCTTTGTTTCTTCTGTCCTCTTTTATGGTACATTAATTAATGGGCTAATAATGGGATGGAGGATGAGATCTTGTGTTCAAGATCCACTGGTGCGTGTCACATTTCCAATAATAATAATAATAAAAGGGGTATGACTTTGTTTCAACTATATGTTGAAGTCCCAAATATTCAGTAACTTAGGGTCATAATTTTGATTAGGTCATTGAAAAAATAGTTGTACGATAATTATTTTTTATTTTATTTTTGGATACACAGTTGTGCACTTTTAATTATCCTTGTGGGAACATATAAAGTGAAAATGTTCTATTGTTTATCAGATCTTTACATCAATGTTTTTGTTAGTTTATGGAGTTAAGGCAAGTTCAAGTCAATAAGATCTGGTTTAAGTGGAATTTATTCTTGGAAAAAAATAAAAAAGGAATTTCTTCCTCTCATAATAATGGGATGGAAGGTGAGGTTGTGAATTTAAGATTTATTGGGTGTTTATATAACACCCATAAAAAAAAAAAATATATATATATATATATATTGGTTCAGCCTTATCTACAAAATTCGGAATAACTTTTAGGAATTCAACTATCTTGCCCAAATAATTATTTGATATTTATTAGTATATATTGAATCGCAAGCACATAATTTGATACTATTCACAGGAACATGTGGCCTTTTTCTGCAAACTGTTTCTTCTGGTATTAAATGATTTTTGTTTTTCTCTGCTTCACTTTTACCATTAATTTCTGTTTATTTGTATAAACATGCATGCATGCTCACTTATATGTGTATTTGCGTGTGTTTTGAAATTTGTATTTTATATGATTTCATAGTTGAAAAATAGTTTCTTCTTTCTTCTTATCTTTTTTTTTCAATGCTAAGTTTTGAAATAATACTACTATTTTCTGATCAAAACATTGATTCTGTGGGGTTTTCCATTTTCTAATTCAAAGTTGTCATGGTATATTAAATTATTTACTCCATTAATATTTCAGAATGCTGACCTTACTAATGCGAATTTGGAGAATGCTAATCTGGAAGGAGCCAATTTAAAGGTAAATGTTTGATTTTTGCATTATCACAATTGGTATTTTGTAAGGAAGGACTAGTAGACTGTTATGTAAAAAAATTTGAGAGTATATTTGATGTCTCTTTGTGGACTGGAATGTTAAAAGAAAGGAGGGCTTGACTTGCAATGAGTTATAGCTCTACTGTCACTTCCTTCCATAATAATGTGGAGGATTAGGTCATGAGTTCAAGCCTTACCGGGTGTAACATACCAATTTTAATTTTTTTTAAAAGGAAGGACTTGAAATTTTCTGCTACTGCTTTTCAACAATTTTTCCCTCTGTTTTAATTTGGAGAGGGGGAGCACTTTGCAAAATTTTATAGATCAAGACAAGAAATTTGTGACTGGCTAGATGGTGCCATTTCAGCTCCTTTAAGTAGGGAATGTCCTATATTTGCACTTCATACACATTTATGCTGAACAAGAGTTTCTTCTTTCTTCTTTCAACTCCTTTGAGTGGGGAACATCCTATATTTAACACCTTTGTATGTTCTGTTTGATGTAGTTTTTAAATAAAAATGTCCCTTCATGGTGCCTTGAATATTATTGCCACGTGCTTATGTGTGTGCCAGTTCATGTAACAGATGATAATTACTTAAGTAAGCATGAGAAAAGAGGCAGTTACGTTATATTTGACAACAAATTATTTTTTTTCCTTTTTTTATTTATTGATAGTTTGTTTTGCTTTCTAATTTATATGTTCATATCAACTACATGTTTCAGGGGGCAACGTTGAGTAATGCCAACTTGAAGGGTGCAAACCTACAACGAGCTTATTTACGGCAGGTCAATCTTCGAGAAACAGTAAGTTGACATAAACTGGGTTTTAAATGTTGTGAATTTATTTAATATTCTCCAGTTATTTTAGAGGGTTAGATTTAGTGGTCAATAAGTTCTACCTAAACTAGCCCCTCCTTCCCTTATGAGTGTTAGGTGGAGGGTGAGGTTATGGGTTCAACTTACCAATTAAAAAATAATAATAATAATGGTTTCATATTTTAATTTTACCAAAAAACTTTCTTTAACTGTTAACAATGAAATGACAGAAATTAAAGCTCAAAATATGATGATATTAAAATTGTCAATAGTAAAAAAATTCATGTGAGAAGGATAGCCTGCATAGTGATGCATGTTAGAGTGGGGTGCAAATGAGTTGAGCTTTGTTAATTCTGGTATTTTCTTAATATAATTGTTAATGCTAATCAATATTTGGCATGCCTGGAACTCTGTGCATCTGTCCAATTTTCTGTCACCAAGTATATGCTTTTGACCTTATGTTATTGGAAATTCATAATAATAATAAGATTGACATTTTATCGTTTCTCCTAATTATATTAGGCCAAACTACACTATTGGTCCCTAAAGTTTAACCTTTGAGTGCTATTGGTCTGGTCCCTTAGGTTTCAAATAAGCACTGTGGTCCCTCAAGTTTATAAATGAGCGCAATTGGTCCTTCTGTTAACAATCGTCAATTTCAGTGCCAATGTTTCTAAAAAAAACAATGACATGGCAATTTTGAGTGACATGGCATCAATATTAATATAAAAAATTTAAAAACGTTACTAACTCATTGAAAAAACCTTGACCCTATAGAAAATCACCCAACCCATTTTGTGAACTGGTATTCTCAATCGAAGAAACGAGAAAGAGAGATATGAAATCCCAGTGCCGTCCAAAGAATGATCAAAATCAAACTCAAATCTCATCAATTTTTCCCCGCATTGTAGTTGTTGACGTGGTCTATAGTAAATGATCAAAATCAAACTCTTCTATATCACTATTAATTATAATTAGGCTATCAGTTCTCTCTCACCTTTTAACGTAGTCACCAATCTTGATTAAAGAGGCTACGTCTCTCTCTGCCAAAAAATTCCTTCAATTTCTCAGATGATATGCCCTCCTCCTCCTACTCTTCCTCTCAACAAGTTTGTTTTACATGTTTGGCAATAATTCCATAATTATGTACCTGAAAAATAACTCTCGTAACTGAACCCAACCCAAAAAGCAATTTGAAAGAAAGATACATAGTAACAGATACAGTGAGAATTTTAATCATTCTTGGGCTTTGAGAAAAAGTGAAAAATAGAAAATCAAATTCAAATTTGAGAAACAAAAAGGGGAGAAAAGAATTCCCAACAAGTTTGATTTTGATTTGGGAATACCCATTTGCTTACGGGTCATAAAATGGGTTGGGTGATTTTCTAACTGGTCATGGGTTTTTTAGTGAGTCAGCAATGGTTTTTAATTTTTTAATGTTAAAATTGATGTCATGTCATTTGAAATTTGCCATGTCATTATTCTGTTAGCCACGTAGGCATTGAGACTAACAACTGTTAACAAAAAGATCAATTGCTCTCATTTTTTAAACTTAAAGGACTAAATAGTGTTCATTTGAAACTTGAAGGACCAATAGTGCTCAATAGGCAAATTTCAGAGACTAATAGTGTAGTTTTGCCATTATATTAATTATCCTTTATGCATTGATAATTTTTCCTCAGCATTTGGAAGGCGCAAAGCTTGATGGTGCCAACTTGAATGGAGCAATCAGATGACATTGGAGCGAAATTGTAAATTCCTAGAATAGGTTGTTACAGTCACTATAATATATGTGCAGCCTATCTTATTTTCATACCTTCTCTCAATGAAAATATTGTGCAAATTGTGGGTAGTTGCTATTGTAATTTATTTAAATTAGAGCTCAGTGCAAAATACATATATATATATATATATATATATTACATGCTTCTGGTTTATATTACAGAATATGCTTGTACAAAAGCATTTTCAGAGAAGAACAGTGTCACTGGGGTGGTCAAGTGGCTTCGACGAGATGCCTCAGTGGCTTCTTTTGTAAGCTCAAAGATTGTAAACATGGATGTTTTGTTTATGGCTTGTGTGCAGCTCAAATGTCAGGATATGGATACTGAAGTTTAATGGTCTGTCTGTTGGCATGGTCATTGCTTAGTTTGGGAGTAGGATAGGTTTTTGCTTTTAACTTCAAATTAGATGGTGGTTCAAAAGGTCAACGCCTTTCTGTCGGGGAGATCAACTAAAAATATGTCCTTTAATATTTGGTCAATCTTTTCAAGTTTTTAGGTAAATTACATTGACACTTCAGGTGTAATGAAATTAAACTTATTATATTCAATTTTCTAGAAATAACACCATGTCTCAAATGATCACATTATAATAATTGATATTTCCTCTCCAAATTATTTGGTGGTTCAATTTCACTATAATTGAAGTTTTAGAGTAATTTATCCTTTAAAAAAAATTATATTTATAAAATTAAACCCAATAGAGAATTATAACAAAATCATTTTTGATTTGCGCTTCAATTGGGGTGTTGAATTGATGATGTCGTAAAAACTATAGTTAATAATTATTTATTTTTCCTTTTTCTAATAAATTTCTAATAACTAAAATTAGGTAAAAAAATATATTAACCGATTTTTCACTTTTTATAAAATAGAAAATAAGAAATTATAAACAAATAAATATAGCTAAATAATTTAAAAGCACAATAATCACCCTTTTGAGTATAAAACAGAAATAATTAATTGAGCACTATCTTTTACGCTTAACAGCATGAAAAAAAATTGTCTAATGAAAGAACTTTTTTTGTGTGTGAGGGAGATCTAACGAGAGCACTTGATCGGCACTTTCTAAAATGGTTGCACAACAATAAACGTCGCAAATCCCAACTCAAGTAACACAGCAAACACCATAGAGGAGCTAACAAAAGGAGATAATTTCCACCCTCCTCTAATAGTCCAAGAAAGTGCTTATCCGTGGAAATGTGTCATACATACTCCCACATCCAAACTCATCCCAAAACCAAATTTCCATGTGTCTATCCCAACTACACCCACCTTTCCAATAATTATCTTATTCAATTAATTTATGCATTTTCCTTCTCATAATATATGTATAGACAGATAATGCAAATATTAGACAAATGAGATACATTCTCTCACCATTCACACTCTTTTTTTGGTGGATAAGTCAGTATGTATTATTCTAAATAAAAAATAAATAAATAAATAAAAAGAAATTCAATGAGGCTCAAAACTTGCATTGGGGGACCTTACTCTCCAACACTTCCTAAGGTGCGGTTTGGATTCGCATTTGCATTTTCTCTTTCTTTTTTCTTTTTTATTTTTTTTTTCTTCAGCACTTATGAACAGTAACCGACACTATTCATGCATGTGATTATACTATACGGGAGACAAAGTTACTATTCACACACTGTTTATGAGACCCACAACCACTTTATTTAGAAAAAAAAAATTTAAAAATGGATCCCACGACATTATTTACACATTTAAAAATTATTTTGCTATAATGTTTTTAGTTTTCGGTTTTCAGCAAAATAAGTTATATCCAAACGGACCCTAAACCTAACTTTTCTAATTGGAAAGCTCCAAAAAACTCTCACATCACAAGAGTATTAGGAACACCACTCTAAGGTCTGAGAGAGTTGAACAGTAAGACAGCTTACTAACTACATGTGACGAAAAATTTTACTTCATTACAACATAAGAAACAAGGCAGCTATTATGGGGGCTTAAATTTCATATTTCTCACTATTTCAACAAGTTTAGAAGCTTTCTTGCTTTGCCTTCCTAAACCGCTAGGAACACCTTTTGCGACCTTTTCCCTTGCTAGTTGAAGATCTTGAATTTTCTCACTTAAGGTTCATTTGGGAACAGTTTATTTAGCTAAAATTGATTTTTTTTTTTTTTTTTTACTAAAAGTATAGAAAAAAGAAGAAGTTAAAAGCTAGCTGAATAGTATAATCCATGAATAACAAAACTAACATAGTAATTGAGGGCCACGTGAAGATGGTTTAGATACCACCTTAAAATCAAAGGGAAAACATTGTGGAGAATTGGTGAAAAATAAGTGCAAGCGGGAGATTAAAAGAGAAAATACAAAGTTATGTGATTCCACTTAACGACCTATGTTATCGAGATAAAACTCTTAATGACTACTTCTTTGATATTAGCACTATATTGTACAATGAACCATAGCAAAGTACGTATAGAAATACATGAGTTAGGATTAGGTGTACCTAAGCTTATTACATAATTAAGCCTCTTGCGCCAATACATAAAATAATATAAATGACAGAGTTTAGCTACAAAATAAATATTATTATATATTTTGAAAATATAACCATTAAATTGCATGTTTTTTTACACTTTTAATACACATGTCAAAATTTATGTCAATTGAATATTATTTACTATATGATCTATAAACTTATATTTTATGGACAATTTTAAACTACAAAAACTAACAATTAAAACAATTTATTGATGATATAGCTATTGATCTTTAATTTTCTTGAAATTTTGCAAGTATGGAGGATATAAGAAGAAGATGTAATCCAATGGTGGAATTCTCAAAATTCATCTCTAATAAAAAGATATTAAACAAGGTTGTAGACTCAGACTATAACCAATTTTGTAGCTAAACTTTGTCCCAATATAAATACAATATATTATTTTAACACATAAAATAATATAAACACAATATTATGGTATCTTTTAACAAATAGATACCATTTTTATATTCTTTGTATTAATTTACCCTTTAACTTATTTATCACTTTTTAATTGAAAAACTTTTGTATTCATATTTTGGCTCTGTACAAAGATTGTTTTGCCTTCTACTTGAGATTTTTAGCTGTGAACCTATTTAATTTTTAAAAATGATATTACTTCATTGATGACTTACCAGTTACCACCCAATATTATGAAAAATGTTATAAAAAATGTCATGTCTCTTTTGTTCTCTAATGAATTTTCCCATTAAAAAAAAAAAAAAAAAAGTCTGGTTAACAGGATGACCTTGGGGCATTTGTTAATAGATCATTTTTGAAAAGTTTTTATACCACTTTCACGGGAAATATATAAAAATGGTAAAAAAACAGTTATTTTTCATTTTTTCATAAAAAATTTCTAAAAATAATTCTTAGATCAATACCTTTAGGGTGTTCATTAACTTTTCTTATATAATAATAATAATAATAATAATAATAATAATAAAAAGGTCTGATTAACGGGTATTTTTAGAGTATTTGTTAATTGATTATTTTAGAAAATTTTTAATATTATTTTTATGAAAATATAAAAAAGAGTAAAAAAATCAATTATTTTTCTTTTATCATAAAAAATTTTAAAAATATTTCTTAAATCAATAATCTTAAAAATAAAACATGGAAAAGATTAAAATAAAAAGTGGGAGCAAATAAAGTTGGGTTTGATATCATCTGATTCTGTGCTGACTTATGGATTATTGGACACCCCCACTTATTATTGTGAAACCTAAAAACAGGATAACAATCCCAACATGTCGGCAAGTTTTTAAAAACCGTGTACGTGTCAGGCAGCGAGAGTTTTTGAGATAAAGACTTAAAGAGACGCTTCTTTTCGACCTTTTGAAAATTGGTATGCGTAATAAGTAGACAGATGGCCTACCACTGCTTTATTTTATGACAAGCGTCAGAAAGAAGCGCGTAATTTTCTTTTTTCTTTTTTATTATGGTTCTTTGTGGCTCTCATAAAAAAATTAGTGTCAACTAGGCCGGCCTCATCCATGCCGTGGCCCACGGTTTTATCTACATCTCATTATCATATCTTCTTCTCCAAAAAAATATCTAGAAATATCTCTACCCAAAAACTACACTTTTTCTCTCTTTTTATTATTTTTCAATTCCAATATTATCCTTCCATATTTTTACCTTTTTTTTTTTTTGGGTATTGTACCCGTCCAAGTTTTTTTAAATATTACCCTGGTTTTTTTTTTTTTTTTTCATGGAATTTCTACTTTGTAGTGTGTCTTTTGTGTTATCTTAGTCATGTCCTCTCTTTGTTTGTTTCTTAAAAAAAAAAAAAAATTTACTAATTTCAAAATTAATAATATTGAAGTAAAAAGTAACAATTTTTTTTTCTCATTCTCTCATGTAAAGAGGTTTAGATTGGCGCAATCAAAGAATGACAATTTGGTGTGTTCAAATTAGAGATGTCATGTTCTTGTCCCAAAATTATGTCTCATATTAGCATGCTCTTATGGCATTTATACAAACGAAATTATGTCTCACACTTATTTTGGTAATATATGCATATATATATATATGAAAAATATTTAAAATTCATTTCTAACATATTTTCCATAAATAAAAGAAAAGAGAAGTGGCTTTGTATTAAATAAAAGAAAGTACACGTGTCACATGGAAGACTTTTATCTAAATTTTTCTTGAGTCGTTAATTTTTTTGTGGAGTCTGGCACTTATTTTCATATTACACAAAAAATAGGATAAAACTAAACTACAAAATTGAAGAACTAAAATTTTATTGAATAATTGAATGGATTTACATTACATCACTTCTTGTCCAAATTACTATCTACAGAACATACAAGGTCTTGCTCTTTAAATACATAATAAAGAAGGTAAAAAGAAATGAATAAAATTCTAGCTACTAACTTGAGATCTTGGTTCAAGAACTAGGTTATAAAGTGGGAAGATGTTAAGCATTCACTCTGTCCAGAAAAATCCGATCTTCTAGACTAAAGATGATCATTCATATACCCACAAACAATGAATGTGTATATATTAAATTACAACATTAACTGTTAGTTTTCCTAGATTTAAGATTAAATCTAAACCTAGATCCATAGATTGATTTTTGAAAGAGAATTTTAGATTGTGAAATTAATTGAATAGCAACGTAGATCTATGAGATAAAAAATAATAGATCTATAATTTGTGTATGAGAAAATATATTTTTATCTACACAAAATATTAGAGAGATTTTTACCTACATGAGTTAAATGAAAAAGAAAAAGAAATAGAGATCTTCTTCTATATGTGAGAGATCTTGAAAGATGTCTCCAATCTCTAAGAGGAGAGAACCCTAATTTTGGAGAGAATTTTGAAGAATAGAGCCTACTAAAAAATATGATCTAAGGAATGTCAGATTTTTAGTAAAGTTTTAAGGGTTTCATGTCAGATTTTTAGTAAAGTTTCAAAGGTCTCTTCAAAATAAGGGGAAATTAAAGGTGCTGAACAATGAATGTTCCTCTCTATATAATGACTTAAAAATTAAGCAATAATAGCTTAAAAATTCAGCAAAATATGTAGTGGGAAAGTCATAAAAAATGAGATTTGGATAATTTAAATAGCCGAAGGAAATTTCAATTCCCTACAATTTTGACAAAAATAACCTAGTCCAAATTCGGATGTTTACTATGCCAAAATCATGTGAGTTTGAAAACTTCTACTTGATTAGCGTGTTTTTAAAGTTATTTTTAAGCCTAAAACTGTATTTGGATGAATTTTTAATGTATTTTCATGATAAATTATGTTCCAAAATGATAATTATGCTTCTATAATAATTATCTTAATGATAATTACTTTAAAAAATCACATTATCTGTCCAAATTAAATCTTTATCAGCTTATCTAAATCAATTCCCCACAACATGCTATATTTTCAGATGTATAGCTAACCAACCACAATATATATTTATGTAATTTTAATTAGTGATCACTCAAAATTAATTTTAATTAATTTTGTGTGATGAGCTACATCCAATCGAATGCTTGATAACCATTAAAACTTAATCTTCCGATATCTTTTTGATTGACCGTCAGATTGAGAAACCGAACATATCATTGTGATCGTTGAATCCTCAAAATCAATTTTATGACATGTGATGAATGAGTTAGTGACTAAAATACAACCATGTTTTTGAGTATATGAAATAACCATCATGCACTCTTCTAAGGTTAAATTATGAATGCAAGATAGGGTGTCTAAAATTAAGAGGATGACTCAACAGCTGTGGAGGAGAAGATCGAACAAAAGGAGATGCAATGACCTTGTTGGAGAGAGAGAGAGAGAGAGAGAGAGAGAAGAAGAAGAAGAAGAAGAAGAAATTATGAGGAAAAAAAATGCATAAGCTACCATGCCTCCTAAATTTGGATTAAACTCGATAGTATAATCTTATTTTGCCTAATGGGTACATAAAAATGTTGGGATTCATTGGGAAAATTTTGGGTTTTATGCTATTTTAGCACATCTAAATTTGAATCCTCGTTTGACTTTGACTTTTTTTTTTTTCAAACAAACATTATCCTATAGTTAGCCTAATCATAGTTAGAAAAGTTTTGGGCTAAAATACAAAACCCGAGCTCTACCTTTACTTTTGTTCATTTCAATTCTTTAAATTTCAAATTTATTTCATTATGACTTTTTTCTCAATTTTTGTTAAACGTTATGATTAATTGTCTAATTGTTTTTCATCAAAAATGTTAAATTAAAAAAAAAATTCAAATAATGGTTGAAAAATATTTTTTGAACTTTTTTTTTATAAAATTTCTTAATGAAAGTTGACTAGAAGTCTTAATTAAATAATTTTAAAAATTAAATGGCTGAAATGAATTCCGGTAAGTTTATATATATTTAGGTTTTTTATTTTATTTTATTTTTTATTTAGCTTTCAAATAAGAGCGGACACTTTTCATGTTCACATTAAACGGGGAGATCCAAAATTATATTGGGGAGCGTGCTGTTAGAGATAAGAGTCGACGTGTACACGGAAGGTGGGTAACAATGTAATTTCAAAAAGCCAAACACGGGTTGTAATGGAAGCCACTACTACTTGAATGCTTATATATAGAGAGGAAGGAAGGCTGTGTATTCTTCAGAAAAAGATCATCTAGAAAAGAAAGATATAATAGCAACAACAACAAAGAATGGCAGGAATTATGCACAAGATCGAAGAAACCCTTCACATCGGAGGAGGAGGCCAAAAGAAAGAAGAGCAGCAAAAGGGAGAACAACACCATGTAGTAGCAGGAAGTGATCAGCACAAGGGAGATCAGCAGCACTACAGTGGTGAGCACAAGCCTGAACACAAGGAAGGGGTTGTAGATAAAATCAAGGACAAGATCCATGGTGAGGGCCAGGGCAAGCCAGAGGAGGGGAAGAAGAAGAAGAAGAAGGAGAAGAAGGAGAAGAAACATGATGGCCACGACAGCAGCAGCAGCGACAGTGATTAGATCACTTTGCTCATGAAACATCGATGATATTATATCATCCAGATCTAATCTTTTTACTTCTTTTATTTATGTACCGGAAGTATGAGGTTTTATAGAAGTACGTATATGTAACACACATTTGTGTGAGACGTGCTACCTAGATCTTCCGATCGTTAAACTTTGTGTGAGTTTTATTTTGTTGAAAAATCCGTGCGCTTTTATATATATAAGTATAAATAAATTTGTGATCTTTTTTTTTGGTTATATTTGAAATTTTTCTTTATGACTTTATATACCCTTGAATAATTTTTAGATCTGTTGCTTCAGTTAGTTCCGGTAAATTTGCTGTTGGTTGAATTTGAATTAATGGTTGAATCTGAACCGATGATAAATATAGCAGAGGCCAAAGGTTTAAATACTCTTTTAAAAAAAAAAAAAAAAGTTGTCACCACGGGCTAACAGACCACAGAGGCTGTAAACTCTTAAAAAAAAAAAAAAAAAATTTCTGGATCTTCGTACTTATAATATAATTTTATATATGATATATATTTTTTTGGTAGTGTATATATGTGATCTGATATCATAATTTATGGGGATATTTTCTTTGGCATTTTTATTAAACCTTGATTTGTCTTCTCAAAAAAAAAAAAAAAAAAAAAAAAACTTTGATTAATCTTTATCTAGGTTCTTTTATTTTTTTATTTTTTTATTTCTCCTGACCATGTAGTTTGTCTACTTTCGGTAGAATCTAATTTGGTAAAGTATTCTATCGGTGGTGTTGCAGGTGTACGGTACGGGGTCATTTTTTTTATTGATAAGTACGGCACGGGGTCATTGAAAGAGCAATGCATCAAGCAATTATAAGATTTACATTGTGAATAAGTAATATAGTTCACTATTTTATTAAAAAATTTTCACATAAAATTGTTAGTTAGAAAATATTTTTAAATAGAAATTAATTGTTAACTTGGTAATTTTAAACAAGTGGAAGTTTTTTAGTAGAATGATGGACAAATTTTTTAGTAGAATGATGGATAAGTGACGTGATTCATTATTTCACCAAAAAAACTTTCACCTATTTAAAATTGTTTGTTAGAAAATTTTTTTAAACATAAATTAATTATTGACTCGGCAATTTTTAAACAAGTGAAATTTTTTAGTAGAATAGTAGATAAATGACGTGGTCTATCAGAAGACTCTATAATTTCTCTATTCCAACTCCCCGATCTTTTTACTAAAAACCTGAGAGGAATTAAAAAAACCCACAAAAAAAAAAAAAGCTTTAAATCATTTGCCTTTGTGTGTAGTAGCTAGCTAGCTAGCTCTACTTACGACTTAGAGCATTCACAGCAGTGGAGTTAAAAATTTAGCTTTTTAGCTCTACCAAAAGTTACTTTATCTATTTTACTTACACACATGCTGTAGCAGTGCATCTATTTTAGCTTTCAACATAATAAAATAATATAAATATCATAATAAAATAATATATTTACTACAATAAAATAATATATCCATTCTAATAAAATAATACATACTACTACCCAAAAAAAAACACCACAAACGGTACAATCAACAACCACTCCACTGCGAAAGAACAACCACCCACAACCACCTAGACCACTGCCAAAGAACAACCACTACCAAGAGGCACAAAACCCACCATCAAACCCAGACCATTGTTGAACCAGACCAGTCATCTCAAAGAAGAACCAAACCAAAATCAAATCAAAAACCTTTCTGATCTGTTCTGAATTTTCATTCACTGAGAGTTAATCTCTCAAGATGGGTATCGTGTTTACGAAAATGTTCTCTACTATCTTCGGAAACAGAGAAGCTCGGATCCTCGTTCTCGGCCTTGACAATGCCGGAAAAACAACCATCCTCTGTGAGTTTATCTCATTTCACGCTTACCCATTTCTTGTTTTTCAATTTTGAGTAATGGGTCTTTGTCCAATTTTGATAATTCGATGGTTTTTGCATTTGGGTTTTGTGCAGATCGGCTTCAGATGGGAGAGGTTGGGTCGGCGGCGTGGAGGACTGGGTGAGATGGATTCAAGGGATAAGTTGTGAGATGAGAGAGAGGGATGAGAGAGGAGCTTTGGTCTGAGAGAGCAGAGATGGAAGTAACGTGAGAGAGAGAGAGAGAGAGAGATGAGCTGTGAAACGGAAAGAGAAAAAAAAAAGAAATATTATTTTAATGAGAAGTGTAATAAAATATTATTTTTTTTTTTACTTGTGAGCTACAGTGCACATCTAAAGATAGATGTGCACTGTAGCTGAGGAGCTAAATCTTTTAGATTTAGCTCCACTACTACATGATGATTTGTTGTGGTTGAAAGCTAAAAAAATACCATTATACCTATATAGCACCACTGCTATGAGTGCTCTTACGTACGAGTGATGTTATATGTAGGGCAAGCTCTGAATTAATGTAACACCCGTATTTACAATATGGGGCTATGGCATGATAATAAGGATGACAATTCGATGTTTATCTTTTGGTGACTAAACTATATGTTTTATTATTTGAGCAAAATATATATGAATGTTCTCTTTTTCCCAATGGCTCTTTTTCTCTTAACAATATGAGTTATTTACTAACTAAATTAAGGAGCTTGAGTATGGTAAGTGTGCATGATTTATTAGCAGAGTTATACATTCCATACTCTATATATTTCATTCTACGATTCCGACCAACCACCACCATTAACAACCCACACTACCTTCTATCCAAACCGGATCATGTCTCACACACACATGTAGAAATCCATCAATTGGTTAGAACACAAGTCGACAATAGCCCAAGCTGAAAACTTACCCAATTAGATATTCATGGACGAGAATTAGCCATGAGGCCCGCCTAAGGCCTATATTTGATTTTTATGATTCATTCTCAAGGGGAAAGCAATGTACATTTGTATTTATGGTTTGGATTAGGTCTAGTGTTTAGTAATATTGGACTCGTTGGGATTGTGACATGTGTTTACTTTTAGATAGTGTCATCATCTGACTAGGTTTAGTGTACTGGAAGCATGGGACCCAAACCTTCCCCTAATTACACTCCATATATTAGAAAAGTTTGAAACGGTGTCATTGAAATTTGATTTTAAACCCATTATCTACAGTACACCCATGCAGGGGCCACCCATGGGTTCTAAACTCAAAAAAGTATAATAATATAAATCTTAAGATTAAATGGATGTACAAGTTTAGAGAACTCTGAATCACTTTCTTCTCAACAAAACATGGCTTACATTCTTCGATCTTTGGGATAGTAACCATTATCCTCCCCAAAAAAAAAAAACTTTTATTTTAGCCAATTTAAGGCATTTGTTAGCCTTATTTGTAGTCACTAACGTCACTTACGTGACACATATGTGCACATAAATTAACAAAACCAAAATTGAGAGAAAAACTAGAGCCTAACAACCAGTTTATATGATACAATGAGAATCAGAAAGGAGAGCGAGGCTACTAGATTTCGTGGGCTTGCCTTTGTTTGTAGTTTCCAACACAGATCTCGCCATTCTTGGGTTCTGCCGCTGTTCATGGGTTCCATACGTTCCCCTCCCTTTCTCTATTTCACTCTATGGGTTGAGTTTAGGTTTACACCTGATGTAACTATAAGTAATGTTACACCACCTAATAACTTGTTATAAAATTTATATTTTGAAAATCTCAATGCTGAATTACATGTTTTATATGTTTTTAACACTTATGCAAATTTTCATGTCAATTAGATGTTATTTTATCACTTGATCCATAAATTCATCTTTTATGTATTATTTTAAACTACAAAAACTTGAATTTAAAAAATGGATCGATGACATTGTTATTGATCTTTGATCACATGGAGAAATACAAAAATAATGTGATCTAATAGTAAATTTTCAAAATTCACATTCAATATATATATATATATATAAAAGTTCGGTGTTGTGACGATATACTCCTTTGATAATTTGATTGATTTTAAAGTTTCTTTTTGTTAATCTTATATGGCGTGAAAAATATTTATTTGCCTCAATAATGCTCTGTTTGGTTGCTGCGAAACCAGAAGGAAAAATAAAAAAAAAAACTAAATTTTGATGCTAATAATTTCATTATTTGGTACTCAAGATAATATGAATGTATTTCCCTACCTTAGCTGAGCTTTTTTTTTTTTTTTTTTTAAAGAAAAAAAAAAGACTACTTTTCTTAAAATTTTCAACCAAACCAAGAGTAAAGTCAGTTATATTCCCCTTATTTACTTTAATTTGAGAGATTCAACATTTTTTTTTCCTGTGGGGGGGGGGGGGGGGGGGGATAATAGATCAACAGAGCATCAATTGCTTTATGTTATAGTAAGACATTAGAATGTCATGTAGTAGAGAATGATTTGCAAGATAGGTAGATTATTAACAGAACATTTGGGCTAAATAGCAGGAAACAAACCTTTATATGACTGGCATTTGTCATGGGAAAATCATTGATCCCCGAAGGACACATAAATGACTACAAAAAAGCATAGAAAACTATATCAGATGATCTCCAATATCATACCTATTAGACAAAAGAAAAGTAGTTTCTTTAGCTGTTGTTTTTTAATTCCTGGCTTCCTGCTCTTTTGTTTGGGTTAAAAGAACTTGCAAGCTGCAATTTTGCAGCCTACACAGCTACAAAATTTGCTCTTGCCTCTAACCACTCTTGTTTTTTCATTAATGGTAAGCTTTCCCCTACCTTAATGGCAATCTGTAAGGTTGATTCTAGTTCTTTTCCTTCTCATCAATGCATTGAAGTTTTTCAAAAAAAAAAATAAAACAAAATAAAAAAGACAAAAGAAAAGTTGGAGTCATGATGGCCTAGATAGACACTATACACATACTTTACAATGCTGTTGTATTTTATTGAAGTCACTGGGGCTCTAAACAATAGTTTAAGAAATATCAAAACAAAAAACTCTTCTTCCCAAGAAATGAGTGAGTCCGCTGTTAGGTCTAGAGAAGAAGATGATGAACTACAAAGGAGCACGAAGAAAGTTAAAGAAAATAGTCACGACAGAGGGCCATTAGAGCAACTCCTTCCTAGTTTGGGGGAAGAAGGGAGTTCATACAAAGAGAAACTAATCGGAGATATCCCTAGTGCCTTTGAACAAGCTTTTGACTTTGATAATGTTATGTAGACCAAAGCGAAGTCCGATAACGAAGAAGAGGCAGAGTTGCTTCCAGGGGAGGTGGTGGTAAAAATTTTTGGTGATAGGAAAGCCAAGATCCATGCTGCCTAGAATAACACTCTTATCGTTAAGGTTTTCAAGAAAACGGTTGGTTATCACAATCTCGTCTCGAAACTGACTAGACTGTGGAAGCCAACGGGTAAGATGGATTGTATTTCCCTCGAACAGGAGTTTTTCTTCATTCGGTTTACCTTAAATGACAACCACTCTAAGGTGCTAAGGAATGGGCCATGGTTTGTTGGTGGACACTATTTCTCCATTAGGCGATGGGAACCTAAATTTATACCTTCGGCAGCGAACCTTTCAGCATTTGCGGTTTGGATTCAATTGCCGGATTTGACACGCATACGGCGTTGGAATCCAGGGGGAAGTTTGTGAGGTTGTGTGTTCAAGTGAACTTGGATGAACCATTAGTCAATCTGATATGTGTTGGTGGGATTAGACAGAAGGTGCAATATGAAGGCCTTGGCTCTCTTTGCTTCTCTTGTGGCAGAGTGGGGCATATAGCCGAGGGCTGCCCTTACAAAGTTCAACATCCGGTTAACGCCGATAATGTCACCGCGACAGAGGAATTTTTGGTTTAGGTAACGATAGAAACAAAAGTAGGACAAGACAAGAGCTCCTTTGGTCCCTGGACTCTTGTTGCACGAAAAAGGAAGCCTAGGAAGAAGGTGATTAAAGGAGCTGACCAACAACCCCAATCTGGGTCCCTCGCCCAAAGCCCAACTAGGCCCACTAGGCCTGGATATAGAAAAAAGACCCTTGACCAACTTTACCGTGTCAGTTGATGGAGCTTTGGGTACTGAAGTAGTCAAATTATCTCAAAAGCCTAACCAACCCAAACCAAAGGCTTGCATTCCTAAGGGTAAACAGCTGGGAGGGAGTCAAAAAGCTAAACCAAGTTAGGCAGGGCAGTCTGGCTTGAAATTAGCTTGTCAACCACCTGCACCAAAGTGGAAAACCGTGAACTCCAAAAGCCTTGCAACCAACTCCTCGCTGCCGTTTGTGATGAAGAGACATGCCGACCTGAATGCAGAGATGAACTCCGTGGGTTTCAAGTTAGGAGGGTCAAGAATTGAGGGGTCTTAATCGGCGTGCAAGGAAACCGGTCTCCTTGAGAAGGATCATGCAGAGGCAGAGCAACTTGATAGTAGTGAGATGAGGGCTATTTCACTTGTGAAGATGAACCGTGAGAAGTGCTCCCAACAGTACCAAAAGCCTAATAGAGCTCCACTAGCTGAAATTTCCAAGCATCGAGCTCCTAAAGGGGAAATAATCAGCAGTGAGAGAGAGAGAGAGAGTTACTTTGAAGATTCCTAAAAAGCTCCTTAAATGATTGATCCATCTCTTTGTCTGAAAAAAACAGACAAAGAAGATGAGGATAAGAGAGAACCTTTGCTTGAAGATCAAGTTAATTGGAGAGAGGAGTATGGTTCTAGCATGCTAGGGGAAGAGGATTCTGTTGATATGGAAATGCAATCGAAGCAAGTAGGTGATTTTTCCTCTTAATCCTTGCTAAAGCCTTTACTTTTCCTTATTTATTTTATTAATGAATATGTTAATATGGAATTGCCGGGGTGCCCTTAACCCTAATTTTTGTGAAATCGTTAATGAGTTGATTTGCTTACACTCCATTGCAATCATGATTATTGTTGAGACAAAAGTTAGTGGTGAGAAAGCAAAAAGGATTTCGGAGAAACTAGATTTTGATGGGGCAATTTTTGCAAACTCTATTGGTCTCACTGGAGGTTTGTGGGTTCTATGAGACTCTGGCCAAGTGGGAATTTCAGAGTTAGCTTCCACTAAACAGGAAATTCACACGGTTGTTTCATCTCTAGCTAACCCCCCATGGCTCCTGTCTGCCATCTATGTCATCCCGCATTTTGCAGAACGACATCTTCTCTGGGAAAACTTGGAAGCAGTGGCTAGTCTCCACTCCATACCATAGGTTATAGCAGGGGAATTTAATGAGGTGCTCATGGGGGAGGATAAGTTTGGGGAAATTCGATTAACATTAATAGAGCCCTTCGATTCCAAGAGTGTCTGGATATTTGCAGAATGATAGATATTGGTTTCTCGGGCCCCTGTTTCACCTGGACCAATTGTCGACCCCTCACTCATTTAGTCTAGGAAAGGATTGATAGAGCATTTGTGAATGCTGAATGGAGCTTTATTTTTCCTGAAGCTGCTGTTTTACACCTTAAGAAGATGCATTTGGACCACTGCCCTATTAAAGTGTGTTTTGAGAACAATAGAGAGTTTCACCCTCCAAGACCATTTCGGTTCCAACTGATGTGGCTATCTCACCCTATGTTCCTGAATGTGGTAAAGGAAGCTTGGAATAACCCCTCCCCTCAACAAGCTTTGGCCACTTTCACCAACAAGGCTAGAAGTTGGAACAATGACCACTTCGATAATCTGTTCCATAGGAAGAAGAGAATCCAAGCTAGACTAAAAGACATTCAAGATAGCTTGTCAATCAGCCCTAATGGTTTTTTGGTGGAGTTAGAAAACAAGTTGAGACTAGAGTACACGGAAGTTGTAAAATTAGAAGAGGAGTATTGGGCTATGAAAGTTAGGATTTTGTGGTTGGTAGAGGGAGACAGAAATACCTCATTCTATCATACCTCAGCCCTTTGTATGAAAGATAGGATGGGCAATTGGTTAAATGGGGAAAGAGAGATTGCGGACTTCATCAGAAAGGGGTTTTTGGAGCTGTTTACCTCAAATCATCTCAGTGTTGCCTTAGCTGATTGGGATCCACCTTCTTGGAAAACTCTTCTTCAGGAAGATGCATTGATTGTCTTGAACTGCCCGGTCTCAGATAAGGAGATTTCAGCAAACCTTTGGGCATTAAAACCCTTTAAATCCCTTGGTCCTAATGGCCTACACACAGGTTTCTTCCATCACTTCTAGCTGGTGGTAGGCGATACTGTGTGAAAGGAGGTGAAATCCATTTTCACTTCAGGGGTGATTCTGGAGTACCTGAACCAAACCCTCATTACTCTCATCCCTAAATGCAAGAATCCAGAGTCTCTCACCAACTATCGCCCAATCAACTTATGCAACACTATCTACAAGGTAGTGACAAAGATCATTGTAGGTCGGATACGCCCGTTCTTAGCTGACTTAGTCTCCCCTCTTCAATCTGCCTTTGTCCCAGGAAGGAAAGGAGTGGATAATGCAATAATAGTTCAAGAATTGATCCATTCAATGGCCAAGAAAAAAGGTAGAACTAGGGTTATGACAATTAAACTTGACTTGGAAAAGGCCTATGATTGCCTTAAGTGGAATTTCATTCGTGATACTTTGAAACTTTTCAGATTTCCGAGCCATTTGATTTCCTTGATTATGAGCTATGTTTTCACAACTTCAATCTCTATTCTCTTCAACAGGGGAGCTTTGGAGGCTTTCCAACCTTTAAGAGGTATTCGTTAGGGCGACCTTCTTTCGCCTTACCTGTTCATCCTTTGTATGGAAGTTCTTGGGGCTTTAATTGAGGATAAGGGCCATGAGAGACTTTGAAATCCCATTAAAGCTTCATAAAATGGCCCCGCCATCTTGCATTTGTTTTTTGCCGATGATCTCATGCTTTTTACCAAGGTTGATCGGGAAAATTGTGTTGCCATTAAAGAAGTTCTAGAATCTTTCTGTGAGCTCTCCGGGCAACAAATCAGTAGTGAGAAGTCTCATATCTATTTCTCCCCCAATGTGGACCAAAATTTTCAAGAAGGTTGTGTGAAATTTTGGGCTTCAAACCCACTTCCTCTCTTGGAAAGTACCTGGGTTTTCCCATCAAGCATAAAGGAGCTCAACAGGATTTTGGTTTTATGTTGGATCGAATGAAAAGCTAGATGCCAGGTTGGAAATCCAATCTCCTATCCCTTGCAGGTAGGATTTTGTTAACCCAATCAGTCACTTCCACCATTCCTAGCTATGTAATGTAGTGCACTGCCCTTCCCCCAAAAAATCCTCCAAGGGATAGATAAATTAAATAGAAATTTCCTTTGGGGCACTTCAAAAACTAGGAAGAAGGTTCACCTTATTGGCTGGAAAAAAATTACGAAGGCAAAGGAAGAGGGAGGTCTAAGTATCCATGCCGCCAAACCAAAAAATACTGCTTTACTTGCCAAGTTGAATTGGAGATTCCACACAGAAAAATATTCTCTTTGGGTGAGAGTCTTGTTTAACAAATATAGGGGGTAGCGAGGAAGGTCTAGGAACTTGGCTTGCCCTCCCCTCAGCTCACCTGCTTGGATTGGTCTTAAGAAAGGAGTAGCTACATTCTTAAATGGTTCCAAGTGGATTGCAGGTAGAAATAGCTCCTTCTCTCTCTGGTTTGATAAGTGGATGAACGAGGGTACTTTAAGAAGTTAGATTCAAGGTCCTTTGAACAAAGGTGAGGAAAAGCTTACTCCGAGGGATATATCTTATACTTGGGTTGGAATTGGGAAAGTCTGTCCTTTGCTTTTCCTAAGTCTCTTGCTTTTGAAATGAAAGCCACTCCTCTCCCTTTCTCTAATCAAGGAGAGGATCGGCTATCCTGGTATTCATCTCCTAATGGAGATTTTAAGCTAAAGGAAGCTTACAGATTAGCCAATTGGGTAGACAATAACATGACAAGGCAGGAGTTCAAGGATGATTGGGTTTGGAAAGTGGCTACCCTCTCGAAGATTAAGTGTTTTCTCTGGCAATGTTGCCACCAAAGCATCTCAGTTCGAGCCATATTAGCTCAGAGAGGTATGGATATTTCTTTCCTTTGCCCTATGTGCAATAATGCGCCTGAAACAATCCTCCACGCATTAAGGGACTACCCCAAGGCACAATCATTGTGGAACTCCCTCTCTCCGCCCTTTCAAAGTAATCTCTTTATGGTTTGCAATTGGTGGATTGGCTGAACCTGAACTATAAGAACTCCAAGACTAGCCATTCTTCGAATATCAGTTGGAGCATTCTTGATGTGAACCCCGTCAAGAATAACGAGACCTAACAACGAAAGGGAACCCAAGATTGTTCTATGGACAGATTCAAATGGGAGACCTCGACCCGTTGTTTATGACAAACAAGAACTTCGATATAAGGAAGACGCCACAAACGGTGGTGGAAACTCCGTTTGATAAGTCGAGATGAACGGCACGGGAAATCCCGATAAGTTCGAGTAGTTCTTCAAAGAACCAAAGAGAATAAACCTCACAAGTTTTATCAATAATGTCTGAAAAACGTTTACAGACTTAGATGACTATTTAACGAGACCCAACAACGAAAGGGAACCCAAGATCGTTCTATGGACAGATTCAAATGGGAGACCTCGATCCGTTGTTTATGACAAACAAGAACCTCGGTATAAGGAAGACACCACAAACGGTGGTGGAAACTCCGTTTGATAAGTCGAGATGAACGCCACGGGAATTCCCGATAAGTTCGAGTAGTTCTTCAAAGAACCAAAGAGAATAAACCTCACAAGTTTTATCAATAATGTCTGAAAAACGTTTACAGACTTAGATGACTATTTAAGGGCTCCTTAAAACTTGACAGACAAGAAAATATATTCTAAAATAACTCCTAATTGGTACCTAACCATATTAGGAATAAAGTTTGACCTAAAAAGCATTAAATGCACCTAAAAACAAGGAAATAAATCACCTAAACCTAGAATAACGTTTTTTATATAGACCAAAATATTTCATGCCAATTCTTAGCCTTGACCGGATTCTTCTAGAACTTGAGTCAAGGTGATGATTTTTTGTTGCCCACGTGGATCATACTCAATAGGCCTCCACGAGTTTGCTTGAGCCCATAACTCTTGGATGAGTCCGTTGAGTACATCCTTGAACTTCTTTGCTCGTGCTCTTGTAACCGGCCCAATTGGTACTTGAACGAGATCCTTCAAAGTGGTGCCTTGATCTCCATCAATTCTCTTCCCATTTGCTGTGTGGACTCTCTGGCTGCGCCAAAACTGCATTGCTTTTGAAAGTTCAAACCAACACAAGGATTTGAACCTTGAGACAATGGCCAAGGCTTCAGAATTCTTGTACCCTGGGATGAATGGGAAGCAAACTCGGGCTAAGGTAAAAATCCGAGTACAATGGCAGCCACCCTCTACCAATTGGTTCAAACTGAATTCGGATGAATCATCAATGGGGAATCCCGGCTTGGTAGGTGGAGGAGATTTAATTAGAAACGAAAGGGGTGAATGGATTAAGGGGTATGCAAGAGCGATTGGTATTACAACGAGTGTAGCAGCAAAGCTTTGGGCTCTCAGAGATGGGATTCGCTTGTGTTCTACTCTCAAACTTCCAGCAGTAATAATTGAACTAGATTCCAAATTGGTTGTTGATCTTATGAAGAAGGAGCTGGACAATCCTAATGGAATAGACGTCTTGGTCACTGATTGTAGGGAGAGTATGAAAGCCATTCCTTGTGTGAGAATTCAACATTGTTATAGGGAGGCTAATAAATGTGTAGATACCCTTGCTAGAAGGGGTGCTCTACTAAGCTAAGATTTTTCAATTTTTCTAGAACACACCCCCCCCCCCCGGCAGCGGATGTAGCTTTTCTCCTTGGCCTTGATTTGACTGGAGCCTTGTATGACTGTTTTGTTCCCTCTGTTCTAGAGGTTGGCTAGTTGTTAATTAAAGCATCCTTTTGACCCAAAAAAAAAAAAATGCTATTGTATTTTTAACATACAATAACCATACTTTAAATGTATTATCAAATTTTTTTTTTTTTTGGATGGGAAACACAATATTTTATTTATAATTGGAAATAGAGCGTGCATCCTGCATGCATGCATGCATAATACAACCAGGGCATTCCTCAAGCCAAACTAGAAAGTCCTCCACGTTCACTGTATGTTGGGCCAGTGTGTGGGCAGGGGCATTTCCTTGTCTTTTGGTGTGTGAAAAGGCAAAGGTGTGAAAGCCTCACTTTGGAGTATTCCTTTGACGACATTCTGAACAAATGGGTCAACTTCATTCAGTCCGTGAATAGCGTTGTTGAGCACTAACGAGTCACCCTCAAAAAGCACATCCCGAACCTCGACCTCCATCGTGAACTTTGACCCCTACCTCCATGGCCTTTGCCTCGGTCTCCAATGGCCCCAACGGAGTATACAGTTTTCGACTAAGCACTGCTATCACCTGTCCTTCTTCATCCTTTATGACCACTCCCATGCTAGCCTGCTTCCGTTTAGAGAACACGGCCCCGTCAACGTTCACTTTATAGCATCCCAACGGAGGTGGGGCCCATTTTACAAGTTGATCTGTTTTGTGGTGGTAGTTGGTCGTTCGTTTGCTATCTGAAATTCCTCCAACAAGCTAAGAGAGCTTGTTGTCATTGCCAGTCCACTCCGCTGCCTGCCCCCATGTATTGTTTCATTCATATTTTTCCATATCCCCCAGCAAATCATGATTGTCCACTCCAAGATTCCTGGTCGTGCCTCCTCCCACTTTTGAAGGAGCCATATCACGTCCATATAATCCCATGAGGGTTGAATTTCAAACGGGAAGGAGAGTTTGCATGAGGACCACACCTCTTTTGCATGGTTACAGAACCAAAATAAATGGTTTATGGTCTCCACCTGCTCCCCATATACATTGCATGTGCTATCTTTTGTGATGTTTCTCCGCCGTAAATTTTCTTTCGTGGCTAGGATATTTCGACAAGCTTTCCACGCAAAGTTCCTGACCTTGTTTGGCACATTCAACTGCCATAATCTCTTCCAGGTCTGTTTCATAGGTGACTGGTTTGAGCCTTCTGCCATCACATTATCCCATTGTTCCTCCTGTGCTAGTCTATACGCACTTTTAACTGTGAACCTTCCCGTTCTTGTTTTCAGCCCATATCACTCTATCCTTTGCTCCAGTGACACTTAATGGTATGCTTAAGATAACATCTATATCATGTGGTAGAAAGCATTGGCTGACTAGGTCCCTCTTCCATTCCTTGTTGTCTTCATCAATGAGATTACTGACCCACTATATTTGCCCTGGTAACCTCTCTGGCGTTTTAACCTTATATGTTCGTGGACTTGGGATCCATTTGTCCTTCTAGACCTTAATCTGTTTACCATCTCCCACTTGCCATCTCATTCCCCAACGCACTAGTGGCTGTGCTGCCATAATGCTCCTCCATGCATATGAGGGTTGGCATCCCATGTCTGCATCCACAAAATCACAGCTCGGGAAATATTTTGCCTTGTAAACCCGATAAAACAAGGAGGAAGAATTTGTTTGGAGTCTCCACCCCTGCTTTGCTAGAAGAGCAAGGTTGAAAAGTCGCAAATCCCGGAATCCCATACCGCCTCTCTTCTTCGGTAGGCACATCTTCTCCTAACTCAACCAAACTAATTTCTTTTCATCCTTCACTTGTCCCTACCAGAATTGCCTAATCATACTGGTTAACTCATCACATAGCATATTAGGGAGCTTAAAGCAACTCATCGTGTAGGAAGGTATTGCTTGTGCTACTGTCTTAATCAAAACCTCCTTTCCGGCTTATCAAATTAAACAATGATGATGAAGCAAATCTTACACGATATTTATTTTCAGAATGTTCCAACTTTAGTTCTATTGCTACAAGTCACCTAGGTAGAAAACTCTAAAATTCAATTAAAACTTAAGATCAGGCTCAAACAGCAGCATTCTCCTCGGCACACGATTAGCTTTGTTTGCTATTGTGTGCATGAGTCTTCCTGGGCTGCTTTATAAGCTCTAGCTTTGTCATCAGCCATTCCCTACCCTTCGTGGGTCTTCTTATCTTCGTAGTGAGACTTTTAGCTTCCCAATTTGTGGGCTTTCCTTGCTTGGGTTTCCCTTGCCCAGTTTGCGAGTTTTGAGTTGTTGAAAGAGGTCGTTGCCTTAAAATCTCAAGGCCCCAATCAACTTCATTGTAGCTTCGAAGGCTTGTCAGCGGTTGTGTGAGTTCTTAGCTTCGTGAACCAACCCATATCTTGGAGTGAAGGGGTTGATTGTTCTTGGCAGTGAAAGGCACTATGTGGGTGGGTCTTTGTAAAGTGGAGAGCTTCCATATTATCTCAACAGTACCTTAACTTGGTTATAGGTAAATTTGTCTTTTAAAAGGTCATAGATTTAGGTGTTTTGTGTTGATTATTGAATCTATAAAGTAAGGTGATTAAGGAAGCTGAACTATGAGTATCTTAAGCCTT
Source organism: Quercus robur (assembly GCF_932294415.1). Lineage (NCBI taxonomy): Eukaryota > Viridiplantae > Streptophyta > Magnoliopsida > Fagales > Fagaceae > Quercus > Quercus robur. The sequence continues at coordinate 31,560,230 of NC_065540.1, read as the reverse complement.
AATTGCCGTGGACTTGGGGACAAAAGTGCTGTTGGAGACCTTTCTAAGCTCATTAAAGTTCAATGTCCCTGAATTGTGTTTCTGATGGAGATAAAACTTAAAAAGAAAGGTATAGAAGAAGTGAGAGATGAATTAAAAATAGATAATATAGTGTGTGTAGATAGAACTGGAATGGGTGGAGGCTTGGCATTATTATGGGATTCAGAATGGGATGTGAAATTGAAAAGCTTGTCAAAGAGCCATATAGATGTTATTGTGACAGAGAAGGATGGGGTTTTATGGAGATTGAAAGGTATCTATGGGCACCCTGAAAAACTGAAGCGTATTGAGACATGGAATTTGATGCACCTACTTCATTAGCAAGTCACACTGCCATGGATATGCATAGGAGACTTCAACAAGATACTTTCAGCGAATGAAAAACAAGGAGGGGAACCAAGAAGTGAATGGCAAATGGCAAATGTTTGAGAAGTGCTTGACGATTGCAGATTAAGGGATATGGGTTTTAAAGGTGCTTGCTTCACATGGTGCAAAATGAGAGACGAATAGGATTGGGTATATGTTAGACTCGACCGTGGGGTAGCTAATCAAGAATGGTATGATCTTTTTCCTCACTTTTAAGTTCATCATTTAAGTTTTTCCAATTCCAATCATATGGCCATTGGGGTGCGATTAAGAAGACAATCTCAATTTCAAATTGGGATGTGTAAAAAACGATTTCACTTTGAGGAAGCATGGGTGAAAGATGAAGGCTGTGAGGATACAATTGCAAATGCTTGGTCTGTTTCCTTTAATGGAAGTCCTATGTTCCGAGTGTGTGACAAAATAAAAGAATGTAGGAAGCGGTTGTTAGCCTGGAGTAAAAATTCACTGTGTTCCTTAGGCAAAAAGATTGAGGAAAAGCGAAATAGGCTGCAAGTGCTAGTGCAAAACAACAGGGATTCATTGTGGGCTAAATGTGAAGCTCTTAGGCATGAAATTAATATTTTAATTGAGAAAGAAGAAATATATTGTAAACAAAGATCCTGTATTAGCTGGTTGTGTGAAGGTGATCATAATACAAATTTTTTTCATGTGAAGGCGTCTGCAAGGAGGAAAAAAAACTTAATTGTCTCGCTAAAGGAGATGGATGGTACGGTGATAGAGCAACAAAGTGATATAGAAAGGGTGATAATTTAACATTTCTCAACTCTCTTCCAATCTTCAAATTCGAATGCCATTGAAGAAGTGGTGGCCCATATTCCTAGAGTAGTTACTAAGGAGATGAATGATTGGCTTGTGAGAAGGTTTCATCCAGAAGAGGTTCGACTCGCCTTATTGCAGATGCATCCTTCAAAAGCTCCAGGTCTTGATGGTATGACTGCTTTCTTTTTTCAAAAGTTTTGGCATATAGTGGGTGCTGATGTAACTAATGCTGTGCTTTCATGCCTAAATTTTGGAATTATACTTAGAAATATAAATAATACCCACATAGCACTAATACCCAAAACCAAAGACCTTGAATTAATCACACAATACTGTCCCATTAGCCTATGTAATGTGCTATACAAAATTATATCTAAAATGTTAGTCAACCGGTTGAAGCTCATCCTCCCAAATTTAATTTCTGATACTCAAAGCACTTTTGTTCGAGGAAGATTAATTACAGACAACATTTTAGTTGCATATGAAACTTTGCATAGCATGAAAAAGAAAAGGTGGGGCAAGATAGGTCAGGTAGCTATTAAATTGGACATAAGCAAAGCTTATGACCGTGTTGAATGGGGTTATCTACAAAGGGTGATGGAGAAAATGGGGTTTCATGCAAAATGGGTGCAATTGATAATGGCATGCATAACAACTGCTCATTTTTCTGTTTCAGTTAATGGCAATCCTACATGTTACATCTTGCCTTCTAGAGGATTGAGACAAGGTTACCCTCTGTCACCTTATCTCTTTTTGTTTTGTGCTAAGGGGCTTACCGCTCTGGTTAGAAAGGCAAAAACAAATGGACTTGTAAGAGGAGTGGCAACTAGCAAAGGTGGTCCTTGTATTTCTCATCTCCTAGTTGCTGATGATAGTTTGTTATTTTGTCGTGCCTTAGTAGAGGAGTGCCAACAGGTCAATTCTTTGCTTAATTTATACAAGGCTGCTTCAGGACAAAAGATTAATGCTAATAAAACTTCTCTTTTTTTTAGCAGCAACACTAGATTAGAGACTCAAGAATCAATTAAACAGGCTTTGGGTGCAGAGACAGTTCCAGAATATGAGGAGTATTTAGGGCTACCTAGTATAGTGGGGCGTAACAAAAAGGCAGTTTTTCCTCCAATTATTGAAAGAGTCTGGAGTAAACGAAAGGGATGGAAGGAAAAGATGATGTCTCAAGCTAAAAGATAAATTTTGATTAAAGCAGTCGCACAAGCTATCCCCACATATGCCATGGGATGCTTTTTGCTACCAAAAGGTTTGCTTAAAGATCTTGAAGGGATGATGAGCAGATTTTGGTGGGGTCAAAAGATACAAGAAAAGGAAAGTACATTGGTTGAGTTGGTTTAAACTTTGTATGCCCAAGTTGATGGGAGGAATTGGGTTTCGGGATCTCCATTCTTTCAACTTAGCCATGTTAGCCAAACAAGGATGGAGGCTACTAAAAAACACACACTCCTTGTTCTATCAAGTCTACAAATCAGAGTACTTTCCCAATACATCCTTCTTAGATGCTCCATCACCAAATTCAGGGAGTTTTGCATGGAAAAGTATAGTGGCAGCCAGATCTGTCTTGGACAAGGGATTGAGATGGCGGGTAGGAACCAGAAATAAAATTCGAATTTGGCAAGACCGATGGCTTCCAACCCCACCATCATTCAAGGTGGTAACCCCGTGCTCCACAATGTCAACCATGGCCACAGTGGATAACCTCATTGATCCAATGACAAGATCATGGCGTGTATCCATGATTGATCATGTATTCCTCCCACATGAAGTTGAGACTATTAAATCCATCCCATTGAGCATTAGAGCGGTGCAAGACATCCAAATTTGGGCATACAAAAACATGGGCGAATATTCGGTAAAAAGTGCATATAAGATGATCCAAACTCAACAACTAAGTTCTTCTCATGGCCAATCTTCCAATCACTCAGAGAGCAATAAGATCTAGAAAGCGATTTGGGCAGTCAAGGTATGTAATAAAATCAAAACTTTCATTTGGAGAGCTTGTAGAGATATACTGCCTACTAAAGCTAATCTAACTAGAAGAAAAATTTTGTTTGATGCTGGGTGTGAATGTTGTGAGGATGGGGTGGAGACAACAGACCATATCCTGCTAAGCTGTACATATTCTGACAAGGTTTGGAAGTCCACATGCTTGAGAGAGATCATGACTCATTGCACAAATCTTTCATTTGTGGATGTGGTTGATCAAATAATGCAAAGAAAAAATGACCTAGAGACTGCATTATTTTTCACAACTAGCTAGATGATTTGAAATAAGCGGAATAAGGCTCACTACGGTACTCCACGTCTTGATCCCCCTTCTCTAGCCATGTCTGCTGCAGCCCATGCTTTAGAATATTTTGAAGCTAATTATGGAAGATTGTCTTGAGTCCTTGTAAGGTTGTCTTGTTTTTCTTAGGCATTCCTTGATGTAAATTTGTATATAGTTGCTGCATTTTTTATTAGGTGAAGAGAAAGCTCTGTAGCGAGTACAATCTTAGCATGGTTGATCTATGATGCTGCCTTGCTTGTGTATAGACTTATTACTTTCTTTGAATAAAATTCTACCATTTATTATCCCAAAAAAAAAGAAAAAAAGAAAAGAAAAAAGGATCACGCTCAAACATGAAACAGCTAAACTCATATAGAAGTTTGAAATATTATAAGTCCAAGAACCCTACAAAACCACACTCTTGAAACTTAGGTTCCATGAATTGGTGGTGGATCTCCAGTTGCAGTCCCTAGCTATTGAGTACTATCATTATCTCTCTTAAGAAGATTAGGTTACTCAATTATCTAATACAACAAAAAGACAAGAGGAAAGTGATGCCTCCCTCTTCAGATGTGAAGATCCTTCATGAGACACCCAAATTAGTTATCGCACTCTGGAGGTAATTCTATTGAGAAGATTTACATTAAAATTGTAAAATTACAAGTAGAGGGATTGAAATTGGAAATTAGAAAATTACTCTAGGTATACACAAGCTATTACAACCATCTGCTACCATCTGACAATATGCACACACCTAACACATAGACCTTTCACAATCTTTGCCACTGGTGCTACATTATGTTTATACAAATATTATGTTTTGTCTCTTTGACAAAATACATGTATCTCTACTGATACACACCAGTTAATGCATAAGCTATAACAATATCAAAAGGCCAAGCTTAGGTGTGCTAGTCTGTAACTAATTACACACACATGGTAGAAATACACAGCTAAGACTTGGATGAAAAAGCAGTGGACATGCTCGGAAATGGCCATGTTCAAGCATGAAATGCTAGCAAATTATATAGGGATAACATGAAATCAATTTTACTTTATCTTATTTTGCTTTTTTCTAACTTTTTATTTTCTTTTTGATATTTTTTATGGACTATTGTGTAAAACTCTGCTCATATGACAAGTAGTATTGTCAGTTCACTACTTCCATATTGCATAGTCTTGATTTATATATATGTGTGTTTGTGTGTGTACTTATTTTATTATTATTATTATTTTTATTTTTTTGGTGCGATCATTTGCTCAATTGATCAAACTTTGTTGCAGATATTGACTCTGTTTAAGAGAGTGTTGAAGCGAGACTTTCTATCATCAAATTTTGCAACGACAGAGAAACTGTTGGGCTCCTGTACTCAGGAAGTTCATAGAATGAGTTTTCTGAACCTAGATCAATACCTGTACTTCCATGGATGCCGCAAACCATGACAGCTGTTACTTTGAGACTTTTTTATCAAAACCATTTGGATTGGATGGGATTAGTTTTTTCTTGTTGGATAGTAGATGGGTTTGAAGAAAACTCTGATTTTAGGAAAAATCACAAAATAAACTTAACAAAATAGTTAAGTCATTTTTTGGAATTTACACCCAAAACAACTATTTTTAAAACAATTTATCCAAATGCTTAGGGGCTGTTTGGTAGACATGTTTAAACATATGTTTTCAGTTTTTAAACAACATTACACGCATTTCCAACACATTTTTTCACCCACACGTATTTTTACACAAGTTTTCAAATAACAAAACACATGTTTTCAAACACATGTACCAAACACCCCCTTAATGTGGCTTTAAAAACAGAAAATGCATATTTTTTTCACATTTTCACCAAACGCTTATATGTGGTTTTTAAAAAGCACATTTTGAAACAGCTTATTCAAACATGCTCATAGTCTCTCTGTCTCTATTATACACAGATCAAAGCGAAACGAAAATCCACAATAATGAATAAACAAGGTAGAGATTGCAGGGGATACGCCCTTCTAGCTTCTACAAAGAATTTGAAGCTGAGCCACGACCTTTCTATCTTCTTCATTTCTTTCAATCACTTTAGCAATGTTAATTTAAGTGAACTTGTGTGTCATGTGATGTTAATTTAACTCGTACCTAACTGATACCTCAAATTGGCTAATGTGTGAGGAGTGAATTGACTAAAATAAAAATTTAAAAGACGTAAGGATCACTACTTCAAAGTTCAGGAGTTTTTTGGCATTTTTTTCCTAAATTACTTTACAGTGACTCTGATGTTGCTCACCTAAGAATTTGAGTGCCTGTTTCTTTGCAAAAGTTACCATATAAGTTGAATGATTGTTGTAATGAATTTACAATCTAGATACTAAAAGGCCAATTGATTTAATGGGGGTACATTTTCACCCAACCTTGGTTCTACTATATATATATATATATATATATATAATTTTTTTTTTCCTTCGGCTGTCATGTTGAGAGATTGTGTTGCTACGAACACAAGAGTTGTCCCAAGCGTGTCTGTGTCCAACACGTAAGGGTTTTTGTTGTGTCCATGCTTCTTAGAAGTAAGAACCCAAGCCCATTATCTAAACCAAATTAATGCGTTCGCACACCCCCAACTAGCAAAGTAAATGGGGACAAAAATCCTAAATTACTATTATTAGGAACCTATAGGTCAACTATTTATTTTTCAAACATGTTAAATTATATATTAATATTTACATATTTATAACATCATGGTCCAACTGAAGTACATCGTCACACAAACTAAACAAAGGTATGAAGTTATTTTCCCAAGAGATCTATTAAGCCAACATCTTGGTCCAACTGAAGTGCATCTTCACACAAACTAAACAAAGGTATAAAGTTATTTTCCCAAGAGATCTATTTTCCTCCGAAATGAAGTTGCAAACAAAGTTGTTTGAGTACAAATCAATTTTCAGTTGCTAAAAAAAAAAAAGAGTAAAGTTGTTTGAGTACAAATCAATTTTTAGTTCGCTTGAAATGATTAAATACTACTCGAGACAGAAAACTCACTTCCTTTAAAAAGGAATAGATTTTGTACAATCTAACTTAATAAGACTTCTTGAGAAATGTATAAGTTAACAATAAGAACAAAGAAAATATAAGAATACTTTATTAATAATAACAGTACAAGATTATAATGCTTAAAGTTACAAAGAGTCTAGTTTATATGAGACAAAACTAAGAGCATCCACATCAGTGGGTGCAAATTCTTCCAAAATGCAAAAAATTCTAGATTTTACACATTTTGACCAAAAAAACACCCACATCATTGGGTGTAAAAATTTGCATAAATGTAAAATTGCTACAATAACTGTGCATATATGCACGGTTATTGTAGTACTTGTATTTAATATTTTAGTAATTTTTTCTCTCTCTTTGTCTTTGTTGCTCTCACTCTCACCTCACTCTCCGTTTTTCTCATTTGATCAACATCAAACCACTGCCACGAGAAGCTTGATCAAATCGCTGTTGATCACTCTCACCTCAGTCTCCGTTTTTCTCATTTGATTAACATCAAACCACTGCCGCTGATCAACTTGCTTGTACTCCCAGCCAATAGAAGCATGCTAGCACATTAAAACTTGCTTACCTCAACAGGACTACCAGCTCTTGTTATTTGTTAACGTTTGTTACCGTTTGGAAATTTTTAATAGGGGTGCTCCTTCAAAATATTCACGCATGCCCTCATGATCTCTCAATTAAAAGGTTTGGGTCCACATCAATAAAATAAGTAATATAGGGTTCTCAGTAGAAGACAAAGGCATAAAAGCCATAGACAATATTGACAGCAACACAAAGCTCTCAGTAGAACTTGTAGAAGACAACGGTGGACACAAAGGAACAAAGAAAGAATAAATGAAATATCTCTCTCCATTTTCTCCCTTTTCTCTTCTCTTCAACTCACTTTCTCTATTCATTTTCTCAATTTTTTCTTCAGCTTCACCAAACTTTAAAATCTCTGTTTCTACCATACTTTTCTGTGGGACACCCATGGCCAAATCTCCATGGTTGCATCAGCCACCGAGTCTTACACCACCACCACCACCGGCTGTGCTTGCCCATGTGACCTCCTATCTTAAGGCTTTCTCATCTCTCTCTCTCTAGCCCAAATGTGGCTAATTTATATTGATTTGATTTTAATTTTGTTTTTGAAATGCACAGATGATGTTTGTTAAAATACCTGTTAAAAACTTTGGTTCCAAAGCATTGCGCTTTACGGCTTTGCCTTGAGCTAATGTGTTATTTTAGATGGTGGTAGTTGTTTTGCTTATTTTTCTGCCAGTTGGTGTGTAACTAAACTATATTCATATTTTCTTAAATTTTATGGTTTATTATGTTAGAGAGGATGATTTTAAAATTTTAATATATTCAGAATATTTCAATCAATGTTAAAAATGTTGCTTTTGATCATATGTTGGTTCAGTTTCATGGTTGAGTAAGAGCACTACTTAAAGTTTATCATAGTGTTTCATGGCTGAGTTAGAGTAAGAGGACTACTTAAAGTTTATCTGCATTTTTACAAAATTGCAAACAATTCAACAGTGCAATTTCTTCCTGAGAATCGATAATGAAAGTTGTGCCAAAGCACCTATGCATGTAAGAAGAATGTTGTTGATTTAGAAGATAATGAGTCTGCCATGGACATCCAATTGATGAATTTGGAGGAAAAGAATGATTGCTGAGATTTAAATTGTGCATTAGTAGAGGGAGAGGGACTACTTGTTTACTTGGCATTAAGTTTTTTGTTGTTTTTGTGGTCATTTTAGCCTATTTAGTGAAAGCAAAAAAAGACAAGGAGAGTACTTGTATTTAGAATAGGTGAAAGTGTGGATGAATTGTAGTTTGGTGATTGTGATATATTGTAATGACAATTTGAGATATTGGTAAGCCTGGTCTCTTGTTTATTGTAATGAAAATTGAAATGGCCACTAGTTTTACCATTTTGTAATGGAAATTAAATACACCGCTTCATGAGGAAGTTTGGTCGTTGTGAAATATTTGCACCAATTGAAAAAAGTAATTTTCAAAAGATAGAGGGTGTTCATTATAATAGAATCCTTCTATCTATACAAAAGTGGCAGTTTCCTTGATAGTAACAGTTTTGCAATAACATAAATTTGTCCAAAATTATGCAACAACAATTCTGCCCACTGCAGAGCCTATAGCCCAAAATTAAAAATTGAACTTAATAGACATTGATGAATACAAGGAAATCAGTAGGCTGAATGTCTCGGGCGTTGATGATCTCAAGGTTACTTGTAATGTCTTGAAAAAGTAAACACAAAATTAGAGGAGACTGGGGAAGACCGGCCAAGAATCCTTCGATGATAAAGTCAGTATTTTTTGGAATTCCAATTTGTCTGGAAATGTTTGAATACCTTACCCTCATGTAGAAAAGCCCTTATATAGTGCTTGTCTGAGGCAATTATTTCTCCTACTGTTGTGGAGTTCGGAGGATTCAGAGGTAACTTCCGTAACCGCCATGGAAGTTACATTATTTAGGGTCTGTTTTCCACAACCATTTATTAGGGGAACGGTTTGTAGCCTGACAGGAAAACAGTGGTTGCTTTAAGGAACATGTTCAGGACACAAGGTGCTCATCCAACCGACTTTACAGACGGACAGGCTTACCCTTGGACAAATATGCCCTATGCCATCCAATTTTTCCTTAGGACGGGCCATATGGACGAGTTTAGAAGTTGGTCTATTTTATAACACCATCAGACATAATGGTCTCATCAACTAAAATTAAAACGATCAATATGCATTCATCATAACATTAGCATAATATTAAGTTGGTCATTACAAAATTGCCTCATGAGTACACAATGGCTCTGAAAAATATCAACACAAAAAAGAAACTCATGGAGAGCTTACAAAAGAGTGACCACAATCAACCTCACTCTAGCACTGACATATCCTAATAATATAAAGTCCTAACAACAACAAAAAATGAAATCCATTAAATGTTGATCCAAGTACACATCATATATATCATGTTCTAGCTCTTCTAGTCCCAGCTCTAGCTCCAACTCTACCTTTTTCATATCCAGATCTAGCTCTTCCTTTTCCAACTCTAGTTACAAAAGAGTGGACATACGAAAAGATTCTTCTACCATATTTAGACACAAGATATACCAAAATATGCCAAAAGGCGGCCTAGAGCAAATTTATACTGATGGTAGCATGAAATTTTCCCCCTAGAAACATTTAAAACATTGCATCAATTAGAATGGAACAAAAATGAACCAAATCCCAATTAATATCAACTATAATAAAAAATACCTTATGAACTCTCTTACTTAGTTCATTGTGGCCATTGCCCATGTTTTACTTCTATAACTTTTCTATGTGGTTTGACAACCTAATTTAAAGAAAAATAAATAAATAAAATGTATAAAGTAAGTAATCCTTGAGAACAAGAAATAAATGACACTATTGATAAAACAAGTATGCCACAATAATTTCTAAATTTACCTCTTGGCTATATTTGTAATCTGGTTGCTTGGAATTATAAATCAACGAGCTCATTTGGGAAGTAGATGAATTCTATAAGGAATAAAATATAAGAACACATTATATCAAAACAAAGCTTTGTACATATGGTTTTACATAGTATCGAATGAATGAATTATGTCAATTTACCTGACTAAGTTGGGCTACAACATCGGTACCTTGCAACATAGATGTAAATGGTACATTTACATAGCTCATGTCCTAAATAGAAAATAGCTCATAATTAGGTATCAAGTATAGCAATCAGATTATGACTATACATTATATATATATACCTGAGAATGCATTGTCCAAGGCAAGTAAGATTGACCAATATAAGTTAGCACTTGTAAAGCTTGTATAAAAGTAGGGATTAGGTGTTTGACAGACTAGTGTATTGCATGCGCCACCAAATGATACATTTGAATGTTCTTCAACTACTTGTTGTTTTCTTTTTCCTATGAAATCGTACATAAAAGAAATCACACACAAAATCAGAATTTAATATACAAAAATATTTAGTGATGATAAAAATGTTAAATTGTATATTTAGTTTTTAACAAAAAGTTACTCACTTGAAGAAGATGCATCTTTAGATGTGTTTGCCTTGCGCTTCTCAAAGTGTCCTAAGTCTAGTATTTCTTAAACCTTTTGATCTCACATATGGAGGTTTTAACACTGACACCTCATTTGGCAAGCAAGGCATTTCATCAGTGGTGTCACATTGTATGACTTTATTCTCTTCCACATTTGCATCTGCACCAAACTTGACCCTTGATAACTTCCTTTCAATTTTTTCATCAAGTTCCAATAGCAATTTTTGGCAAATTCTCTTAAGGCTATCCTCCCCTTGACTTTTAGATATGATTGTGTTAGCTATTCACATCATGCTATTACGTAATACTATCTTTGCCTCTTTATCATTACTAAGTGAATGATTGTCTTGTTCGTAAGTCATCATTCCCTTCTTTGCCTCTTTTGTCCAACGATTCAAAATGTATTGACTTGGAATTCTAGTTAAAATTTTAATACTAAAAACCCGCAATGCAGACAACAAAGAATCCCCAATGACTCAAATTTCTTACAAGAACAAGAAATATTGTTATTGAGATGATCAAACTGGACAATGCATACTCTTTCACTATTTTCTTCTTTGACCTCAAAAACACCAATTGTATCTTGGCAATCAACTTGATCCCAAACCATTGCAAGACTATTAAGAAATTGATTTCCAAATAAATTGAATATCTTACAAGTGTAAACTTGAGCTACATGAACCAAAATGCCACTCTTCTTAACTGCTTTTTGTGGGGCAGCTTGCTTGCATCGAAAATCTTCATCCAACTCCGAGGAACGCATACCTGCCAATACATTATCATATTCAATTACAAACTTAGTGAGGCTAATTGATTTATTTGCTATACCATTCAAAACATGGTTCGTGCTCTCATTCCTCGAGGAAGATTTAAATTCAGCTGTGAAAAAATCCTTAGTGAATGCAGTGCTCCATTTATGTCAAATTTTGTACATCATATTAAGCCAATGATGATTCTCAATATCAAATTTTTGTGTCATTTGATCCCATGTCTATTGAAATTCCAATTCTAAATCACAATATTTTTGGCACTTGTTGAACAAGTACATGAACTCTGAGTTAGAGTTTAATTCTCCTAAGCGAGAAGGAGCATTTTTTGAAATATGCCACAAACATAGTCGATGATGTGTGTTTGGAAACACTTCCCCAATGGCATTTGACATAGCTTGATCCTGGTCAATGAAAATTGTTATAGGCGATTGATTCCCCACTGAGTCTAAGAATGACTTAAACAACCATTTAAATGAATTAGTGGGCTCATCCAAAAGGAAATCACATCCAAACATCACATTTTGCCAATGGTGATTAACACCTACAAATGGAGTACAAATCAAATTATATTTGTTGGTATGGTATGTAGTGTCAAATACCACTATATCTCCAAAACAATCATAATCAACTCTTGATCTCCCATCTCTCCAGAAAAAATTTGTCATTCGATTTTCTTGATCTACTTGAACTATGTAAGAAAACATGGGATCTTTTGCATGCTTAGACTTAAAATGATTCAATAAGCTTTGATCATCTCCAGCACTAATCATTGTCATCTTTTGCATATTCACATGATTATAACAATCTCTTTCGGTAAAGCCCACATTTTCACTCCCTCCAACTTCTTTTGTTAGATATGAATAAGCATTCTTTGCACTTATACCTGCATTCACCATGGTATCAATTACATCTGCCTTAGGTTTTGCAATACGACGACCAGATCTTAACAAATGCCTCTCTGATTGCAGTGTAAGTTCATGATTATGCTCTGGATTAAATGCACTAACCCTCCAAACACCATTTTCAACTGTGAAACGAACAAATGCTTTACAACCAGTTCTAGTCTCTAGTCTCTTCGAATATTTCTCTTTACAAAAATCTTCATCTAGTTTAAAACCCTCCTTAGAACATAGAAATTCACGTTGCTTTATGTTCTTCGTCCCATTATAACATCTAGGCTTTCTTTTTCAAATACTAAAACCCATTCGCAATGCATAATCATTATATAAAGCATATGCTTCATCTGCATTATGGACCACCTTATTCAACAAATTTTCATCACTATTTTCTAGCCTTGCTACAGACATGCAGTCCCCTTCAATTTCTTCAATATCACTTGGTTTGCAAATAACTACAACAATTTTTATGACAAATATAAATATTAGAAACAAAATACTAAGAAAATTACAATACAATAATTATATCATGTTTATAATTTTTTTTTTTTATCAATATGCACCATGCTTACAATTTTGTATGTCTTCTTAAACGCCTATGGTACACTTAATCACAAAACTCTTATGTTTAGGCACAACAATATAACAACAAAGTTTTAATACCAAATTTTTAATATTTATTTATTTAATTATTTATTTATATAACAACAAAATTTTAGTCTTAAATTTTTTTGGGTTGATTATGGATACTCATTGAAGAAAAAAATATTAGAATAATAAAATTTAACAATAAATATTGCAAAGAGCAAAAAAAAAAAAAAAAAAAAAAAAAAAAAAAAAACAGCAATAAGCCAATAAGGATTTATATGGTTTTATTTGAGAGCAAATATATAACCACAAATAATTAAACATTCTTCTAAAACATAAATTAAATCAAAACAAGACAAAACAAAATTTACCTTTATCACTTTCTAAGTCCATTATTTCTACCATGCTTTTACTTGAAACCAAAAAAAAAAAAAAAATAGTAACTTTGTGTCCGCTGTTGTCTTCTACTGGGAGTGTTGTGTTGCTGTCAATATTGTTTATGAACTTTAAGCCTTTGTCTTCTACTAAGAGCCCTATATTACTTATTTTATTGATGTGGGGCCAAACCTTTTAACTGAGAGTTAACGAGGGCATGTGTGAATATTTTGAAGGAGCTGTTAAGGGCCCGTTTGGTACATGTGTTTAAAAACTGAAAATTGTTATTTAAAAATTTTTGTGGAAATACGTGTGGGTGAAAAAATATATGGAAATACGTGAAACGTTATTTAAAAACAGAAAATTATTGTTTAGAAACACTCACCAAACACCCCCTAAAAATTTTGAAACATTAACATACGTTAACAAATAACAAGAGCTGGCAGTCCTGTTGAGGTAAGCAATTTTTTATGTGCTGACATACTCCTATTGGTTGGGAGTACACAATAATTTTCCACTGTTGTCACTCACATGTTCATATTTAAACACAATCACGCGAGCTCCCCCATATAGCTCAAGGCAACTATCCTGACTTGATTTTGAATAACCTGACACCACTTATCTCTCACTGAAGACTTCACTTTATTGTTAATATGCTAGTGATATAACATTTTAAATAATTATTTGTAATATACTTTGAAATTTTAAATAACTAGTCGCTAACCCGTGCGATGCACGGGAAAACTATTAGAAAATAATAAAGCATGCATATATTAAAAGACAATTTAAGTTCATGTGTGCTTGCAAGGGATACATACCTAAATAGTTCTTGCGGTAGAAATAAAAGCCACATAGTAGTAATATATAAATCTCTTAAAACCTAAACCTAAACATAAGGACTAAATATATAAACAAACTAACCTTACAAAAGCTGAACTTTATAAGCTAAAATCTATACCGTGAGTTGTAGATCTTGAATGCTATATCGTGCGTTTAGGGCTTCCTACATCTGGAGAGAGAGAGAGAGTTTGCAGAAACCAAAGAAAATCTCTCTATAGCTTAAGAAACACAATATACTAAAATCAAAGAGATAAAATTTTCAGAAGACAAAATATTATAGATAATTTAAAAGAATTTTTGTTTAATTCATGAACACCGCAACTCCATAAAATTAATACTAATAATAATATTTTATGATAGCGCAGTTAGAATTTTGGTTTAATTCTTGAACACCGAATTGGAAATTGATTATATGAGTATTCAATGGTGAACAAAGTACTATGTATTAATTAATATATAAACAAAACTAACCTTACAAAAGCTGAACTTTATAAGCTAAAATCTATACTGTGCATTGTAGATCTTGAATGCTTTAGGGCTTCCTACGTCTGGAGAGAGAGTTTGCAGAAACCGTGGTTTTATATTTCTTAACTTGAGAGAGGGGTAAGGTTGTTAGGGTTTTGTAGATCTTGAATGCTTTAGGGCTTCCTACGTCTGGAGAAAGAGAGAGTTTGCAGAAACCGTGGTTTTATATTTCTTAACTTAAGAGAGGGATAAGGTTGCTAGGGTTTTGAGGAGTTATAATTTTTATTTATTTTTTATTTTTTATTTTTTAAATATTGTGCTGACGTGGAAAATTATGGTGCCAGCAAAGGCTTCGGTTTTATATATATATATATATATATATATATAGAGAAACCGTGGTTTTATATTTCTTAACTTGAGAGAGGGATAAGGTTGCTAGGGTTTTGAGGAGTTATAATTTTTATTTTTTTTTATTTTTTATTTTTTAAATATTGTGCTGACGTGGAAAATTATAGTGCCAGCAAAAGCTTCGGTTTTATATATATATATATATAGATTATTCATAGTATACTAGTGGCTATAATGCTGCCACGTGTAATACTTACAAATTTAATTATTTGACCTAACACATGCCCTTGTCATTGGCAAATTTCTATGCTTTCCTTGAGGTTGCTCCTATTAGAGCATCCATACTAGCCTCCTCGAATTTTTAGTTAAATTAGCCTTAAAAACTCCTCTTTTTCTAATTTAGTTAGCTATGTTTTTTTATAGTCATACATCAGCCTCAACAATATATCACTATTTTAATTAATTATTATTTCTTTATATTCACATTTTTAACCCCAAAATCCACTACCACCCATCACAGCCGCACACCTAGGTAGCACAACCCAACAAAACCGACAACAACACAACACAACTCACAAACCCCAACCACCACAATGCTGTCACTGCCGCCTCAACCCATAAAACCTAGGAACCACTTCCACAAAAACCCAAAATCTCATGCAAACGACCCATCTACGTTGATCTAAATCCAGCAACCACCCCACAAAAACCTAGCCACCATCGGATCCAATCAAAACCCAAATTGAACCTAACCACTGTTGCTAACCACCACTTGCAACCCTACCATCATTTTTCATCACCCTCCATCTCTTCTGTGCTAGCCAATATGATGTGGGAAAGGGAAGATCAAACGTTTTTAGAGAGAGAGAGAGAGTACAAAATGAAATAAAAAATTAATAAATTTCGGTGTAATGAGCAATAGTACCATGCTACTTGTGGCGTGGTATGTTCATTGTTAAGTTTTTGGGGTTAGTTTGGTGAGGCTGATGTGCGATTTTTGAGTGTGGATTTTTTACCTATATTTTTAGCATCAGACTAGTTTAGATTACTAATCTGATGCGAATTCTCTTATGGACCTTTCAATGTCATCAATGAATAAATTTTGATGGGTTTGTTTGGCTATGATGAATGAATTTGGGCCTTTGTGGATTGGGTCTTGAAACCTGTATAAAAAAATATATATATATATTAAAAAAAAAGCCATGACTCATTAACAATTTATAATTTTTCAATCTTTTTCCTGATAAACCTATCATTAGAGACCCAAATAATAGGTCCTACTCTGTTTGGTGAATGCAATCAAGAATAAGACTACAATTTCTAGGAAAAAACTATGAATATTTCCATGGCAAATTCATTTTTTTAAAAAGACTATAAGAATGACAACCAAAAAGTCTGGCAACTTTTTGCGAATGAACTCAGAGTCATCTAATTATATAAACATAGTCCCAATTAAATTGGGCCAGCTGCGAATGAACTCAGATTCATCTAATTATATAAACATAGTCCCAATTAAATTGGGCCAGCTTCAAAAATCCTTGTCCCTAACATTTTATGTTTTTGTTTAATATGAAATTTGATTGTGTTTGTATATGAAATTATATATTTTACAATTAAAAAAAGTAAAGATTTATCAAGATTCTAATGAAAGGTTTGAATATACAATAAAATTTAAATTCAATAATATATATATATATATATATTTATATAGAGAGGGAGGGGCGGAGATAGAACTTGGAGTTATGCGGGTGAATAATTTGCTCCTAGTTGTGTAGGGTGGCTGGCTGCAACCTCCACTTTGCTGTTCAATCGCTGAAGGGGTTTTTTTTTTTTTTTTTTTTGGGTGTATTTTTTGTGCGTGTCTACTACTAGATAAAAACAAAATTATTTTGTTTAAAAATTTATAAAGTGTCTAGTTGTTTGTTTTGGATAAAATAGGTTAATTGGGCTTTAGTTTTTTTTTTTTTTTTTTAAGCTTTAAAATTGGTAATTTTTGTTGTTGGGCTAATTGTTTTGGGCTTGTATATTTTGTTTTAGATTTTTGATCTATAAAATGAGGAAAATACTAGAGTTATAAACTTTTTTACAAATTGCTGATGTGGCAAGTGGTTATTGGTAAGTAAAAAAAATTATAAAAGTAGTGGATTCAGATACCAACCAATAAGAATTTGCTACCTCAACAGTTTGTAAAAATGTTATAGAAAATTTTGTAGTTATAGCATTACTCTTAAAAGAATTAATAATATGCAAATGTAATCTTATATATCAAAATTGCTAAAATTATAGATTATGATCAAAGCACAGTTGTTGCTAGTAATAGTAACAATAAGCCCCCACAAAAGAGGTCTCCGAAAAATACAGTCAAATTCATAAATAAGTACTCACGGTTACAAACATTTTTCTTTTAGCGAATGATATAAAATTAGACAATGAGATGGTTCTACTTCTTGAGAACAAACTCCCCTTTTGGACTTTATAGTCCATATCGAAAACAGAAAAATAAAAAGGGAGGAAAGTACAAAATGTAGATCAAATATCTAAGGGTGTGTTTGGATAGGACTTATTTTGCTGAAACTGAAAACTGAAAACTGAAAACACTGTAGCAAAATAAATTTTAAATGTGTGAATAGTATTGTGGGACCCATTTTTAATGAAAAATTTGATAAAAAATGGAGTTTGTGGGACCCGTGAACAGTGCATAAGTACACTGTTCACAGGAGAATGGGTCAACCATTGCGGCTGAAAAGGAAAAAAAAAAAAAAAAAAAAAAAAAAAAGGAGGAAGGAGGAAACGCAGACGCAGCACTAATAAGTGCTATCCAAACTAGCACTAAGTTGGAGATTTTCTTACGCGTCAATTCAAGGCCGGCACCTCTCAGTGTGCATCAAGGAAGTACTTGTATAAACTCCGCAACGTTACTTTGGACCACACAACTTGCATTGGCAACCACAAAGCAGCTTTTGCACTCCTAACCGTACACCCCAATCTCCCAAATCCCGCATTTCGGGCACTCCCCAAATACATTCTAGTCTCCTACATTCTTAAGAGCATTTTCATCAGGTGTGCCAAATGCTAAATATTTGACATTTGGCACACTAAACACCAAAAACAGCCCCTTATGAATGTTTCAAAATTATGAGACATGTTACAATACGTTCTCAAATATAAGAGCGTACGGACAGGAATGCTATAATTCTTTTGATTATTTTATTTACTTTTTTTTCTCCTCCCAACACATCTCTCTCCGTCTGCAACACAGCTCTCTCTCTCCTCTTTGGTCTCCAGCTCTCCGTTGCTCCCTATTTCTTTCTCACTTTCATTTTTTTTTTTTATCTCTCACTCTCTTCCTCTCTCTTTGCATTTCGGTATTATCGCCGTAGATTCGACCCGTCTCTACGCCTTTTTTTTTTTCCTGTCACTATCTCTCTCTCTTTCTTTTCCTGTCACGAAGAAGAAGGCGATTCCGATATGAAGCAGAGCTCGCTGATTGAAGCTCGCCAATCTGAACCTCTGCTCACCCAAGGGCAGTCACCGATCTTTGCTCGTCGTCCTCCATAGTCACCGATCTTTGCTTCTTGTCACAAAGAAGAAGGCGATTCTGATCTGATGCAGAGCTCGCCTATTGAAACTCGCCAATCTAAACCTCTGCTCGCAGATCTGAAGCTTTGCTCGCCTAGGGGTAGTCGTCGATCTTTGCTCATCGTCCTCCATAACTCTCGCCGCTGATCTCGCTGCCGATGGTTGGTTGAGTTTGGTCATTGATTGATCTGTTGGGTTGGGGTTTTGTTGAAGATTTTGAGGTTTTTTTTTTAAATTTTTTATTTATTTAGAATTTGTTGGAGGATTCGATGATTGTGGTTGTAGTTTGTGGCGGTGGTGGTTGTTGTGGCGGTGGTTGTAGCAATGACTGTTGGTTCTTAGGTGGTGGTGACTGCCACTGACTGTGCATTTGTATATTTGCTGGGTTTTGGGTAAATATATTATTTTAATGTATAATAAATATTATTTTAATATATAAAATTGAAGAATAAAACATCTGATAAATGAGATATTGTAAAATGATGTGTTAAAATGATGAAACAGGTTTTTAACGTGTCAAAATATCATTTTTTATAAGAGAGCAGATGAGAATGCTCTAACTCCTTAAGAGCACCCACAGCAGGTGTGGTAAATGTGCCAAATGCCAAATATTTGGCACATTTACCACACCAAGCACAAAAATGATGCTTTATGAGATGTGCTAAATCTCAAAATTTATACCACATAGCTACAGTACCGTTGCAAATTTGCAACGGTACGGACTAATGTGGTAAAAATTTTTATTGTTTTATATTCGTTTTCTCTCTCCTCTCACTTCATTTTTTTTCTTTTCTCTTCTCTCTCACTCTCCGGTTCCCTCTCTTCTCCCTCAAACCCCCAATCCTCTTCTCTCAAACCTCACTCTGTCTCTCTGTCGAACTCCCTGTTTCTCTCGGCGCCGTCGCCCTGCTCGACCTCGGCGCCTTCGTGCTCACCAAGACGCTGACTTTCGCCGCCGCGTTCTCCGCCTTCCGATCCCGTGGCTCATTGCTCTCGCTTTTTTCTTCGCCCAGTTCATCGCGCTCGCTTTCTTCTTCGCGCTCGCTTTCAACACGATCGGGTGGACCGACAGGGCCAAGGCGGCGATCGTGCCTGGGTTGGTGTCGTTGATTGTTGGGGTGATTTGTAATGGGTCCGGCGTGGGGCCGTGGTTGTTTGGGGTGATTTTGTAATGGATTTGTGTCGTTGATTGTTTGGGTCGTGGTGGTGCAGTGGCGGCGTGGGGCCGTGGTTGTGGCTGGGTGTTGATCAATCAAAGATCTCTCTCTGCCTCCAAATCAAAACAGAGCAAGAAAAACATCCAAAACCTTAAAATTTTTCAATAATGGCAGAGATTAACGGCTGTGGTGGGTTTGTTTTGAATTGTGTTTTGGGTTGTGGAGGAATAGGTGGCTGTGTAGTGGTGGCTGTTGGTTGTTTGCAGTGGCTGTAGATTGTGTTTAATGCGTAGGAAATATTATTTTATTATGTAGGAAATATTATTTTAATGTATAGAATTGTATGATAAAACATCTGATAAATGGGATGTTGTAAAATGGTGTGGTAAAATAATAAAGTAGGTCTTTGATGTTGTAAAATGGCATAATTTTTGCCACATCTGCTGTGGATGCTCTAACAATGCAACACCTCTCTTGGTCTACTTATTAGCTCAATTCAGTTCAAGTTCATTTCTCTAAATAAGCAAAGTATAAAGGAGACTTATTAGCAAAAATAAAAAGTATAAAAGGAGATTTCGATATGAACGTGTCAGTGTCTTCTGTCAAGGCCAGCAATATGGTCCAACTACCCACTTGTAGGCACAGACAAACATCCAAAAGAGTTAAAGTGGCCATGGCAGTCAAATAAATGAATAAATAGAAAAGTAGCTTAGTCAAATGCAAAAACTAATAATGACATTTCATTTTTTTCTTCCAATGCTTGAATGGATATTGGGGGGGCAGAGCCCAAAAATACAATATTTGAAAAAAAAAAAAAAATTGCTCTCAAACCATATTTTAGGCCCTCTAAATATTTCATCACACAGTTATTCAAACAATTAAAACATGAATTTCCTTCAGAGCCAGAGGTTCAAACTCCCAACTCTTAAATGATTCACTTGGCACTAGCAAGCTGGGTGCGAAGGAGCTTGGCTGCAGCAACCATGTTTTTAAGAGCTGGCTTCACCTCGGTGTACTTGCGAGTCTTGAGTCCACAGTCAGGGTTAACCCATAAGATGTTTGTCTCAAGCACAGCAAGCATCTTGTTGATCCGGTCAGCAATCTCTTCAGTTGATGGTATTCTAGGGGAGTGGATGTCATAGACACCAGGGCCAATTCCAGCACCGTACTTGACTCCCTCACGGAAGACCGAAAGAAGCTTCTCATCAGAACGAGAATTCTCAATGGTGATCACATCAGCATCCATGTCGATAATTGAGTGAATGATGTCATTGAAGTTGGAGTAGCACATGTGGGTGTGGATCTGTTGATTGTTGAAAGATGAGAATAAAGAAAAAAATTGAAGCAACTGAAAAAGAATGAAACATAAAGCTAAACTTCAAGGTGTTTTAAGTAGGAAGTGAAAAGGGAATAAACCTGGGTAGTGTCGACGACACCGCAGTTAGTGATCCTGAAGGAGTGAACAGCCCAGTCCAAGTAGAAAGCTTGCTCGGATTTCCTAAGAGGCAACCCCTCTCTCAAAGCAGCCTCATCAATTTGGATAACATTAATACCAGCTTTCTCAAGATCCTCCACTTCGTCCTTGATGGACAATGCAATTTGATAGCAAGTCTCATGTCTGACAACAGGAATTATATGTAGTGTTAGTCTTAAAAAAACAGATCAATCAACAGAAGTAGCTTGTTCTGTCCTTTTTATCTCTTTTTGGTATTCTATTATTTTTATACCTTGGCTGGTCATTTCGAACAAAGGACCAGTTGAGAATGGTGACAGGGCCAGTAAGCATTCCCTTCATAGGGCGAGCAGTCATGCTCTGAGCGGCAGAGGACCAGAAGACAGTCATTGGGTTGGGACGGCTCACATCACCATAGATAATGGGTGGCTTCACACAGCGAGATCCATAAGATTGCACCCACCCATTGACAGTAAAGGCAAAACCAGACAGCTGCTCCCCGAAATACTCAACCATATCATTCCTCTGTAATGAAAATTTTCCACAATTAGTGGGAGCTACTCATACAAAGATAAAAGGTAACCTAGACAGATACAGTGCTCTTTAATATTTTAAATTTTAGGAAAGCATTAGATATATCCTACTGCTGATCTTCAAATAAACAGATATTAATATAGGGAATCACACCTCAGGCTCTCCATGAACCAGAACATCAATATCAAGTTCTTCTTGGAGCTTGACAACTTTGTTAATTTCCTCCTTAATGGCCTTAACATATTCATCCTCAGAGATTCTATAGAGAACAGCATGATCAGGGACTATATTAGATAAACATTCAAAACTCACATGCTGAGCAAAACAAATAGAATTGTCACTTCACTCACTTCTTTGCCTTGTACTCACGACGGACCCTTCTGAGTTCAATGGTCTGAGGGAAGGAACCAATGGTGGTGGTAGGGAGAATTGGAAGGTTGAGCTTCTTCTGCTGAGCATCCAGTCTGGCGCTCACATTTGTAGCACGGCGGTGGTCAGAACCCTTCAAAGCAGCAGCCTGAGGAATCAAGAAATTAAGTCATCAGTAAGCACATATACATACAGCATATCCACTTGAAAGGCAGAAAAAATGAAGAATGAGGCACTCACGGCTTTCTGAACGGATTCATTTGTCACCCTTGGAGAGGATTTCCTTGATGCCTGAGCTGCAGCATTATCAGAGAAGAATGCCTGAAAATGAAACCACAAAGAGTGAGTATGTGGCATTCATATCAACTTAAGCAACAAGAACAATTAAACACAAAAACAATTTCCTTCAAGGTGGTTTACAAGATTTCTCCCAGAAGTTCAAGCAAAAATCTAAACTAATTTTCAAGCAGACAATGCTGCTTCCCCGAAGTCCAAGATTTGCAAATCCGCTTATCAAACTTCACTATTATCCTCATTACTGACTAGGAACCAACCACCACAATGGATCTAGTAATTTCAGTACACACACACACAGAGGTGACTTACATCATCCTTGTGACCAGCCAGGGCCTTAGCCAATGCATTCACTTCAACAACTTTCTGTGCTGCAAAAGCAAGCCATGACTTGATTTCCTTGTCCAACTTAGTCTCATTAACTAGATCAACAGCGGTATGGAGAAGCGAGCAGGAGGTAGAGACCACTAGTTTATCTGCACAGAAAAAAGGAAAGAAGAAAAAAATAAAGAACTACATATAATGAAAACATCTATCACCATGGACAACAAGACATAAAACATTTGTACCTTTGCCCACAATGCCTTCAAGAGCATGCAATGTGCTAAGAGAAGCAGCAAGATCATTGGCCCAAATATTCCTTCCATCAACGACTCCAGCAAAGAGGTATTTTCCCTTGGGGAATTCAGCCTTGATCAAATCAAGGGTCTTAGTACCACGAACCAAATCAAATCCAAAAGCAGTGACACCCTTCAAAGCAGTTAGTGTCTTGAATGCCTCAGCAGGAATATCAGCAAAGTAGGTCTCAATGAGAACATTCAATCCAGATAAAGATGATTCTAGCTCAGAGTAGGCATCAGTGAATGCTTTCAATTTGTGAGAATCAAGATCCAATACAATGGTGGGCTCATCAAACTGAATCCAGGAAGCACCAGCTGCTTTAAGCTCAGAGATCACTTCCCTGAAGAAATATTCATCGATGCAACAATGAATTAGAAAATTCAGATCATTTAGATCCGGAATAAACGACATAGATGGTAAGTTTAAAAAATCTCACTTGTAGATAGGAAGGATTTTTTCCAGAAGGGAGAGGAGAGAGAAGTTCTTATCAACACCCTTTGCAGGTTTAGACAGCAACAAGTAGGACACAGGGCCAACAAGGACTGGAACAGTATCTACTCCAAGCTGCATGAGACACAAAGGGAGTGGAACTCAATATACGGCATATATTAATAAGTTGATTCACAGGTAAAGAAAATTGAAAGGAATAACTTGTAATTACGATCAGGGCCTGGTACTATTACTATAGAAGGAGGATATATGACAAGAAACCATCACGATGCTTGCATTGCTAGGTTTAACTTCTAGTTTCTATACATGTATGCCATATCAATTTCAAACCATTATCAACATTTTTTTTATTGGTAAGCTACACACACGAACCCATAACCTCAGCATCCACCCACACTTGTGAGAATTGGAAGAGCAATTTGGGTTCAAGTCATCATATGGACATATTTGACATTCAAAAAAAAAAAAAAAACCTCACTGCTATGGACACATTTACCAAAGCAGCTACATATACACACCCAGAGCCGATATATAAATTAATTGACAAAATATTACCAATATTAGAAGTCTAATGGATGGAAGGAAGAAGGACCGAAGTAAAATAATGTTTGCTAAAAATAAACTAATTTTGTGCTAAATCTACTCTTCTTTACTTTCAGTCCCTCCCTCCCTCCCTCTTAATCCAACTAACCATAAATGATAAACTAATAAAAGAAAATAGAAAAGAAACATACCGCCTTAGCCTCCTTGTATTCAGAAACTGCCTTGTGAGAAGCATAAGAGAAGTTAACATCAGGTCCCAATTCAGGGACAATGAAATGGCTGGATGGATCAACAAAATAACAATAGTTCAATAAAAAATAAAAAAAAGTTAGTAGTTGCGGTGGAAGGAAGGAAAGTGACTTACTAGTTGGTGTCGAACCACTTGGTCATTTCCATAGCCGGAACAGAGGCATTTCCTCTGGCCATGGAGAAGTAGGTGTCGAATCCAATTTCACCACCATTCCAACCGTATCTTGGTGGAACAGCGCCAAGCATTGCGGTGGTGTCAAGCACCTGATCGTAGTAAGCGAAAGTGTTGCTAGGGATGTACTTGATCCCGGCATCAGCCATCTGCTTCCAGATTGATGACCTCAAATCTGCACTCACCTTCTGCAATTCCTCAGCACTGCTCTTTCCATCCCAGAACGATTCCAATGCAAACTTCAGCTCTCTCTTCGGGCCCATGCGAGGGTATCCAACAATATGTGATGCCATTGTTCGTTCTAAAATCAAATAAACAAAATTAATTTAAAAAAAAATGCTTAGTACTGCGATTCCTGGATCTGTTTAAGAAAAAACTAATCAATTCAATTCTTTCAGATCTATATCTAATACACTGGTTGGTTTCAATTTCAATTATGTATGTTTTGCCCAGATCTAAACCTAATATCTGAAATCCAGGTCAGATCTAATGTGAATAGCAAAGACCAATTCTAGATCCGGAGGATAAATATGGTTCAGAACACTGCTTTCTTATAACCAAAACTAGATCCGCCGTGATCCTAGCTAATACTAATTGAGAGATGTGTGTGTTTGTGGTAAGGTCCTATATATATATATATATATATATATATAAATGGGACTCACAAACTCACTCACCAATAGATCTCTCAAACAAAACAAAACAAAACAAAAAAACAGAAAGAAAGCAAGGAAGTGTTTTTAGATTTGAGTTTATAGAGACATCATCGTCGTCGTCGTTGTCTTTTTTATGTTTTAGAGAAGCAACTAAACTAAAAAGAAAGAAATAAAAACAGGGTGTTGCACGGACAGGCAGCAACCAAAAAAGCATACCTTTCGGATCTCAGATTATTATTATTATTATTATTTTTAAAATTTTTGAGAACGAACGAACGAACAAACGAACGAGGGAGGAAGGAGTCTTTGCCGAGCTTGGAGCAGAGCAGAGAAGCGCGAGTTGAATGGAGAGTATTTGGGTCCTATTTATAGCCCAAACTACTGTGCTGGCAGGCGTTCAGATTCAGTAGATCTCATTTGGCCCGCTTTTCTATGAATTTCTACTTTTTTAACTATTGTTTTTTCTCTCTCTTATTTTCAGTATCTTTACTCGCTCTTGTGGCGCGTGTGACGGTTTTGAACTGGTGTTAACTTTGCAACTTCAAAACTTTGCTCAGTTCGTTTCACATTTTCTAGGAAATTTTTTAAAAACTATTTCCTAGCAAAGCTATTTCATTTTCTTACGTTTGTTAACTACTTTTGAAACGAGTAATAGGAAAATTATTTCTTAACTTCACTTATTTCCGCTCTGTTTGTTTTGATGTTTCCCATTTTACTATGTTTGTTTTACAGTAAAATATTTAGTCAAAAGTAAAGTATTTTCAGTCAATCAAATCAATTAAGCAAATTTATATAAAATATTTTACATTTAAAATTTTGGTAAAATATTTTACATTTGCTCTCTCGCTCTCACCCCGATACTTTCACTCCCTTAGTACCTCTCATGATATTTCCCATGACTCTCTCCCTTCCCACTCTCAGTTCTCTCTTCCCACAAACCAGAGCCACCAAACCATTCTTAGGTTCGCAGCACCACTCATCTCCGGTGGCTCTCATAGTCAGCTCCACCTCTGCCACCATAAACCAGAGAGACACTAAACCAATCAGGTTCTCAACACCACCCATCTCCGATGGCTCTCATCGTCAGCTCCACCTCTGCCATCATCGACTCTACACCTTCGCCCACGATTCATTTATCCCCATCACACCGACTCTACCTCCATTGTTGTCAACTCACCCATCAGTTCTCAGATCTGGGTTTTTTAACCATTGTGGGCTTTTTGGCGGGTTTATGGGTTGTGGTGGGTGGCTGGGTTTTTGAGTTACAATGGGTGGCTAGGATGGTTTGTGGGTCACAGTGATGGCTGAGTTTTTGGGTGGCTAGAATGATTTATGGGTTATGGTGGGTGGTTGGCTGGCTTTGGCCTTTTTTTTTTTCCTTCTCCACTTTGTGGATTTGAGTTGTCAGTCAGTCAGTGGAGTGTTAGGGTGGTGGTAGGTGGGTTTATGCAGACATGGTGGTGGTTTGGGTGGTTGGTGGTGTGGTGGTGGGTTGGATTTTGTCGGATTAGGTGGTGGTTGTGAGATTCTTAAATTTTTTTCCATTTTGTTGAAACATACATTTTTAGGAATGCAAACCAAACACCGTAAAATGAAAATATTTTTAGTAAAATATTTTACTTTTGCAAATATTTTACTTTGAAACAAATGGAGCGTTAACTTCGCGTGAAATAAAGTTGTTTTCCATAAAATTTTAGGCTGTGTTTGTTTCGGCTATAATGAAAATTAGGAAAACATTTTACATGATGGTTAGTGTTTGGTTTGGACTGAAAAAAGGATCTTTGACTGAAAAAAAGGATCTTTGACTATAAGAGAGAGAGAGAGAGAGAGAGAGAGCACTGGCCACCAAGGACAAAGGCTATCAATAAGGGAGAGAGCACCACTGACACCTGAACTCGAGCTCCGATCCACCACTGTCCGTGGCCGTGCCTATCATCGCCGATTAAGGTCAAATCCGAAACCCTCTTCCACTCTCTCCATCCTTCTTTCTCGCTCTTCCTCCCATATTGATCTTACTTCTCTCTCTCTCTCTACCATTTTGTCCTCCCTTCCTCCTTCACCGATCTAGCCTCATTGTTGTGGATTTTTTTTTTTTTATTGGAAAATTTTTTTTTTTTGGGTTTTGGAAAATTGGTGTTGGGGGTGATTTGTGGGTTTCAATGGTGGTGGGTTAGGTTGAGTTCTAGCATTGATGGTGGCCAATTGGGGGTGGTTTTTGGTGGATTGGTTGCTTGGGTGATTTGGGGGTTTCAAGGGTGGTGGGTTGTGGGTTTAGTAGATGGGTTTGTTATGGATAATTTTGAATTTTGATCCAAATGGAGTCTATTTCCATAGATATTTAATTATTCTGGTTAATGTGAACGTGATCCATTAGTATTTAAAAGCAGGCAAATGATTGGCTAAGATATGATTAAACTAATCAATTTTACATGGTCATTTTTTTTGTTCTAAAAATCAAATAAATAAGTAAAAAACACAATGACAAAGGATGGTTCTAATTTTTTTTTTTTTTTTTTTTTTATAGAATACTAAGTATTTTAACATACACATGGGGAGAGAGGAGAAGATCTTAAAAAAACTGATAGTGGTGTATATTCCAAATGATCTAACTCTTTGACTCAGACTCATTTTCCAATGTAGGATGGTTCCAATTAGGTTAGATATTACAACTTATATAACCACAACAATTTAATATCTATGGAAATAGACTCCATTGGATCAAAATTCAAAATTACTTTAACTATCCATGACTCCCAACTCCCAGTATGTACAGTACATGAAAATCCTCTACAACCTTTTTTTTTCTTTCAATTTTTAATTTTGCTTCTATTGGTATGTGAAAGGGAGGGGAATGTCAACTAAGAGGCATGAATTGCAGATATATTTATTTGAATTTTGATTTTTATTATTAAGAAATTAAATTCTATAAGGATGTTGTATAAAACCTAAGTTTACACCATTCAATCCCAACATGCCACATTATCATATCATATATTAAAGAATAGGCACAACCACACCCAATTAATTTTAATGCCCATTTGAAAATCCAAACCAACTAGGATTTTATTGTGATGTTATTAAGTGTGATAAGATGTATTGAGTTTCAAATAAAAAGTTGATGTAGCAATATTTTATTTGATGGTGTAAACTCCATATTTTACACCCCATCCTTACCAAATTCGAACTCATTTATTAAAGGCTAAAATACTATTTTGGTCCTTACATTATGGGGTCGCGGTCAATTTGGTCCCTACATTTTGGTAATAGTCAATTTGGTAATGCTCCCTACATTCTTAACTAAGCTCAATTACGTAATAGTCGTTTTGGTAATCGTCCCTACATTCTTAAATCTTAACTAAGACTAATGGCCTATTAATATATCTTCAAATTTGTACAGATCCAAATTGGGTAGGGTATGTCCATCATCTCAAGATAAGTTCAAAAAACTATGGTTTTGTGCCAAAAGAAACACTTCTTTTGGTTTATGTTTCTAATTTCCCAGGTTACATCTTATTTTGTTTTTATTATAACTGTTTCACAAGTTGAATTCAAATAATTTTACATTGAATTCAAATAATTTTACAAAGTTTTTCACAGAGATAGAAAACACCAAGGTTAACATAAATAAAGAAAAAGAGCATGATTTTTATAATATTTATAAGTTTTTAAATTTTAAATAAATAAAACAATCGTGCGAAGCGCAAGTAAAAAACTAGGGCATGTTTGGTAGATTGTAATAGGCACTGTACTGTAATAGTTATTCCTATGGTTTAACTATTTAATAGTTTGGTTATGATTTTATTACAAAGAATAGTCATTCCTTATGAATAACTATTCTTTAAAATGAAAAATAACTTTTTTTTGTCAACAAGTGAGAAATTATTATTACTCTTTAAAAGGGCTGTAATAGCTATTCCCCTCTAAAAGGGTTATAATAGCTATTCCTTAGTATATGTAATAATTTTTAACATTAATATATTTCCAAATAAACAAACTTTCCATATTCATCTAACAATTATGGAAATAAAAAAAAATCATCAAAAAATAACTCATCTCTTTAAAATTTAAAATCTATTAGTTTTTAGGAAATATAATTGTACGAATGAGATATTTCCTGAAATAGATCTTAAATTTTATTCTAATATTACAATTCACAATCAAACTCCCTTAAAAGTTACCATGGCTTTTGAGTGGAGTTGTGGTGTGCCTTTGTGTTAGAATTCCTTTCCCTCTCTCTTGTGTGTGTGTTTGTTTCTCAAAAAAAAAAAAGAATGGGTAATTGTCCTACATTATTTAAGAGAGTGTGTGGTGTGTAGTATAACTTGCCCCACCCTCCCTTAAAAGTTACCATGGCTTTTGAGTGGAGTTGTGGTGTACCTTTGTGTTAGAACCTCTTTTCCTCTCCCTTGTGTATGTGTGTGTGTGTGTGTGTGTGTGTGTGTGTGTGTTTGTTTGTTTCTAAAAAAAAAGAATGGGTAATTGTCCAACATTGTTTAAGAGAGTGTGTTGTGTGTAGTATAACTTGCCCCACCATCCCTTAAAAGTTACCATGGCTTTTGAGAGTATGTTGTGGTGTACTTTTGTGTTAGAACTCATTTTCCTCTCCCTTATGTGTGTGTGTGTGTGTTTGCTTCTCAAAAAAAAAAAAAGGGTAATTGTCCCACATTACTTAAGAGAATGTGTTGTGTGTTGTGTGTAGTATAACTTGCCCCACCCTCCCTTAAAAGTTACCATGACTTTTGAGTGGAATTGTGGTGTGCTTTTGTGTTAGAAGCTCTTTCTTTCTCCCTTGTGTGTGTGTGTGTGTGTGTGTGTGTGTGTTTGTTTCTAAAAAAAAAAAAGATTGGGTAATTGTCCCACATTGCTTAAGAGTGTGTGTTGTGTGTAGTATAACTTGTCACACCCTCCCTTAAAAGTTATCATGTTTTTTGAGTGGAGTTGTGGTGTGCCTTTGTGTTAGAACCCCTTTCCCTCTCCCTTGTGTGTGTGTGTTTGTTTCTTAAAAAAAAAGAATGGGTAATTGTCCCACATTACTTAAGAGAGTGTGTTGTGTGTAGTATAATTTGCCCCACCCTCCCTTAAAAGTTATCATGGCTTTTGAGTAAAATTGTGGTGTGCATTTGTGTTAGAACCCCTTTCCCTCTCCCTTGTGTGTGTGTGTGTGTGTTTGTTTCTCAAAAAAAAAAAAAAAAAAAAAAAACTAATGAATATGTTTAGTTATTTCATTACAATGCATTTTATTTCCAGTAATAAAGATTATCATTCCTGTTGTAATCTATACTCAGTTTATCAAACATAGCCCTAGTGTTTACTCTAAAAATATATATAGTTAACTCCAATGGAAGCCACTCTGAGTTGTAATTGACTTTTTTTGAGCTACAAAAATTAGAATTGCCTCATTCTCAATAAATAAATAAATAAATAAATAAATTGCCTATTCGAGTTTGAGGCTATGTAAAATGTAAGTGTAACAACTAAGAGCATTTCCAATGGTGTAGCTAAAAGCAAAATATTTTCTATAATAGAGAATGAGACCAAAAAAATGGTCTTCAATAAATTCTCTAAACCCTGATTTTTTTTTTTTTTTTTGCTCATGAACAGTAGCTCATCAAATCTGATAGGCTACTGTACATTAGCAATTGAATTTTTTTTATTAAAAAACTATACCACCTACTATTATATCAATTCTTTCTCTCTCCTCTGAAATTGCTTTTTTCTCTCATTCTCTCTGTTGCTTCTTTTTTTCTCTCATCTTCATTGCTTCTTTTTTCCTCTCATTCTCTCTGTTGCTTCTCACAGAACAATTATTCTCTCCTCTTTTCTCTTTCTGCTACAAAGGGTGATCTGCAAACGATCACAGATCTCTCTCTTTCACATTAACAATCCTGGATTTCTCTCACAAAAGCTGAAATCAAACTGGTATGCCAACTTCAATCATTTGAAATCATATTTCCAATTGGCTATTTTTTGAGTTTAGAAAAATGGGTTTCTAGGTATATGACTTGCTATTGATTTGGATTTTGGGGTTTCAAGGGAATAAGGTTTGATCGTTGAATTCTTGGTAATGGCAATGATGTTTGATCACTGAATTCATATTGGGTTTTGCATGTTTGTCATTTTTGCTTGGTGGGTTTTTGATATCTATGTGGTTGGAATGGTTTTTGGAAAATGTTTTTTGGCAATTCTTGTTTTTGTTCTTTTTAAAGAGTATTGTCATAATTTCCATATGATTCCATGAATTTTTGTAAAGACAATCCAAGCTCCACAAGGTAGAAAGAGTAGTCTTTTTGCTACAACTCAAGAGTCAACAAGGAAAGATGTAGAACGTGCATTTGGAGTGCTTCAAGCACGATTTGCGATTGTTCGTGGGCCTGCACATCTTTGGAGAACAGAGGCTCTTGATTACATTATGAAGGCATGCATAATATTGCATAACATGATAATTGAAGATGAGCATGATGCCAATGGAGCAGAAGACTTTGATTATGAACAAGTGCTTGAAAGCATCCCTACAACAGTGTCCCACGAGCCTATAGAAGAATTTAGTCAATTTACAGCGTTCATTGCAGCCCATGAAAAAATTAGAAATAGAGAAACTCATTTTGAACTCCAATTGGATCTTATTGAGCACATGTGGCAATGATATAGTGAGTTGTAGGATTATCTAATTTTAAGTTTTATGCTTGCATTAATTTTTATGTCTTTAGTCTTTATTGTAATTTGAGATTTCTCTTCATTTATGTTAGTCCTGTATAGGTAAAATTCGATGTAATTTGAAATTTATCAAATCTATGTTAATCTTGAAATTTATCAAGTCTTTTTGGAAAAATATAACTGTTGAGAAATATTACCATTTGAAAAAAATGACCCTTTAAAAAAAGGGTATTGAGAAAATATAATTGTTGAAAAATTTGAAAATGTTACCGTTAGGAAATTTAAAAATATAGGTGTTAGGAATTTGAAATATAGTTGTTGGGAATGAATAAAAAAATATTAAAAAAGATTAAAGAATGAATAAAGAATGAATGATGAAATAATATTTAAATGAGATAGAAAATCTGTTGAAAAATGTATTTTAAAAAGTGGATAACTAAAATGTAAAAGTCATTGTTCATTTTTCAAACAGTACAAAAGTTTGAAAAAAATTTGAAAAATGACTGAAGGTACTCTAACAACAACGTCAGCATGTTTTAGCAAATAAAAAAAAAGGTTGTGTTAACGGGCACCGTGTTGAATAAAAAAATATTAAAGAATGAATGATGAAATAATATTTAAATGAGATAGAAAATCTGTTGAAAAATGTATTTTAAAAAGTAGATAACTAAAATGTAAAAGTCATTGTTCATTTTTCAAACAGTACAAAAGTTTGAAAAAAATTTGAAAAATGA
This sequence comes from Quercus robur, assembly GCF_932294415.1. NCBI lineage: Eukaryota > Viridiplantae > Streptophyta > Magnoliopsida > Fagales > Fagaceae > Quercus > Quercus robur. The sequence continues at coordinate 31,527,914 of NC_065540.1, read as the reverse complement.
CTGAAGGTACTCTAACAACAACGTCAGCATGTTTTAGCAAATAAAAAAAAAGTTGTGTTAACACCAGAAGTAAAATAAAAATAAAAATAAAAAAAATAAATAAAAAAATAAAATAAAATAAAAAGCGCATTGGCATGTGATGTGAACCAGAAGTCAGAACACTGATGTGCAAAGCAAAAGTAAAACAAGTGAATTCACATGAAAGAATCCCGGCAGATTTGTCACATGGTAGCGTGTTCGCCACGCGCTACAGAAACGCTTGCACCTATATTGTAGTGTAGATGTTAATAATAAAAAAATTATTAAAAAAAAACAGGTTCATATTTTTATAAATCTTTGAACTCTTAAAGTTCCCAAGATATCCTAAAAGTTTACGCTGAAGTGTAAAAAAATATAGGATAAAAGGCAAAACTGATGTTCTAAGAATTTTTTAAATTTTATTTCAGTCTTTTAATTTTGTTTTTGTTCATTTTATTTTTTTTAACTTTCAAATTTATTCATTAAGGCTGTTTTATCAATTTTTGTTATATATTGTTGTTAATTTTTCAATTTTATAAAATTTTCTTCAAATTTTTTAAATTAAAAAAATTCAATTAATAATTGAAAAATATTTTCCACATTTTTAAAAAAATATTTTTTAACAAAAGTTAACAGAAATGTCTTAATTGAATAAATCTGAAACTTAGAAAACTGAAATGAATGAAAGCAAAGTTAGAGGACTGAAATGAAATCTGAAGAAAGTTAAAGGGTCAGTTTTGGATTTTAGCTAAAATTTTAAATAAATATAAAAGGAGGAGACCTCTTGTTTTGCGCAAGTCTCTCCATTTAAAAGATGCAAAAATATTTTTTTGTCTCTATATTTTGAGATTATAGTTAATTTAGTTCTTCCATTTTGATAGCAACCAATTTGATTTTTATTACTTTCAATTTACAGTCAATTTGATCCCTACCGTTAACTCATTAACAAAAAATGCCTACGTGACTAACAAATTGCAAATAACCCTATAATTTTAAAAAGCCAGGTTAGCATTTGAATTAAAAACTTAAAAAAAAAATTTAATTTCTCAATTTTAAAGAAAAATTAAAATGAATTAAAATAAATTGAAGAAGTTGGATTGCTTTAGATATACTTCAGAATTTGTATTTTGTTCCTTTAAATCTATAATTGCCATCATAATTTCCCTTAGAATTTGTAACTTTGTCATTTGTTATCACGTCTAATATGACAAGGGAAATGTAGGATGTGGGCGGAGAGATAACTAGGTGGAGATTTGCAATGAAAGACCGAGCCCCTAATGCCATGTTTGTTTGGAGGTGAATGGTGGGCAGGTGTTTTCTACCCAGGCATACAAAAATATTTTCTCCCTAAAATAGAGAGAAAAATGAGTGGAGATAAATTTTTTCTTGATTGACAAAAATGCCCATATGCACATATGCTTCTTCAAGTTGCCTTGATTTTTTTTTTCTTCTCCCCTGGGTAGTAACATTGCCTTTTGATTCTTTTTTTTTTTTGGGCAATGTTGCCTCTTTTTTTCTTTTTTCCTAAGCCTGGGCATGCCTTCTTTCTTTTCTTTTCTTTTTCTGGGCAGTAACGTTAAAGTTGTCTCTCTTATTTTTTTTATTTTTTATTTTTTATTTTTTATTTATTTTCTAGGACCTGGGCGTGATAGTTTTTTTTTTTTTTTTTAAACTAGACATGAATTTTTTTTTGGGACATGATTTTTTTTAATAAATTTGGGTGATTGCTCCTTTTTTTGTGGTTATTTGTCACTTTTTTTTTATTTTAATTGGACATCATTTTTTAACAAGAATATATGAGTAAATTTATTCAAACTTATTTTTTTCCTTCCCTCCATTTTTCTACTCCCAACCAAACAAAAAGGAGAGAAAATAAAATCTCTTCTATTCTCCCATTTTTCTATCCATCCAATCAAACGAACCTTAAGATTACAATCTGGCAATGATGAACTTGAAATGTAGATCGGCGTCGATCTCAAGCACAACTGTAACAGCTCGGTCTCATCCGCATAAGCTTTGCCTCAAGCATGTCAAATCCACCACTACCATTAAAAATTTATTGTTTCTTTCCAAAATCCTTTTTCTCTAAGATTCTACTTGTGTAAATTATATTTTACCTTTTTGTGTTTTGAGTTTGGGAGATTCGAAAAATTTGTAGATCTAATAAAAAAAAGGTTTGGTTCGACAATGGTGGCTGGGGTACTAGGTATAGATTTTGTATTTTTCTTTGCAAAATTTCGTAGATTTATGTTTATTGTTGCGTTTGGTTTCCTAGAAAAAGAAAAAAAAATGACATCTTAGTCTTGGTCACTCAGCATGTGGTTTGTGAATTAAGTTGTTGATAATGGTTTATATCCAGATTTGGTCCTTTGTCCTCTACCTTAAAGGTTCTTCTTGTGAATTTCTATTTAATTTACCAATAGCATTCACTTCAACTGTTTGGTTTCCAAGATTAGGTGTGGTGTTGGATCGTTTTTTTTTTTTTTAGGAAATGCATAAACTTTTCATTACTAAGGAACCATAAAGTTTACATCATGGATGAGGGCTTGCTTAGCAAAGCAAGGATCCTCTTCAACCCATACAATGTCATCAATAATGTTGTAAGCATTTTTTGCTACTAAGTGAGTAGGCATATTCCCTTGCCTCTTTACATGGGAGAACTGAATTTGTGAGAACCCCATACATAGTAGGGCTATCCACAGGTCGGTCCGGGTCAGGTTTGTGCCCAACTCGGAACCGACCCGTCGAAATCGGGTGAGAAAAAAATGCACCCGTCGCCGACCTGCCGGAGTAATTGGGTCGGACGGTTCAGACCTTCAACAGGTGGCGGGCGGGTCGGTCGGAGTCATAGATTTGAGAAGACAGCGAGAAAACGGTGAAAAAACACAGATCCGACGAACAAATGTAGATTCCGGCGATAGTTTTCCAGATTCCGGTGAGATTTCCCTTATATCCGGCAAAAATCTCACCGGATTTGATGAGATTTCTCCAGATCCAGTCAAAATCTCACCGGATTTGATGAGATTTCTCCAGATCCGGTCAAAATCTCACTGGATCTAAGGGAAATATCACCGGATTCTAGAAATTTTGGCCGGGATCTAGAAATTTTGGCCGGAATCTGGAAATCGTTCGGTCGGTTTGGGTTTTTCGGGTTTTAGAGGAAGAAAACCGAAACCGACCCCCCATAATCGGTTTCTGGTGGTGAAGACCCGCCACCGACCCATCGGAGCAGTTGGGTCGGCCGGATTCGGGTCGGGTCCGGTCGGTTCTTCGGGTGGGTCGGGTTACCGGATCAATCTGGATAGACCTAATACATAGCTTTAGAACCCTTTGAATAACAGAAGCCACAGCTGAGGGAGAGGGGGAAGAACTTGCCAAAGCATTAACCAATACCTGTGAATCTCCTTCCAAGGTGGTGTTGGATCGTTGGTGTAGGAAGAGAACAATGGTTTTAACTTTCCAATGTGTTTGGTAGCCAAAAAAACTGAAAGAAAAAAAAAATTACAAGTTGATTTTTTTTTCTCTTTCTTTAAAATTAGAAATAAGATATTTTTTAAAATATTTCTGACATGGATTTGTTATTAAGCTAACGTGGCTTTTTAAAATAGTAACTGAAAATTTTTATTATTATTTTATTAGTCAACTTAGTTTCAAGTGTACCAACTGTGCAATCTGTTAGCCACACAGGCATTATTTGTTAGTGAGTTTGCGATAGGAACTAAATTGACTGTAAGTTGAAAATAACAGGGACTAAATTAATTGCTACCAAAGGGTAAGGATCAAATTAACTGTGACACTAAAATATAGGCATCAAAATGATGTTTTCTCCTTTAAAAACTATCAATTTCATCTTATTTTATAATTTAGATTGAGTCCCATTAAGGGGTGTAGTCATTCATTAATAGACAATTTTTAAAATATTTTGATACCCAATTTTCATAAGAAATATAAAATATTCGCAATGCCACTTTTGTATAGAATCATTATTGATAGAAATTTTTTCATCATAAAAATTATTGATAGAAATTTATATTATTTATTAATCACCATTTAATAAAAAAATAATTAAATGTCCATAAAAAAGAGTGTGATAGGGTGGGTAATTGGAATCATTGAAAAAAAAAAAGGAAAAAAGTTAACGGAGAAGTAACGAGGTTGGTGGGTGAAGATTTATTTATTTATATTTTTTTAAGAGGAGTTAGTGGGTGAAGTTGGTGGGGATTGGTGGTGCGACTACATGTAGGTTGGGGGACCAGAGAGAAAGAAAGGGACCGAGAGAGATTACGTTTTTAATTTAATTTAAATACAAGCTTCCATTTGTTGTTCAATATTATTTCCGTACTCTGCCTACATCACCCTTTGATCAGTGCCAAATGGCTGCTGCAGGTTTGTTGGGTGAGTTGGTGAGGTGAGGCCCCCACGTAAAATGGCACAATTATAGCACAACTTGTAAATGATGGAAAAAAAAAATAATGTATCTACGTAACAAGCAACAAATTTTAGTGTAACGCATACGATAGTTGTGGTAATCCATGTAGTATTAGAATTATTTCGGCATGGACTTTGATGATGGAATTGGGAGCAGCATGATTCTATTCAGATCATACCTCTTTTTTTATAGGAAAATACTAACAAGTATCCTTAGGATATTGGTTAAGAATTCAGTTAAAAAAAGTTTTAACATCACTTTTATAGGAAATGAAAAAAACTAGCAAAATATTTTTTTTTTCTTATCCCATAAAAACTTTCTTTAACTGGATTATTAATCAGTTCCCTAAGGACATTCGTTAGCATGACTCTTTTTGATAATCTATTCGGACCATATCTTGAAATTTGAGGAAGAGGAAATATTCATTTGTGCTTCCGTGATCTGCCCATACCAATGATGAGAATAGTAAAACTACCCCACTCTTTACCTTTTTTTTGAGGGCCTCATGTTCAACATGGGATGTCGGCTGGTAGCTGGGTTTGATAATTCTATTGTTTTAATGTATTCGGGTACAATTCATTTTAATTTTAATATAATATATGCTTTTATAATGTATTATATTTATGGCAGAATGTATTTCTCCAAAATATTATTATGAAAATTTTGCTTAAAAATAATTATGTTCAATAAAATTGTGTTGCATGTGTCATCGAAAATAATTATGTTTTTCAATTAAATAATAATTTGATCAATATGTTATTTCTAATGGTGCGTTTGAATTGAGGGGAGGGATTGAGAATAGAGTAGATTTGGTCCAAAATTAGGTTTTTTTTTTTTTTTTTAGCTAACTCTACTTTACTTCCCCTCCTCCCCCTCAAAATTTGAGTTCCAAAATATTCATTTTTTTAGAAACCTTACTTAACACAAATAAATGGTGATATTAATAAATAATAACCTTTAACACAAATAAATATATATGAGATCTAAGTACAGAAAAAATAATTAGCATATTTTAATCAAATAATTTTGTAGAAGAATGCCATATACTAGTAACAGTTCTCCTAATTTGTCTATAAATATTCAATAATTTCTCTTTAATTCTCTACAATTTTCAAATCTATGCATAACCAAAATTTGTACACAAATTTAAGGAATTTTCGTTCAAACAATTTCTATATGAAAAAAAAAAAAAAAAAAAAAAAAAAAAAACATAACAATTTTCCAATCACACTTGTGAGAAAAGCGACATGAGAAGACCACTTTTTAACTTATCCTTTTTAATTAATACTCTGTCAACAAATGCCAAGGTAGAGATTCTATAGTTGATATTATTTTTTTTCCTTACCCTAAGGGTCCGTTTGCATTGAGGTAGAGTAGAGTAGAGTAGAATTGATCCAAAATTGGCCTATTTTAGTCAACTCTACTATCCCTCCCTTCTCCCCTCAATCCAAACAGACCCTTATGGTCCGTTTGGATATAGCTGAAAAAAACTGAAAACATTGCAGCAAAATAATTTTTGAATGTATGAATAGTACCGTGAGACCAATTTTTAGTGAAAAAGTTGCTGAAAAGTGATGTTTGTGGGTCCCATGAACAGTGCACCTGTTCATAGGAAAAGTCAACATTCACGGCTAAAAAAAGAAAAAAGAAAAAATAAAAAAGAAAAACGTGACGCGGAAACGTAGGAAATGCGAAATCCAAACCGCACCTTAGAGCGAAGAGGAGTTTTTTTTTTTTTTTTTAGAAATGCTAATGAGTGCCCTCAGGGCACTTGTTAAGAATCCAGTTAAAGAAAATTTTTATAGGAAAAAAAAAAAATTAATGTTTTGACAACTTTTTAGAAATGCTAACGAGTGCCCTAAGGGCACTCGTTAGCATGACCTTCTTTTTTTTTTTTTTTTTTTTTTTTTTTTTTTTTTTTTTTTTGCTATTTTGTGTGTTGGGACTATAAGTTCTACCCTCTAAAACTCTTATACCGTACAGAAAAGAAAGAGTTAGGACAAGAGATCATCCCACAAGCCACAAAGGAATTTTTGCTTTTGTTTTTGTTTTTTTTTTTCCACGAGAAAATAGAGTTATTTTATTTTCTGTTTTTTCTTTGATTTCTTTTTTTTGGGAGTTGGGGTTTAATTAAAATGCCTACGGCTAAAGAAATAAGCTAAAGATTTAACTTGATTTATTAAAATTTGGAGACCATTTTTTTAAATTTTTTTGATAGGACCATGTTCCACTTTTAGCCTTAGGCGGTTACCTACTTGGCATGCGTTTGGGTAAGAATGAAAAATTAAAATTATTTCACTATTCAGCTTATTTTTGTTATTATCCATGGTTCCATTGCACTTTTTGATACTATTCATGGGCCTTACTGTACTATTTTAACTAACTTTTACTTTTATCTACAGTATTTTCATCAATAATTTTTCAATTTCAACAAAAAGTGTTGGGAGACTAATTTAAAAGGGTAACTAGCTAATATAGACAAAGTAGAGTTTTAACTAAAATTTGGTCAAACCTTTGCTGACATGTGGCTGATGCTCCTACCTGCTTCATCTTTTCTTTGTACATATTTGATTTTGTCAGACAATAAATCAATAATATTGAAAAAAATTAAAGTAATTCTTGATTAAAACCCTAGAGGTTGGCTTTATAAATAACAAAGACTCAACATCATTCGAAAGAATTGAACTTAAACATCTATTTCATCAATATTAATTTTATTTATTGTAGTTCCATACGACTGAGCTCATAACCATAACCTTCAATCATTTGTGTGGTGACTTATCCCTTGAAAGATCACTTGTTTTGTCCATCTTAACATATAACAATCATTGTCAATGAGATTTAAAGTTTCCAACAAAAAGAATTCATGAGTTTCTTTTTCTCTGACATTGATAAACGAGACCATTTTCTACAACTTTTTAACTGTAAGAGAGAGTTTGCAAATGTCACTGACAGACTGACTCGTGGCGTTCCATTAATTTTGTTTAATTTGCCATAAAATATAGCCCATGCCTTTGTGATTCATTTTGCTCAAATTTATTGAAGAACACAATCAAGAATTTTGACAGATGAGTAACATACAATTATTTTTATAAACATGAAAAAGGAACTAATTGACAAATGGAATAAAGTCCAGCCAGATTGTTGGTGTTGAAAATCAACAGCCTCACAGCCACGGGTGGGTTAGAAAGGCTAATGTAACAAGTGATACGCAGGGTGAGTAGGTGTGGACCGGGCCGTCCATTTCATTTTCACTACCTAAAATCACCAACCCACCTTGAAGGAAATTTTGTGCGGTTGGTGATCTATATATATATACGATAGACAGTCAAGGTGGCTTTTTCATCACCAACCGCTGATTGCTACGTTTTACTACTCATTACACCTTTCATTGACAAGGCCAAGCCGAGGGAAGGGAATACACATCCTCAAACTCAACACCAACAACCCAATTGTTGTACCCAAAGGAAAATAACATTAATAATCCAAACCCATCAGCCAACACTTCTGTCTTTTATCTCAATCTTAAAAGAAAGCTCTTTATATTTTAAATCTTTGGTACTTAGCAAAAAGACCACACTAATATACCATTATGATATGGATATTGTTTCGGGTCATCTCTATGGCCAGCCATTGAACTTCCTTGATTGTTGGACTTGGGGCTACTGTCAAGTATAACTTCGTCTGGATGCTTATGACTTCAAGTGTTATATTTGATGGCTTGGATTATTATTGTGCACCACGTAGCTTGGGATAATTGCCCATTGAATTCCCAACCCGGCTTAGATATCCAGGTTCAACTTGAAATCGATGCTTTTGACCTCAGGTGCTCAATGTATATTGACTGGTTTGGAATAGTAGCAAAGTAGATATGAGATATAGAGTTCTACTTTAAGTAGACTTTGTCTTTACTTGAATTGGTATTTTGCATGCGAAGGAATACAATTCTATTGATTGAATGACTTGTATCTTCACCGACTTAATATCCAATATAAGCAGTGTGTTGTGGCAATTGAAGTGTGTGAAAATAGAGTGTGTGGGTGTGAGGAAAAAAAAAAAAAAAAGGCTCTCCTTTGTTTGGTTCATTGACATTTGTGGGTTGCAATTTGGAATAGTGAGAGAAGTTTGTTGCTGCTTGGTTCTGCAGTTTAGTGATTTGCTCTCTCTTGATACGTTGCAACTTTTGGATTTGCTTTGTGGCTCTTTCTTTGGTTTGTGCATAATTCGCATTTGGTATTTGGTATTCGCATTCGGTATTTGTAAGCCTTTGGTTCTTTGGTTTGTATATGTGAGAGAGAGTTATTTAAGTGTATTTGGGATTTGGGTTTGTGAGAGTGCCTTTACACCAATTTGTATTATCCCAAATTTGATATAGTGATATTTGCTCGTCGTCACTTGTGGATGTAGGCTATTACCGAACCACGTAAATTCTTGGTGTTTTGTGTCTATTTTCTTTTGGATTAATTTTCTTCGTTCCTATTATTAGTTTGGAGATCTTTCACAAGCCTAAAATATTTTCACAATCAATCTTGGTAATTTGAACTTCTGCTATTTTACAACATCAAGGATAGCTCCATTATCCGTTGCAGCTATAATATGTAGACTGTACGTAGAAAGATCAATGATCATGAGGGAACAATATGTAGCAAAAGTTAGGAGTTTATATAGCAGCTTTCGTGGCTTCTTAAAGCTGATAATGTCATTGAGGGTTACTTATTTAGAGATATATTAGCTCATAGTATAGACCCAAACTCATCCTTCTTTGTGTAGAAGACAAGTCTCCTACTTGTATTAGTAGTTTAGTATACTTCCGCATCTATTCTATACGTTATACTTCCGCATCTATTCTAACACATTCAACATGGTATATCAATGCTAATATTTAACATGGTATTATAGCCAAAATTTGTTCTTGGCTTTTAGCAAAATTCATCTTGATCAAGCAAAGAAGATTCCATGCACAGATCCATCAATCACAGTGCCATTGCTTGCCTCCAAATCTGGAGCACACAACATCACACAAAACCTCCCATGGAGTCACCATCGATGCCTTACGGCCGAGTCCCCCCACCCCCCCGGGAAAATGCCTAATATTTACAACGCTCTGGTAGTTAAGGGTTGAGATACTGCCAGTCAACAAATTAATGTGACTTGTGAAGTACAACAATTATTAGGAAATAATCAAGTTAGTGCTGTAGCTATGAGTGCTACAGATGGTCTAATGAGAGGAATGGAAGTGATTGACACGGGAGCTCTTTTAAGCGTTCCGGTTGGTGAAGCGACTTTAGGATGAATTTTCAATGTGCTTGGAGAGCCTGTTGACAATTTAGGTCCTGTAGATACCCGCACAACATGAAAAAATATGTATAACTAGAACAAGCACAAGGGCTATAGCTCAGTTGGTAGAGCACCTCGTTTACACACGTGCCAATGTTTTTCAAAGAAGTCCGTCATGGAATCAAAATATTTGATTTGATTGATAAATAGATGTCTTACTCTATGTTTTCGGGAATAAACAAGAGAACAACAGCCTAACAAAAGGTTCGGTCCAATCCGGGCATCCATTTACATTTAGGTTCGGTACCAAATAAATGGAACCCATCTTTGCGTTGGTTTGAGATATTGATAAGGTGAATATCCCATCTATTCAATGCTAGGCATAATGAGTATCAAGACCTCAAAAAAATTCTTTTTTCATCCTATCTTATGAACTCTAATGCTATTATAGCATTTGAATAAAATATGAATAGAGTAAACTAGAGTAATTAGTAAATTTGTCTCACGCATATATCTTTAACAATTCATAAAATAGAAAGAAAAAAGCATGTTGATTATATCAAAGTTCGAGGGTAACAATAATTTTAATTTATCATGGGTAAAGACACTATTGCTGATATAATAACTTTTATATGCAATGCTGACATGAATAGAAAAGGAACAGTTCAAATACCATCTACTAATATCACCGAAAACCTTGTTAAAATACTGTTAAGAGAAGGTTTTATTGAAAATGTGAGGAAACATCAGGAAAACAACAAATATTTTTTGGTTTTAACCCTACGACATAGAAGGAATAGGAAAGGTCCATGTAAAATTGTTTTAAATTTAAAATGGATCAGTCAACCTGGTCTACGAATCTATTCTAGTTATCAAAGAATTCCTATAATTTTAGGTGGGATGGGGATTGTAATTCTTTCTACCTCTCGGGGTATAATGACAGACCAAGAGGCCTGACTAGAAGGAATTGGCAGAGAAATTTTGTGTTATATATGGTAAGCTTTCTTATATCCAAATTAAGATATGGAACTTTACTATTTGTAAAAAAAAAAGGATAAAGAATGGGTTTCTATTCTCACTCTCCTCTTACATTAGTTAATACTTCAAGTAGGTTTTACCGCGAATGAAAAAAGAAAACTGGATTTATCAAAGTTTAATTCCTGAATCACTTCCGAATGGTATGCTTTGGAAGCATTGGTTTTTACATTCCTCTTAGTCTCGACTCTGGGAATAATATTTTTCACCATCTTTTTCCAGGAACCACCTAAAGTTCCAACTAAAAAGATGAAATGATTTTTTATTATCTCGATTAAAGTAATGAGCCTCCCAATATTCTTCAATAGGCACGTGGTTAGAGTCCCAGGCTCCTCCCACTACTTGGGAGCTTACGGTTTCATGTTCTATTTCACTCCCCGATGGGGGTTCTTTTCACCCTTCCCTCACGGTACTACTTCACTATCGGTCACTCGGGAGTATTTAGCCTTACAAGGTGGTCCTTGCTGATTCACATGGGATTCCACGTGCCCCATGCTACTCTGCTCAAAGTGTAAGCTAGTGATGCTTTCGGCTATTGGACTCTCGCCATCTAGGGTGCAACACTTCACCACTTCGGCTAGCAGCCGACACTTGTATTGCTTTCCTACAACCCCGTTTTCATGGTTTAGGCTACTCCCATTTCCCTCGCCGCTACTACGAGAATCGCTTTTGCTTTATTTTCCTCTGGCTACTAAGATGTTTCAGTTTGCCAAGTTGTCTCTTGCTTGCTCATGGATTTAGTAGCAGTTCGAAAGGTTAACTGGTCTAAGGGGTAAGCTACATAAGCAATAAATTGATTTTCTTCTCCAACAACTGGCTCGATATGGTAGCATCGTCCTTTGTAACGATCTAGACTGGTAAGCCCGTCAGTCCACACAGTTGTCCATGTCCCAGTGGAAGATTCAGCAGCTACCGCGGCCCCTACTTCCTCAGGCGGAACTCCAGGTTGAGGAGTTACTCGAAAGGCTGCCAAGATATCAGTATCTTTGGTTTGATAGTCAGGAGTATAATAAGTCAATTTATAATCTTTAACACCAGCTTTGAATCCAACACTTGCTTTAGTCTCTGTTTGTGGTGACATAAGTCCCTCCCTACAACTCATGAATTAAGAATTTTCGCAACAACAAGGTCTACTCGACATGAATTAGGAGTTAATGAAACCTTTCAAGGAATCGTTTCAAAAAATCACCAACTAATTACAATGGTTCATTATTAGACCATGATATTTGATTCGCCAAATACACAATTTTTGTATACTTTTTCATATGTATGGCGCAACCCAATCCTTGTTTTCTCAAGTTTCTAATCTCTTACCCCCGCTCCCCAAGTAAGAGATTAGAAACTTGAGAAAATAAGGATTGGATTACGCCATACATATGAAAGAGTATACAATGATGGTGTATTTGGCGAATCAAATATCAAGGTCTAATAACAAAGCATTCTAATTAGTTGATGATTTTTTGAAAGGATTCCTTGAAAGGTTTCATTAACTCCTAATTCATGTTGAGTAGACCTTGTTGTTGCGAAAATTCTTAATTCATGAGTTGTAGGGAAGGACTTATGTCACCACAAACAGAGACTAAAGCAAGTGTTGGATTCAAAGCTGGTGTTAAAGATTATAAATTGACTTATTATACTCCTGACTATCAAACCAAAGATACTGATATCTTGGCAGCCTTCTAAGTAACTCCATAACTTGGAGTTCCACCGAGGAAGCAAGGGTCGTGGTAGTAGCTAAATCTTCCACTGAGACATGGACAACTGTGTGGACTAATGAGCTTACCAGTCTTGATCGTTACAAAGGACGATGCTACCACATTGAGCCGGTTGCTGGAGAAGAAAATCAATTTATTGCTTATGTAGCTTACCCCTTAGACTTCTTTGAAGAAGGTTCTGTTACTAACGTGTTTACTTCCATTGTGGGTAATGTATTTGGATTCAAATCCCTGCACGCTCTACGTTTGGAGGATTTGTGAATCCCTACTTCTTATTCTAAAACTTTCCAAGGTCTACCTCATGGCATCCAAGTTGGGAGGGATAAATTAAACAAGTATGGCCGCCCCTTATTAGGATGTACTATTAAACCTAAATTGGGATTATCCGTTAAGAATTACAGTAAAGCAGTTTATGAATGTCTCCGCGGTGGGCTTAATTTTACCAAAGATGATGAGAAAGTTAATTCCCCACAACTTGACTCTCATTTTTGGAGTGGAAGTCACACAAGCTAAGGTTGTCAATGGTGGTCTGGAAAAAAAAAAAAAAAAAAAAAAAAACCGCTACACCACGATCAGGCACTTGCCATCCATTTTCATTGTTCAACTCTTTGACAACATGAAAAGCCATTGTTTAACTCTTTGACAACATGAAAAAACCAAAGGCCTCTGCCCCTCGATACCAATGATTGGACCATGCAAACTAGAAATACCCTTTTTTTCTTGGATAAAGGAAGAGATTACTTAATCCATTTTTGTATCGCTCATGATATATATAATAACTGGGTGCCCATTTCAAATGCCTATCCCATTTTTGCACATCAGGGTTATGAAAGTCCACACGAAGCGACCGGCCGTATTGTATGTGCCAATTGCCATTTAGCTAATAAACCCGTGGATATTGAGGTTCCACAGGCGATACTTCCTAATACTGTATTTGAAGCGGTTGTTTGAATTTCTTATGATATGCAATGAAAACAAGTTCTTGCTAATGGTAAAAAGGGGGCTTTGAATGTGGGGGCTGTTCTTATTTTACCTGAAGGGTTTGAACTAGCCCCCCCCCCCCCCCCCAATTGTATTTCGTCCGAGATTAAAGAAAAGATAGGCAATCTGTCTTTTCAGAACTATCACCTGACTAAAAAAAATATTCTTGTGATAGGTCCTGTTCCTGGTTAGAAATATAGCAAAATCACCTTTCCTATTCTTTCTTCGGACCCTGCTACTAAGAAAGATGTTCACTTCTTAAAATATCTCATATACATAGGCAGGAACAGGGGAAGGGGTCAGATTTATCTTGACGGTAGCAAGAGTAACAATAATGTTTATAATGCTACAACAACGGGTATAGTAAACAAAATCATATGAAAAGGAAAAGGAGGATACAATATAACCATAGTGGATGCATCGAGTGGGCGTTAAGTGGTGGATATTATCCCCCCTGGACCTGAACTTCTTGTTTCAGAAAGAGAATCCGTCCAACTTGATCAACCATTAACGAGTAATCCTAATGTAGGTGGATTTGGTCAGGGGGATGCGAAAATAGTACTTCAAGATCCATTACGTGTCCAAGGCCTTTTGTTTTTCTTAGCATTCATTATTTTAGCACAAATATTTTTGGTTCTTAAAAAGAAACAGTTTGAGAAGGTTTACTTGTCCGAAATGAATTTCTAGATCCTTGGATTTATTTGAAACGAAAGAGATCCAAATGAATGGAAAGGAAAAAACAAAGGATGAATTCCACTTTAAAGAGACACGCTATAAAAATAGACCCATTTATGAAACCTCTTATCTAGATGGCAATCAAGAAAATTGGAAGTTAGAAATATTTAAAGAAATAAAAGGTAAAGAAAGATTCTTGTTTGAAAAACCTCTTGTGACTATTCTTTTCGACTCTAAAGGATGGAATCGTCTATTCTGATATATAAAAAACGATTGATTTCAAAATGCTGTAAAAAATGAAATGTCACAATCTTTTTCATTTTATCCAATCCTTACGTTACGTCTCTCGCTTGTCTCTGCAAAATAATGGGACAATAATCTATTACATTATTGATAGGGGTAGGAGTTATAGAAAAGAAAGAATTTCTTCTTGTACTTTCTTTATAACTTTATAAAAGACTTTATAACTTTATAAAAGAATAATAAGTAAAAATAATATAATATATAAGTAAAAGTCGATTATCTATTCAATTATATCATATTAAATTGATTGCTGGAGCACTTAGAGAATTTCATGAGTCTATATACAAACATACAAACAAAGTATCTGCAACTCCCATGTTTGAAGCACGATGTTGTCTAATTAGACTACAAATTACAAATGGCTGGAAAAGTTCTATTGCTATTTCGTGAGGCAATCCTTAATACAATTTTACGGGGTTGAAGGAAAAAATCCAAATACATGTTTTATTCTTTTCAATAATCCATATTTATGGCAATGAAATCCTATTGTTCCCCTACCCTGAGTGAAGTGATAAATGACTGATTACAAATATCTATGATCTATAATACTATTTCTTCTCTATAAAGGACCAGAGGACCAGCTATTGTTTCCTCAATTTATTGTAACATAAAATCAACTCGTATCAATCAATTGAATTTGTTGAATAAGTAGTATTAATCATAGAAATTATACTATTTATTTATATTTATCAAGGCGAATTATATTTATTATCGTGGATGATACATAATATATTGATCGTGTTTACAAAAAATGTAAGAAATCAAAGCATCTTGACCCTCTAGCATGAATCGATCTAGAAGCAGATTGATTAGAAAATTCTGGTAAATCATTGATTCATCTGGTGTCTAATGTTAATGTATAATTCATTTCTACTAGATCCTAAATTTATGATGTTCAAAAAATTATGTCCAATGTCACATTTAGTAAAGATTTATGCTCTTACAAGAATTACAAACCCTGAAAAGACAAGTCAAATAAAGGCTTAGGCTTTCTCATCTACAAATATCCAAATTTTGATGCCTAATACCCCATAGATAGTTCCGACTGCATATGAGTAGGTCCTTCCATAGCATCGGGTAACCATACATGAAGGGGAAATTGGGCGGATTTGGCAATTGCACCAGAAAATAATAAAAGAGCACACAAAGTAACAAATAAAAAATTAACTTCATTATTAGAAATCAATCTATTGACTATTTCAAACAAACCCCGAAATTCAAAACTACAGGAGAAATGCACTGGAGTACCGATGTAAACCATGCATCGGAATTCACATACAGCAATGTACATCTCTTACCAAAAACAAGTCATTTATGGATAGTATCAAGAGGTTCATGCCGCTCTAGTGTAGCCTCTTTTTCGCTTTAAAAGGATCAAGATAAAATTAGCGTTCATTCTCTTTCTGTTGAAGGAAGATCTATTTCTAGTTTGTCAAGAAATAATGATCAAGTAAGACAAAAATTCTTTAGTTCAGATATCTTTGGTAAAAAAAAAAAAAAAAAAACAATGTGAGATTCCTGATTATTCAAAACTTCATCAAAGGGGTCATTGTAATTTAATATATCCTGTTATTCTCTACGAAAATTTTATTTATTGGCAAAGAGACAAAGAAATAGATTCATCATTCCATTACAATTGATTCCAGACCAACCTCCTAACGCGAAATAAGCACAAGGAAAGAGCAATAGACCGGACCAACCTACAAAAACGAAACAGTCCCTCCATAACTAGTTATCCATAATATCAAATAAATAATTTTCGTCTTTGGTAAATTTCCCAAGGGCTATAGTCATAGTGATCCTCCTATTCAACTACTTCAACCACCTTCAATGATCTTACAACAAACAGGAGTTTTTCCATTGTAAATTCGTATAGAGCAATTAACGAATTCCGGAAAAATAGAAGATCTATGTGACCAAATTTTCCTGTTCAAAAGAAGATCTCTCTTCTTCTTCATTCTCAACAGGAATGCATCAACAAAACTGCCCTTCCATATAGATTGTCGTGGCATGAACTCAGAATTTCTTCGTAATACGCTTCTACTTTAATTAAAGCTTGCTCCTACTCCTCCTCCTCCTTCTTTAGTACAGAATCATCATTGGTCCTTCTTTTTATTTTCACTTCTCTTTCTTACACAATTAAAGCCCATTCCCTTACCGAATAAGCGTATTTCCCGACACGATAGACTTATTAATGGGTCTTTTTTTTTTTTGTTGGCTTCGGTGGAGAATCTTGCCTTTCTTTTTCTATATCCCCTCTATTCCCCACTGACCATCTTCCGAACCTTGGTGAATTAGTTTCCTTCATGAGGTCAATACTGGAACTAGTCCTAATCTCCGTACACAATTTAGTTAAATTAGACTTTTTTCCCTTCCTTCTTTTCTTTCTTTCTCTTCTAAGTAGGAATATATCTTAATCTATTTAAGGAGCAAGTAAATCCAAGTAAAGATAGGCCCGATTTTTATTTGCACATATAGGGCAAATGTCCCAATACCATGTCTTTTTGCTATGGCTTTTTTTTATTTTTCAATTTCATTTATTTCATGTCTTCCACTAAATATTCAATGTATTCATTATATTACTCGATTGATTAAACAATTTGAGATCGCTCTTGTTTATAAATAGAATATTATAAAAGTAGTAATCTTAGATATATTACCAATTGGGTTTTTTCTAAACGGAGTCTGGATACTTCATTTTTTTGGACCAGTCAAGCCAACCATAAATTATTCTAATTGATAATATTAATTTGATACCGCTACAAAAAATAAATAGGATTAAATTGTATTTCACGCTCCAAACTTTTGATAATTCAATCAATCTTTTTTGGGCAAAAGAGGGGATATCTCGATTAGGAGAGAGAATGGGGAAATTCCATGTGACCCAATATATCTGACAAGTCGCACTATATGTCAACCCACGATGCATCTTCCTCTCCAGGACTTCGAAAAGGTACTTTTGGAACACCAATAGGCATAAGACCATCATTTACGGCTAGGACTACTAGGGTATCTAATCCCATTCACTCCCCTGGCTTTCGTCTCTTAGTGTCCGTGTTGGCCCAGCAAAGTGCTTTCACCGTTGGTGTTCTTTCCGATCTCTACGCATTTCATCGCTCCACCGAAAATTCCCTCTGCCCCTACCATACTCCAGCTTAACCCAACTCAAGCTGAATGTATTTGCACCATCACCATCTTCAAATAAAGTATTTTCTACGGTAGCACCATGAATAGCGCATAGAAAGGCAGTGCTCAATATATCGGCAACCGCCAATACATCGGCAACCCCCATCATATGAAATGGGTTCAATGTCCAATTATGAAACCCTTGGAAAAAGAGGATCTTTTGTCTCATGGTAGCCTGCTCCTATTCCCTTCTGAAACTTTCGTTATTGAGTTAGCCATACACTGCACACGTTTTCTAGTGATTCATATGGCATCATCAAATGATACAAGTCTTGGATAAGAATCTACAACGCACTAGAACGCCCTTGTTGACGATCCTTTACTTCGACAGCATCTAGGGTTCCTCGAACAATGTGATATCTCACACCAGGTAAATCCTTAACCCTTCCCCCTCTTACTAAGATTACAGAATGTTATTATAAATTATGGCCAATACCAAGTATATAAGTAGTGATTTCAAATCTAGAGGTTAAGTGTACTCTAGCAATTTTACGTAAGGCAGAGTTTGGTTTTTTGGGGGTGATAATGGAAAAGTTGACAGATAAGTCACCCTTATTGCCACTCATAACCCCCTATGTTGTAAGTGGTAAAGGGAGAGTCTTACTCAGATAAAAAAAAGCCATTTCCCCTTTCTCTAAAAGGTAAACTTGTTCCACCCCTTCACGAATTCTTTTGCAACAGCTTGAACTGAACTCGGGATATCAATGTGAACGAGAGAAAAACAAACCCCCTTTTTCTCTCTCTAAAGATTTTTGTTGAGGAGGAGTTCCCAAGAATCCCCTCATCAGGTTTCTTAGGGGCTTCTACGCCGGTTATCTCTCTTGAAATCACTCCACTTCCATCTCCGAGAAATGTATTCGACGAATGGCACAACCGCGGAGGGGGGGCGATTAGGGCGTGGACATAAAGGTCTTTATGACACAATCAATAATTCGATTCATTTTCAATTAGGCCTTGCTCTAGCCTCTTTAGGGGTTATTACTTCCTTGGTAG
Organism: Quercus robur; assembly: GCF_932294415.1. Taxonomy (NCBI): domain Eukaryota; kingdom Viridiplantae; phylum Streptophyta; class Magnoliopsida; order Fagales; family Fagaceae; genus Quercus; species Quercus robur. The sequence goes on along the minus strand of NC_065540.1, from coordinate 31,509,302 downwards.
CTCAACATATGTACTCTTTACCTGCTTATGCGTTCATAGCATAAGACTTTACTACTTAAGCTGCGTTATATACGCATCACCAATACATTGCAGGATGGATCATGACAGGAGCTTTTGCTCATGGAGCTATATTTTTTATTAGAGATTACAATCCAAAATAAAATGAGGATAATGTATTGGCAAGAATGTTGGACCATAAGGAAGCTATCATATCCCATTTAAGTTGGGCCAGCCTTTTTTTGGGATTCCATACTTTGGGACTTTATGTTTATAATGATGTCATGCTTGCTTTTGGTACTCCCGAGAAACAAATCTTGATCAAACCCATATTTGCCCAATGGATACAATCTGCTCATAGTAAAACTTTATATGGGTTCGATGTACTTTGATCTTCAATAAGCGGCCCAACGTTCAACGTGGCATTATGCTGATTTCCCATTCTCTAATCAGTCCTTCCCATGGGTTAGTGTCCCACCAAATAATTGGAGGAGTGAAATCCTAATCAAATTCAAAAAAAGCAATAAGTCCAAGGAAATAAACTAATAAAAAATACGTATTTTTTTTTCAATTAAACAAAGGGATTCGCAAATAAAAGTGCTAACACTACAACCAGTCCATAAATTGTTAAAACTTTCATAAAAGCCAAACTAAGCAATAAAGTACCTCATATTTTTCCCTCTGCCTCGGGCTGTCTCGCGATCCCTTCTACAGCTTGGCTCGTAGCCACACCTTGACCAACCTTAGGTCCAATAGAAGCAAGCCTGACGGCAATAACGGAAGCAGCAGAAATTAGTGGATTCCTGAGAAGTTCCTCACACCAAAATAAGTAAATAGTTAATGATACAATCAACCAATAAATTATGACTTAATTATTCCATCGCTAAGATCTATACAGTTGAAAGAAATAAGAACTCGGAATTGAAGTAATAATATTGTAAGGTTGAATTTAATCAACCATGTGTTGGCTTTATTCCGTGACAAATTTGCTTGTAATACAGTACTTAGAAACCCTGTATTTAGGTGGGAATCATGTAAGGGTAGTGTGTAAGAGAGTGTGAAGAAATGCTCAAGACTGTGCAGTTTAGCAGGGACTCGCGACTGGACTCGCGGGAGGCTCGTGGCTTGCAAGCCACCAAAAGTTGCACACGCACAAAGCATGCAGGGGAGCTGAACAGTCATGCTAGCTGGAGCACTACAGGACAAAAATCCAGACTGGCCATTCAGTTAGCTCGCGGCTTGAACTCGCGACTCAGTCAAGTCGCGAGGTCAAGTTGCTAGCCAGCCCTGTTTTGGAAAAACTGACTCTTCGCATTCTATTCTCACACCAGTATAAATACCCTTCATTCCCACAAAATATGTGTGGCTATTCAGAAAGAAAAACCCTAAGAGAGGTTTCTTTAAAACACCCACCCAATTAGAGAGAGCTACTCATTCTTAGAGAAAAATCTTTGTAGTCTCTTCTCATTCCCTCTCTCATTGTCATTCCTATTGAGAGGAGATTTCTATCCAAACACTACCCACACCCATTTAGAGTGTTGAGTGTTTTTGGAGCTTTGGGAAGTGACGGGAATGACGACTCTACATCCCGCTGACGAAGATAACATTACTGACGGGAGAATCATCCATGACGAAGTGATCAGAAACAACGAAGGAAGCCATCATCACTGACGAGGCAGAGAGTTATTCAATGCGATCAATCAATGATCCGATCAGTTACCAAATCAACCAAGAAGACCGTTGGAGGGCCTATTAAAAGTCTCATTACTGGCCAGGTGCGTTACAAAAGAAAGCATTAACAGCCTCAACGGCTAGCTCTTATGGGCTCAGGTATAAAACTCTCACACAACCAACAGAAGCGGACACATGCAAAGATACTCTGAAACTATCTTTTATTTCTTTATTGTGTTTAACTGTGATCCTAACTTTGGCATCGGAGACTTTGTGGCAGGCGCCACACCGGTGTCCCTCGTCGAGCAAACCTTCACATCCCACGAGTGATTCCATCTGCTCATTCACTGACGGATTTGTGTTCCATCAGTTTGGCGCCGTCTGTGGGAACGAGTTTTCAGATTTACATTCGAAAACGTAGTTTCCATCAATTCACCATATCCAGATGGAATCCAACCCAGATTCAACAGCCTTGGCCCAGCAAGTTCAAGCCCTGGCAGCCACCATTGAGGAACTCACCAGGCAGAACCAGGAAATGAAGCTGTGGCTCCAGCAGGTTCAACAAGCTCAACAGGAAGAAAACCGGTCCAAGGGTAACACGGAGGGAGAGGGGGATAGCCAACAGAGGGAAACCCCCCGGAGACCAACTACTCCGGACGAACAGAACTCAGATCTTCTTCGGGAAATGAGGAAAGAGATGGACGAACTAAGGAGCGCTATCAAGGAAAAGACAGACCAGAGTGTAGACAAGATGGTAAGGGCTACAGATTCGCCCTTCACTGCAGCAGTACTTGATTGCCCCGTGCCGACAAAGTTTCGCCTGCCTCAATTAGAACCATTCGACGGACTCAAGGACCCTCAGGATCATCTTAATACCTTTAAGACGACTCTGGGCCTTCAACAACCACCTGACGAGATATTATGCCGTTCCTTCCCTACGACTCTCAAAGGAGCTGCAAGAGAGTGGTTTACTAAGTTGCCAAACTCGTCCATAGACAACTTCGATCAGCTAAGTAGTGCTTTCCTGCGTCACTTCATAGGGGGACAACGCCCAAGGAGACCAGTAGATTACTTACTCACCATAAGACAGGGAGAGAAGGAGACTCTGAGGTCATATGTCAAGCGATTCACCCGGGAAACACTGGAGGTGGACGAAGCTGATGACAAAGTGCAACTGACGACCTTCAAGGCAGGGTTGAAATCCAGAGACCTTGTAGCCTCTCTTGCCAAAAACCCCCCGAAGACAATGGCTGAGATGCTCCTGAAGGCCCAAAAATACATGAACGCGGAAGACGCTCTAGCTGCCATAAAAGATACCGAGAGGCTAGGAGATAAGTCCAAGAGGGAAGACGACCGTAGAGGGCAAAAGAGAGACAGACCAGAACGTCGGAACAGTGACGGGAATAGAAGGAGAGATGAAAAAAATCTCGTCAGGTAAAATTTACTCCTTTGGTTATGCCTGTTGACAAGATTTTCACGCAGATCAAGGACGAGCATTATCTCAAATGGCCCAGGCCATTACACTCGTCCCCCAACGTACGTGACAAGAACAAGTATTGCCGGTTCCACAGAGACCACGGCCACAACACAGAAGATTGCAGAGACCTGAAGGAACAAATAGAGGAGTTAATACGGAAAGGAAAGTTGCAGAAATATGTAAAGAAAGGAGAATATAGCAAGTTCAGAGACGACAACAGGACCCAAAAGGAATCCTTCACTCGGGATGACGACCATACATCCCAACCTCCACGCAAAGTGATCGGGGAGATAAACACGATCACGGGAGGACCATTCGCAGGAGGGTCATTCAGATCGCTTAGAAAAGCATATCACAGACAGGTAAACAGCGTCCACGCCATTCCTCCGTCCAAGTACCAATGAACATACCAAGATATGTCCTTTAATGAAGGAGACGCCAGGGGAGTGAAACAGCCTCACAACGATCCCCTGGTCATAGTGCTGAATATAGAAGGGTTCAATACCAGAAGGATCCTTGTTGATAATGGAAGCTCGGCGGATATCATCTACCTCCCAGCCTTCCAGCAGTTGAAGTTAGATCCAAAAAGGCTCCGTCCTTTTGACTCTCCGCTTGTCAGTTTCAGTGGAGACAGGGTCTACCCCAGGGGTATAGTGACTCTGACGGTGACAGCAGGGACCTATCTGTTGCAGTTGACCAAACAAGTAGATTTCCTGGTTGTAGATTGCCCCTCGTCCTACAATGTCATCATTGGGAGGCCTACCCTAAACAAATGGAAGGCAGCAACGTCCACATACTGTTTGAAGGTGAAATTCCCAACAGACGATGGTGTAGGTGAAGTGAAGGGAGATCAGGTCCTGGCAAGGGAGTGCTACCAGGCCGTACTGGCAAGAAAGGAGAACCACACGTGGACGATAGAAGAAAAAGAGGAAGACGGAATGGAGATCCTGGAAGCAGTGGAGTTGGTAGAAGGAAATGCGGACAGGACAACCAGGATAGGGACGACGCTAAGCCCTGAGATGAGAGCGAAACTCATAAAGTTCCTTAAAGGGAATCTTGGTGTCTTTGCATGGAGTCACGAGGACATGCCAGGCATATCTCCAGAGATCATCCAGCATAGACTGAATGTGGACGCCAATAGGAAGCCCGTTCAGCAACGACGAAGAACTTTCGCTCCAGAGCGAGATCAGGCAGTAGCAGAAGAGGTAACCAAACTATTGACGGCTGGGTTCATCCGGGAGGTATACTACCCAGAATGGCTCGCCAACGTCGTCCTGGTAAAGAAACCAAATGGAAAGTGGAGAATGTGTGTAGACTTCACTGACCTGAATAAAGCATGCCCAAAGGACAGCTTCCCTCTACCAAGGATAGACCAGCTCGTGGACTCTACCGCTAGACACAAGTTGTTGACGTTCATGGACGCCTTCTCAGGGTACAACCAGATAAAGATGGCTGAAGAAGACCAGGAGAAGACCGCCTTCATCACCAGCCAGGGACTTTATTGCTACAAGGTGATGCCTTTTGGGTTGAAAAATGCTGGAGCTACATATCAGAGGATGGTAAACAAAATGTTCAACCAACAAATTGGCAGAAACATGGAGGTATACGTAGACGATATGCTCGTCAAGAGTAAGGAAGAGCTTGCACATCTGAACGACCTAGAGGAGACTTTCGCAACCCTGAGAAAACACCAGATGAAGTTGAATCCAAACAAATGTGTTTTTGGGGTAGCCTCGGGAAAATTCTTGGGATTCATGGTGTCCCAGAGAGGAATAGAAGCCAATCCAGAAAAAGTACAAGCTATCATTGACATGGCCCCACCCAAGATCGTCAAGGAGGTACAAAAACATACAGGAAGGATAGCAGCTCTAAATAGGTTCGTCTCTAGGGCCACAGACAAATGCCTGCCCTTTTTCAAAACCCTCAAGCAAGCTTTCGTTTGGACCGACGAATGCGAAGCAGCGTTCCAAGAGCTGAAGCGATACCTGAGCAGTCCACCTCTCCTGAGCCCGTCCAAAGGAGGGGAGAACCTATACTTGTACCTGGCGGTGTCAGCCTCGGCAGTCAGCGCAGCCTTGATTAGAGAAGAGGGCAAAAAGCAACTCCCGGTGTACTATGTCAGTCAGGCCTTTCAAGGAGCTGAGTTCAGATACCCAAGGATTGAAAAGATTGCGTTCGCGCTTATAGTAGCCTCGCGCAAGCTCAGGCCGTATTTCCAGTCAAATCCTATCCTTGTGATGACGGATCAGCCAATTAAGAAATCAATGAACAGACCAGAAGCAGCAGGGAGAATGGTCCAATGGGCAATCGAACTCAGCCAATTTGACATCGAGTACCATCCAAGAGTAGCCATCAAGGCACAAGCTCTGGCTGACTTCATCGCCGAATTCACTCTTCTAGACGAAGAAGGAACTACAGACGAAGTTGATAAATGGACAATACAGACAGATGGTTCGTCGGCCCAAAAGAGGGGGGGAGTAGGGGTCGTCATAACTACCCCCGACGGAGAAGTGATGAAGTATGGAGTTCAACTGGAATTCCCAGCCACCAATAATGAAGCCGAATATGAAGGAATATTGACGGGCTTGAGGCTTGGAAAAGCTCTTGGTGCCAAAAATTTGCTGGTCCAGAGTGATTCAAAGCTGGTAATCGGACAGATCAGTGGAGAGTACGAGGCAAAGGAGGAAAGGATGCAGAAATACCTTAAACTGACGAGGCAATTAACTCAGGAGTTCGACACAGTGGATTTCGTCCAGATACCAAGAAACCAGAATATTGAAGCTGACGAAGTGTCGAAACTAGCGTCGTCAGAAGCAGGAATGACAAGCACAGACGTGGCAATAGAAATTCAGAAATGCCCAAGTATTGAAGAGGTAGCAGTGCTCACCACCCAGGGAACAAACACCTGGATGACGCCCTTAATATCCTTCCTCCGAGACGGACACTTACCTCAGAATACTGACGAAGCCAGAAAGGTCAGAAAGAGAGCGGCTAGGTTCACGATCCTAAATGACGTCTTGTACAAGAGAGGCTTCTCTATGCCCTACTTGAAGTGCGTCGGCGAGGACGAGGCCAAATACATCCTAGAAGAAGTACACGGAGGAGTTTGTGGCGACCATGCCGGCCCCAGATCCCTAGTAAACAAGGTGATAAGAGCGGGGTACTTTTGGCCAACCATGCAGGGGGATGCTGCTAACCTCGTTAGAAGATGCAACAGATGCCAGCGGTACGGGAATGTACAACGGCTTCCAGCAGAGAAGATGACGACCATATCCTCCCCATGGCCATTCGCGCAATGGGGAATCGACATCGTCGGTCCTCTGCCCCAAGGTAAAGGTCAGGTAAAATTCCTTCTAGTTGCTATTGACTATTTCATAAAATGGGTTGAAGCAGAGGCCCTAGCAACCATCACTGAGGCTCGGATCCGGAGCTTCGTGTGGAAAAACATTATCTGCAGGTTCGGGATCCCTTTGACGATCATATCTGATAATGGGAAGCAGTTCGATAGCCAAGGCTTCAGAGAGTTCTGCTCAAACCTCGGGATCAAGAATCAGTTCTCATCCCCGGGACACCCCCAGGCAAATGGACAGACGGAAGTAACAAACAGGACGTTGCTTAAGATAATCAAAACCAAGCTGGACGAAGCAAAAGGTGCCTGGCCAGAAGAACTGCCTAGTGTCTTGTGGGCATACAGGACTACAGCCAGAACCCCGACAAGAGAGACGCCCTTCAGGCTTACCTACGGCTCAGAAGCAGTGATCCCAGTAGAAGTTGGAGTAACAAGCATCAGGCGAGGAGCTTTCAGAGAGGGACTCAATGACGAGGGGCTGCGGTTCAACCTGGATTGCTTGGATGAAATAAGAGACAACGCGTCCAGTAGAATGACAAAGTATCAAAAGAAAATGGCCGAGTATTACAATAAGAGGGTCAAACTCAGGCGTCTGGCCATAGGGGACCTCGTCCTTCGCAAAGTCACTATAGCTACTAAAGACCATACTCAAGGGAAGCTGGGCCCTACATGGGAAGGGCCATATCGCGTCGTTCATTACTCTAGGCAAGGGAGTTACCATCTGGAAACTATGGACAGACGAAAGCTCCCTCGTCCTTGGAACATTGAGCATTTAAAGAAATACCATGAGTAAATGTAACACATGAATGCACTCATTACTGAAGTTAATAAAAGTATTATTCATTCAATGTTTGTGCGCAGGCAGTACAGGTCGACCATGAGGCCTATAAATCATTAAGTAACAAGATTCCGCCTTGACGGATGTAAGTTACTGACGACCATAATACTATGGTTAAAAAGACTAAGTAACAAGATTCCGCCTTGACGGATGTAAGTTACCGACGACCATAATACTATGGTTGAAAACTAAGTAACAAGATTCCGCCTTGACGGATGTAAGTTACTGACGACCATAATACTATGGTTGAAAACTAAGTAACAAGATTCCGCCTTGACGGATGTAAGTTACTGACGACCATAATACTATGGTTAAAAAGACTAAGTAACAAGAGTCCGCCTTGACGGATGTAAGTTACCGACGACCATAATACTTTGGTTAAAAGACTAAGTAATAAGATTCCGCCTTGACGGATGTAAGTTACTGACGACCCTAATAATGAGGTTAAAAGACCAAGTGACAAGAGTCCGCCTGGACGGACGTAAGTCAAACGACAGAAGTCAGTTCACGGAAGAGCACAGTGCATTAAATCAACAACTAATTAACAAAGCACAAAAAGTACGGACGGATGCAAACCAGCCAGAAGAAAATGCCTTCACTGGCCGGCACGTCAGCAACAGGCTCGTGAGCATCCTCGGGAGCATCATCACCAAGAGCAGAAGACGAAGCCGCCTCCTCCAGAGCCATCTCCTTGTCCACTTCCTCCAAATCCAGGCTCTCCAGGTTGACTCCAGAAGGATGCTTGATCATGTACCTCCGGAGAAGCTCAAAACCTTTAAAATACCAACTGAAGAGCACGGTGTTGTACTCGTCAGTGGTCTGGAAAGCCTCCACAGACCGAGCAGCGATGGTCACCAGTTTCTCCTTGGCTGCCAGAAGCTGCTCGTCCTTCTCAAGAGTCAACCCGCGCTCAACTCTGAGGTCGTCCTCCAACACCTTGACCTTCTCCTTCAACGTTGTTGCCTCGTCCATGGAAGTGATCAGGTTCGTCTTCAGGTCAGAGTTCTCCTTCTCCAGAGCCTCCATCCGAGTTGCCAAAGATGCCACCTTGGCCCCTTGAGTGAGATACTCAGCAGTGATATGGATACTCTCTCCCAGCACCTGGAGGGAATTATGAAGTCGTCTATAAAAAAAAAAAAAAAAAAAAAAAAAAAAAAAAAAAAAAAAAAAAAAAAAAATGATGATAAAGAGAGAAGAACCCCGCACCTGGACAAGTTTGTGGACGTGACGAGAGGCCACATCGTTTAAGGATAGGTCAGAAAGAGCCTTCAAGTCCGATGAAGTAACGACCTCGTGAGCTCTTTCTACGGCCAGAGACTCGTCATCCCATATTGTGGATGAACGAGTACCCGTCTTCTCCTTCCCTTTGCCAGATACACGCGGCCTTTTGGAGCCGGGAGTAGGAATCTCTTCTATTGAAACGGCCGGGGAGGCAGTCCTCGTCGTCTCAGAAGCTATTGAAGGAACGATGTTGAGCGGGATGGAAGCAGGACCCTTCCCGGTGACTCGCACAGTCTTCTTTCCCAAATTGGACAGGGGTTCGTCCTTCTTTGACCTCATCTTTGCATACATGTCCTTGTTGAACTTTGTCGTCATCTCTGCAAGAAGAAAGTATGTCAAAAAATTGCTTAAGTATATATAAGGGGAATCAGCATTGACGAAGTTATACATAAGGGGAATCAGCATTGACGAAGTTAAAACTTACTCTTTTTGCCTTCAATGCCAAGCTGACGAAGAACGAAAGGAGATGGGTCAGGACCAAGGTTGTAAAACGCAAGAGATCGAGGGTCAACCAGCTCGTCCCAGCTCTCAATCGTCTCAGCGTACCCGATGGCGGTCTCTATGCGTTCCTTATATCGTCTCTTCAGCCCAGGCCGTCTCTTAACTATACCAAACAAAGAAACAAAGAAGTCAGCAAGACCAGAACTTCAAAATTGGCAAGATTGAAACAACGGGGAGAAATACTGACGCACCTAAGGTCGGGGTTCCCCACCGACGGAGCAACCTCGGGATATCACCCCAATCACTGCTAGATTGGGTCTCGAAGTCGTCCCCAGACACAAAGAAAAAGCGCGACTTCCAATACCTGAATGACGAGGGCAATCCCTTGACGATCCTAATCTTTCTCTCCCAAGGGACTAATTCGTAATACCCCCACTCTTTAGACTCTTTCAAACGATACAGGTAGGTGAGCTCACCTATCCTGATCATATCCCTGTTGGAGGCCAACCATATTTGCATACAGTTAATGACGATCCTCCACGAGTTTGGCATGAGCTGTCCAGGGGCTATACCAAAATGATCTAAAAGTTCCATCAGGAACGGGTGGACGGGGAACCTAAGCCCACAGGTGAAGGCTGACTCATAAAAACATATTTCGCCTGGAAAGAAGTGACAAGCCCTATCTTCTTCCCTAGGACGACGAACACGAACCCTAGACGGAAATTGAAACCTATCCTTAAATCTATTCACAGTCTCGTCATCCAGACCACAAATCTCCCTAAGGGCATAAAAAGCCCTAACCTCTCGAGAACCAGAGACAGCGGTATCTCCTTCAGCCGGGCCACCACTGGACGATAGCCCAGTCTCGAGGTCACTAGACCTAACCTCAGACATTAATCTTCTCCCTCCTAAACCCTCAAACCAATTTAGCGATTGACGGAGCAACGGCAACAAATCACTTAAAACGACGCTCAGACTATTGCCTTCGTACACAAAATTTTCTAAAAAAGGGTAAGTACCCAAAGACCCCCCTAGACGCGCAAAAAGGAAGGAGATCGACGGGCAAGCTATCCTAACCTCTAAGCTATCAACCATGGAAAATACAGAAATCAAAAGGAAAACAAGGTACGAAACTGAAACCCCAAAAGAAAAACAAAAGCCAACACCAGAATAGAAGCGAAAAGGGAATAGCAAATCAGAAATTATACAGTAAAAGAAGAAAAAGAAGAAAGAAAAAGGAAAGAAGAACATACCTCCAATGGCGGAACGGCAGAAGCAGCGCAAGGCAAATCGGAGAAGAAAGGAAGCCTCAGAATATTCAGAGTATCACTAAAAAACTGGTTTGCTTTTGCTCTCTGAGAAATAAACGAAAAGTTGAAAAGGAGAAGTTTTAAATGTGGGCCAAAAACGATTGAAAAACCAGCGGGAAACCCCAAGGGTCATGCCATTAATTCCACAGACCATCAAGCGCCACGTGGCCATGATTGCGTGTAGCGCCGCCACTAAGCATTAAAGGCGGAACAGAACCCCAAGAGTCACAAGAAAAACTTTTCATCTTCTGTGATCGTCATGACGGGTCACCGACGACCCCAGAACTTGGGGGGCAACTGACGGGAATGACGACTCTACATCCCGCTGACGAAGATAACATTACTGACGGGAGAATCATCCATGACGAAGTGATCAGAAACAATGAAGGAAGCCATCATCACTGACGAGGCAGAGAGTTATTCAATGCGATCAATCAATGATCCAATCAGTTACCAAATCAACCAAGAAGACCGTTGGAGGGCCTATTAAAAGTCTCATTACTGGCCAGGTGCGTTACAAAAGAAAGCATTAACAGCCTCAACGGCTAGCCCTTATGGGCTCAGGTATAAAACTCTCACACAACCAACAGAAGCGGACACATGCAAAGATACTCTGAAACTATCTTTTATTTCTTTATTGTGTTTAACTGTGATCCTAACTTTGGCATCGGAGACTTTGTGGCAGGCGCCACACCGGTGTCCCTCATCGAGCAAACCTTCACATCCCACGAGTGATTCCATCTGCTCATTCACTGACGGATTTGTGTTTCATCAGGAAGTATTGGAAGATGCCAAGGATGGCGGATGCTATGGATTATAGCGGAATCCGGTAAGTTAGAAAAGAAAAAGGTTCGGCGCAACCTCGTTGGAACAAGAAGCTTGGAGGGCTTAGGTACATCGGGTAGATTAGGATTGGAGGGTCTATTACTGTTCATGTATCCCAACTACATTTTTTAGTGGATTATTGACTGCTTGGAGGGCGGCAGAGAGGTTTTACGCCGAGGGTTTCGGTTTCCTCTTCGATAACACATTGTGTGTTGTCCTTGTGTTTGTATCTCTCTTCCCTTTATCTTTGCCTTTTATTTTCTGCTGTGGATGTGATTTTAATTGACATAAATTGTTTACCAATTCTGTATTAAGCTTTTGTTCATGTTCTGCACACTAATTGTTTGATATAAAGCTTGAATTGGTAATTTGTAAATTGGGGGTCTAAACGTTCAAGGGTGTTTTTACACTATTTGAACTTTCAAATATTATTATTGAATCATCAAAACGGCTTTGATATATTTTTTTTTTTAGTTTTCATTAACAAAATTTTTTTGAATCCATACCATTCTTTTTGAATTTTTCGTTTTTTCTTATTTTCTTGATTGAATCTCTTTATTCAATAGTCACTTTATTTTATTCATTTAATATTCAATTCACAACTACAAAGGAAATGGAGGGGATTCCATTGAAGAAACCAAACACACATCCCTTCTCTCCAGCAACATGCAAGCGAAACCCTGAAATTTGACCTTCATTAGACTTTGCTCGCGCCTCTACATTCGGCCACTAGCTCCTGCAAATCATCCACACACCGCTTTAGATTCCTCACGCAAATTAAAGATTGTCCTTTCGACACATACACCGTCATGTTGGCCTCGTCATTTGCCAATTTGCAAAAACAAGGAATCCAGCCTCCATACACCTCCATAAGCATCACCTGGGCTATTCACTTGCTTCCACATTGCGGTAAAAATCTGCACGTGCCACATGTGCTAGAAAGTTCTCTATATTATATAATAAAATTTTATATTTCATATTTTAACTAATCACTTTTCAAAAACCTGATTCTTTATTTTCTACTATAATTCATTAAAATATTAGTTTTTTTCATTCATTCTTTATTCTTTCACTCAACGCATTTTCTTTTTTCTCAATTTCTATATCCTCCACTCTTTCCCAAGAATCGATATTGTTCCACTCCCAATCCCCATTCACCATTGAAACAACCATATATAGGATATAAAATGAGAGCAAAACCAAAAGAGAGGGACAATTTAATTGAAGATTCACCAATGCGATGACCATGGGTGGGTAGGGATCATAAAACACCCACAAGGAGGTTTTGGTTGACTTGGGTGATGTAGTGATGGATCTCAATTTGGTGGGTTTTGACATGGCTGTACAAGGTCAAGGATTTGCTTGTTGGTTCATCTATTCAGTGGGCTTTGGGATTGAAGAATTCGAGTGCCTTTGTCTACCATGTGCTGCCCCATTGTAAGATTTGTCTACCACGCGCTGCCCCATTGTTAAATTTTGAGAGAGAGAGCCATTTCATTTACCAAGAGAAAAAATAATACAAAATTGATCTAGTGTTATCCATTTTTAGAGAAGCAGTTTACCAAAATTTTATTTTGGAATTTGGATTCGTTAGACATATTTGGGTTGAAATGCTATTTTGCATAAGCCAATATTCTTTTCAATTACATCATTGCACCATTAAGATATTCGAATATTTAATTTATTTGTTTGTTTGGTGTCTCTACTTCTTATCTTGTTGGTGACCAAGCTTAATTCCTAAGTTCAGATTATTTCTCGCTTCCTTAGACTACGTAGAGTTCAATTTAATGTCTAAACATTCAATTATATCAATATGCCTTTTAAGCTGTGTACAGTTTAGTAGCCTATGACACAGAAGAGTTCAATTTATTATATCGATCCAAACACAGGCTAGTTCAGGTGGGTTTTTTTTTTTTTTTAAGCGGCTAGTTCAGGTGGTTAGACCATAGGAATTGGACAAAGTTGTACGAAACCCCTATGACTCTTAGAACCATAATTGTTTTTTGATGAATTTAGAACCATAATTGTTAAAACATGAATGGTATGGTAAAAATATTTTACAAATTTAACTAAAAAAAATTAAATTAAAATATATTTATAATATGTACATTCAAATTGATTAAAAAAACAGAAGAAGAAGATAATACACTACTTCATACACAATGAGATATGAGCCAGAATACACAATGGAGCATAACAACGAAAGAAAAGTTCCGTTTCTCCAAAAAAAGAAAAAGAAAAGTTCCTATTAAAAAAGAAAGAAAAGTTAACAGAAATACAGAATATTGTCATAAGCGCAAAGTGGTTTCAAAGCATGAGCTAGGCATTTAAAACAAATGAAATGTGGCGCAGATCCTGGAACAGTAGAGAGTAAACTTTTCAAGGCCAGATTGATTCAAGGCAAATCCTCTGCTCCGCTAGATCTTCGACTAGCAGCATATCTTCCGACTGAATGTTGTTGTTGTTGGTCTCGCTTCTCAAAGGCTTTCTCTCAGGAAAAGCTGTGCCAGCTCCTGTACCAGTACCAGTACCAGTACCAACACAAGAAAAAGAAGAAGAAGTTGTTGTCAATAATAACTCTGGTTTTGTGTTTTGGCTGTGGGGACAAACAAGTTCAGATAAAATAAGAACAAGAGAAGCCATATACGGGGGAATTAAAGCAAACGAAATTTTTGATATCTAGTAGTTTGGTTTAGACGTGATCATCGATCTATTTATTTATATATAGGTGGTTGGAAATTAAAGAGAATCAGAAGAAGAGGTGAGTAGTGAGTACCCATTGTTTTGTTTTAATGAACAGAAGCCGCTGTTTGACGTTGGTTTTTACTTTTACTTTTTGCCTTTCCAGTGCCAGACTGTCATTTTCATTTTTTGTTTTCTGGAAACTGTCAATACCACCATTACTATTCCTATGGGCTTTTTGACCAACACGTCAAAACCATGAGTTTTTTTTTTTTTTTTGGAATAATGAACAAAACCATGAGTTTAGGTCACGGGATAGCTCATTCGCAAAAAAAAAAAAAAAAAAAAAAAAGGTCACGGGATAGCTTTTATCAGTTTTCTCTTTTTCTATTTCTTTTTTTAGAAAAAAAAAAAACTATTTATGACCACATTTACTTTTCATTAATTCTTGATGATGCTATTTTTAGTTTTAGGTGTCTTTATATTTATATTTATATATATATAAAAGGATCATGTCAATGAGTATCATTTTCCTATATTATACAATCAAGCGAGCTGCCAAAAGGCAGCAATTACACACAGCAAATGAGGCCGAGTAAGAAGGCAATTTATTATTATTATTATTGGGTCAAAGAACGGTAGTGAGAGAGGATGCATTATATGCCCAATTCACTTGACAAACAAGAAGGACATATACCATGACTATTCTACAAATAAAAATAAGGAAAAAAATATATATTACACCTTCTAAATTTGACCAAAATTTATTTTAATTATTTAACTTTACTTTCATTCAATTAAGTTTTTTAAGTTTCAAATTCATTCAATTAAGGTATGTCCATTAAATTTTGTTAAATGTTATTGTTAATTGTCCAAATTTTATTTTCTTTTTCTTCAAAAATTTTTGAATTTAAAAATAAAATTAATTATTAAAAAATACTAGATTTTTTTAATAGAAATTAATAAAGAGGCCTTAATTGAATAAATTTGAAACTTAGAAATTAAAAGACTCAATTGAACGAAAGCAAAATTAAATGACTGAAATGAATTTTGGTTAAACTTAGATGATGAATTTTACGTTTTTACATAAAATATTTTTCAAAAAATGACAATTAAATGAAAAAATCAATAAAATATATTTTCTATTCCTTTCTCATTTTCTGTTTTTAATGAAAAAATAATCTTAATTACCTCTCCCCTCCTCTCTACTAATTTTTTCGCGCGCCTTTTGGCCTTCACCTCCTCTCCGGTCTCTTTTCTTTTTTCTTATCTCCATGAGCAAACATGCACATATGTTTGGAATGGGTTTGGCTTTCCTCCAGTACTTTTTTAACTGGACATTTTTATGTTGTTTTAAATATACAATGACAAGTGGTAGTGAGTTTTAATCTTCACATTTTATTTAGTTAGTGGGTGATGTGACAGTTTCTCATTAAAATAAAAGGAGATTCCAGTTTTTATTTTTTTATTTTTTTATTTATAAAAAAATATTAGAGGTAAGCCAAACCCGTTTGGAATAATTTGTTGTGATTCTAAATTTCTAATGGTTTCTTTGTGCGTAAGGTTGCTTTAAAAAAATAAAAAAGCTTTGTTATATGTGTTGACAAATTAATGGTGGAGCACTGTGAGTTGGAAAGAGTATAGGAAAGGGAAGGGAAGGGAAGGCGGGGGGGGGGGGGGGTGGTGACAAGGCCAGCCCTTGACTTAGGCCACTTAGGCTGTGGCCCTAGGGCCTTCCACTATAGCAAGGTCCCCAAATGTGGGCGGAAATAAGTAATTTTTTAATGGTTATTATTTTTAATTTACAATTAATTTGGAACATACCATTAACTCATTAACGGAAAAGCCTTTTGTGGAAAATAGTGTGCAATACTGGAACTCTTGAAGCTAACGTGGCTAACAAAATATTAATTAATTTTTTTTTAAATTTAAAAATTCCACATCAACATTAAAATTGAAAAAAAAAACAAAATAATAATAGTTTCTCAATTAAAAGATATGCAAAAAAAATTAAGATTATTCCCAACTTTTCTTGCACTTTCTGGATGACTAAACATAAAAACACAAAGGAGTTAATACCATTTTCGTCCCTACATTTTCAACCGATTTCAATTTTGGTCCCCACTTTTTCCCCCTATTTTGGTTCCCAAAAATGAAAAAGCATTCTCATTTTAGTCTTTTTCATCATCTTACAAAAGGAAATTGCATATGTGGCAAATAGATTGCATTGCTGGAACACTAAAAGTTAAGTGACCATTAAAATAATAATAGTAAATTTTAATTGGCATTAAAAAATTGTCACATCAACATTTAAATAAATAAAAAAAAAATTTTTAAATCTTATTTTCTTTTCCTAAGTCCTCTCTCTCTCTCTCTCTCTCTCTCTCAGCCACCACCTGTGATCTCCTCCACCACTATCTCTCTGATCTCCACTAACAACCATAACCCACCTCTCAATCTCATTGTTTAGTTGTCGCAAGCACTTCCTTGGATCGACGAGAAACTGATCACATGGATGGGTTGTAGATCAACGGTGATTGACGATAATGGTAGTGTGACTAGGTCATTGATTAGGTCTTCCATGTATAGACACCTCATTTCATTCTAACTTATATTCTAGCCCTCGATGCCAATAACGAAAAATCAAATCGCTTCCAAAATAATTAATATCGTGTATGGAGTCCGACGAGGATGAGAACCCTAAGAGTGACCCAATACAGTACAAGCTCAAGCCCAACTATGAAGTAAGAAAGAAGCCCAAAGCCTAAAAGTCCATTTTGACCTAATTTGACCGAGGTTGACAAAGATTGTGTATGTTAGGTATATGATGCATATGCACCCAATTTGTGGTGTAGCACTACCTAGACAAAAAGTCACAAATCAATCCATTTCCATTTTAATGAGATTCTAGGGCAACCAGCCTGATCAACTGGTTGCCCAAATGTCTCATTAAACCCTAGACTCCCATTTCCCCTATGAATGCCCCCATTTTCAACATCCAAATGGTTAGAAACTTTTACCCTACAAAAACTCTATCAAAATATCCTCAGAATATCCAAACTAAGAGGTTTAAGGTAGAAGGGCAGAAAAAAGTGAGAATTGGACTAATTTTCAACCATCATTTGGTGAGGAAATAGTCTTTTACTCACTTTGATTCAAAACTTCTAGTTGGTTCAAGCTTGCAAACATACCACTTAGGGTCATTGGTCAACCTAATCAAGTTGTTCAACTCTTCCTCCCACACACACAACTAAGGTAGTCAATTTCAGCCGAGGGACCAGTTAAAATAACATCATTGTAAGTGCTACGAGGAGGAGATGTGGATCTTTTCCATGATCCACATTCTCTTCCTCGATTCTTGTGATTTCATACTTTCTGTTATTGTTGTTGTTGTTGTTGTTGTTTTTTTTTTTTTTTTTTTTTTTTTTTTTTTTTTTTTTTTTAAATCCATTAGTTGTTTGGTTGATTTTTTTATTGTTTTGATCAAAAACATGTGGAAACACTAATATGCCTCTGGGTGTGTAAGCACTTCCTGAGTGGCATATGCACTCTTTGAATAATTATGGTTCATCTTTTGGTCATTCTTATGAGAATATGCCTTGAATTTCAAGTACGTATGCCAGCAGAAGAGTGTGTACATACATTTCTTTTATGGTGTACACCAAGACTTCAATAAGATTTCTTGCTTTTTTTGTTTTATTTGTCATTAATGCCATGTTTATTTTCTTTCGTTTTTTAGGTCTAACCCTAATTCATTCTCTCTCATCCACTCTTTAATTCTAACTTGAACCTAATAAGACAATTAAAAGTCTTAGAGATAAATAAGGAAGCATTTGAAAAGACCTAAATACTTTCTAAAACATAAGGAAAGTATTTCAAAAAAGGATTTTAATGTAATTAAGATAATTGATTTGAAACTAAACGGTAACATCTCTCTCTTTGTACGTTTTTCTCTCAAACCCAGATTTTGAGTTATATTCTGTGAATAAATTGTGTGTAAAAGTAAAACAAATATGCTGATGATCAGATGCACGAGACAGACTTAAAGTGCGCAATATAATCTTAAAGTTTTTTTTTACATTAGTTTGGTATTGGAATCGAAAAAATACGTTGCACGATTGATATTTATTTTTAGGACAAAACTTATGTACAATACCTTAGGTGTTGTTCCTTAGGTTCCCCACTTAAGATTGAACTATGTGGCTACTTAACTAAAAAATACACTTTCATCCTATGAGGATAATCCACATGGTAGAAACTTAAGAGGGGAACCTAAGGAATAGAACGTAAGTACTGTACCTAAGTCATCTTATGTTGAGTCAAGTTCAAATTTGATCTTTCGGTGATATTACCATGGATTTGTATATCAATTTTGAAAGCACCGTTTTTGGTTGGTGGAGGATGTGCAAGTGTGACATGGGGATGAACTAGTGTGGGTCAGAGGTGTGCATAGGTCGGGTTGAGGGGATTTTTCGACCTAATCCACCATGGTGGGTTAAAAAAAATCCATCCCAACTCAACCCATCACAGGGGTTCAACCCAACCCACATGAATCGGGTTGGGTCGGGTTGTACCCATGGGTTGGACAATTTTTTTATTATTACTATTGTAGGGGGCGGTTTTGGGGCTCAGGCCCAACAGGCGGGTGGTTCTGGCCCAAAAATCCCTCAACAATGAATTTGTAGAGAGTAGGTTACAGAACTAGGTCTTTGACAGAGGAAACGTAGTTATGAACAAGCCATGCAACCAGTTGGACGTAAGGATATTCCTCCAAGCTTTTGGAATAACGGTCCCTAGGGCTGTATCTTCTGCTTCTTGTCTCTAACTCCTTTATCTTTTTCTCTCTTTTTCTTCTTTTCGCTTGCGATCTCCTTTCCATGGGGATTTCCTTCTCTTATATAGCATCCTTCCTAAGATCACGACCCTACACTTGTCAACCATCTGACCCTCTACTTGAGTGCTTGTCCCATAGGTCATCCTCCCTTTTTTCTGTGAGTTGCACTGGCCAAGATAATTCTACGTTCCTGTCCTTTCCACATTAATGCGGCTGGAAAAATAGTTCCTTGGCATTTAATGCGGCAGTTGTGGTTGCCCCCCTTCCTGAACGCAACGCACTATTCCTTCGTATTGGGTGACTTTTCGCCATGTATGGAGTGTGAATCGGACACCCACTTGGCGAGTCCGAGGAGGTAGTCCTCCTCGGACGCCCCTAAGCAGGCCCGGCCCAACATGGTTGGGATGGGATATCCTATGCCCATGCCTTTTCTTCTTGTTGTGGTTGGGCTTGGTACATGTACTATGGCCCAACATCGGCTGACGGATTTTACCCCCACAATAGCCCCTCAAAATGCCTGCCTTTTTTCTGGGTCCGAGGAGAAAAGGCGGGATTTTGATGCTCACTAGACGGCTCGTGGTGAATCACTGTTTCACACGTGTAGGGGGGAAGCACGCCTTCACGTGCCTCATTAATGCTGTGGGCAGTTAATGACCCAGGGGAAAGTAACCGCAGCTTTCGAGGTTTTACACTCGCCCAATCCAACGGTTGGAGGCAGGATCTACGGTGGACAGCGTTTCACGTGCCTTAGACGTGAGTGCGTCTGTTCAACTTCTACCGAGTATAATAGGCTTTGAGGGCGTTTGTCCCTCACTTTTGACGAGCATTCCAATATTCAGAACTTCTCAAAGCTTTCTCCTTCAGTCCGTTCTTACTTCCGCTGCCATTCTCTTGAAGACTCCTTCGAGCCTCTTACCCGTAAATGCGCGCTTCTTCTCCATTATTCTTCATTAATCATACTGCCTTCAAGTTGTTTTTAGGATTAGAGGGGATGGGTAGGCTTGAGAAAATGGTAGATTCTCCGGCCGGTATGGCAGGCTTCAGGGCGAAGTATCGTATCCCATCGGAGGTAGGTTTAGAGTACTGTCATCTGGAGGACATTTTGCTCAAACGGAGAACAGGAGAAGTCGCAATTCCAATGATAGCCTTGGTGGAAGGAGGAATGACTATTCCAATGGGGAGAATAACTAGGGATTACCTACGTGGTCATAGATTGGCCCCCCATCAATGCACCGCTAATCTGTTCCGGATCCTGGGGTGTGTCGAAACCCTGAACGATCAGATGAACCTTGGCCTCTCATGGCACAACGTGGTTCATCTTTATGAATGCCATAGGCTCGGCGACACATACTATCTAAAGTCTAGGACTGACGAAGTGAGGTTGATATCCTGCCTTCCGAAGTCCAGCAAAGGCTTGAAGGACGACCATTTGATCGTCTCCGGACCATGGTATGACGGCCCTCACTGTCCGACTAGGGCGGGAACGCCAGGTGGGGTGTCGTAGAACTAGACTCCGTGGGGAGGACTTTGGTTTCAAGCTTCTCCCCCTCCTTTTTCCCTTTTTATTTTAAACTTGTTGGTTTGGTTGCATGTCTCCTCGGACTAACATAAATCTTTTAACGGCCTTTGCAAACAAGGGACGAACATCTCCTTGGCTGAGCCTAGTCAATATCCCGGCCCTAAATTACCTCCTGAGGTCCGAGATCT
Organism: Quercus robur; assembly: GCF_932294415.1. Classification (NCBI taxonomy): domain Eukaryota; kingdom Viridiplantae; phylum Streptophyta; class Magnoliopsida; order Fagales; family Fagaceae; genus Quercus; species Quercus robur. The sequence goes on along the minus strand of NC_065540.1, from coordinate 31,488,890 downwards.
TCGTTAGCGAGGACGGACAACTACGGTCGGCTCCTTTGATTTTGGATTACACTCCACTCACTCGAGCCCAGGTAGAAGCCGGACAAGTTATAAGGGCCGGTAGTCCGAGATTAGCAAGGATTGACGTTTCCATACCAGGGTTCCTCGCTGATACAGACTTGCCTCCTATTCAGTTACCCCCCCAACGTGTCTTTCCCCCAGTAGTTATCCCAGAGGAGGAGGCCGGCTCTTCACATTCATCCTTAGAGGATCAGATAGACCAGTTCCAATTTACTGAAGAAGGGGAGGCTTCGGTTAGAGTAGTAGAGATCTCCGACTCTGACGCTGATTTAGATCGTGCCTCAGCGGCTCCTGGTACTGGTTTGGTCATCGCACAACCTGATATCAGCGAGGACACAGAAGAAGAAGAAGGAATGGACCTCCAACCGAGGACTGGCCTCAGGGGTCTTCTATCCAACAGGTCCAAAGGGCAGACCTCCATGGAAGTCTCGAAGGGACAGACCGTCCCCAAAGCCCCCGCTCCTCCTCCCCCTCCCTCGTCGGGTGCGGCGCTGAAGCCTATGCCTAACCTAAGGCGAAAAAGGCCTGTAGAAGAGACGGAGGAGGGAGAGGTTGCCCGTGAGAAAGCCGGGCCTAAAAAGAAGGGCAAGGAAACAAAAGAGCCCCGAGAGAAAAGGACCAGGTCCACTGAGAGCCGAGATGAGGCGGCCACTCTGAGGGGACCACGAACATGGTCTCCTCGGATCGAGCTAGATGGCGCTCCAATCCTCTGGGATGTGACCCTATGGGAGTCCCAGCGAGAGCAATCTTCGTTCATGGCCGAGGCGCTGCAGCAGCCTCTTCTCTTGCCCCGTGATATGGAAGGCCTTAGGAAGATTCGTCAGCCAGAACTTTTCATGTCACTGAAGAGGGACATGGCTGTGGTAAGTGGAATCTTCTATCTTGTCTTTGTGTTGAGAACCTTCTTATTGTCTTATCTTGGTATCGTCTTCATTTTCGTCCAAGCGCAGGTCACCCAACAAATTTATGTTGCTGAGGAGTGGGCCAAGAAGGCCCGTGAGGATATGCATAGGGAGGCTTAGTCCCGTGCTGCGGCTGAGAGGGCCGCTGGCGATCTCAAACGAGATCTTGATCGTCAGGATAATGAGCTAAAAGAGGTGAAGAAGGCCAATGCGAATGCAGAGGCTGGCCTGAAGAATGCTGAAAAGCAAGCCGACGAGCTGCGCAAGCAGCTCCGTCACTCTGAGGAAAGACTGTCAGCGGAGCAACAGGCGGTTTCGGAGCTTAAGGTTGAGCTTGCAAGGACCAAGGAGGAAACTCGCTTGTCCAGGGAGGTTGCCGAGAAGGCTGTGGCGGCTTCGTATGAACGTGGAGTTCACGATATTGAGGAGAGACTGGCCGAGGAAGTTGCCATCGTTTGCAGGGAATACGTCACCTCGACCTGGGGATTGGCCATGGATCGGGCAGCCGTCCCCGCAGATTCTGATCTCAGGAAAGCTGAGAACATCTTTTTCCCTGCGGAAATACGTGAGATTCCTGGCGAGGTCGCCTCCACTGAGCCTCTTCCAGCAGATTCCTCCATTCCCGAGACTGGGGGCACGGAGCAAGCTACGCAGGGCTAGTCACCTGAGGACAGTCTTCGCATCAGCGAGATCCTTGCCCAGGCCCAGGAGATCGCCTCGGAGAACCCAGCAGCGGATGATCAGCCTGCCCGACTCAGGGCCCTTAGGGACGTGGAATAGGAATTCGTCTGTTTTGCTTTTTGTACTTCGTTTTGTTTAATCCTCGCTAATATTTCTGAACTGAGTTACTTTGAACATTATATGACAAAAGTTATTTCATTACATATATCGCTGCTTTATTCTATTCTGTTTTCATCATGAATGGATATTGGTTTTTGCCTTTTTATTGCTGAAAGTCAAGCAATAATGAATGAATACGTTAGAATGGCGACACTTTGTAAGAATCCGTGCAGGACTTGGGCTCCCTTTAACGCTTTTGAGAATCACAAATGGTTAAAACTTACTGAGAGTCGTTGCGTGGTTAATTTCCCCCAAGTCTGTGGTCCGAGGAGCCATGCAGGACTTGGGTTCTGTTTAACACTTATTGAGATAATTGTGTGGTTAATTTCCCCCAAATCTGTGGTCCGAGGAGCCATGTAGGACTTGGGTTCTGTTTAACACTTACTGAGATAATTGTGTGGTTAATTTCCCCCAAATCTGTGGTCCGAGGAGCCATGCAGAACTTGGGTTCTGTTTAACACTTACTGAGATAATTGTGTGGTTAATTTCCCCCAAGTCTGTGGTCCGAGGAGCCATGCAGGACTTGAGTTCTGTTTAACACTTACTGAGAATCGTTGCGTGGTTAATTTCCCCCAAGTCTGTGGTCTGAGGAGCCATGCAGGACTTGGGTTCTGTTTAACACTTATTGAAATAATTGTGTGGTTAATTTCCCCCAAGTCTGTGGTCCGAGGAGCCATGCAGGACTTGGGTTCTGTTTAACACTTACTGAGAATCGTTGCGTGGTTAATTTCCCCCAAGTCTGTGGTCCGAGGAGCCATGCAGGACTTGGGTTCTGTTTAACACTTACTGAGAATCGTTGCGTGGTTAATTTCCCCCAAGTCTGTGGTCCGAGGAGCCATGCAGGACTTGGGTTCTGTTTAACACTTACTGAGATAATTGTGTGGTTAATTTCCCCCAAGTCTGTGGTCCGAGGAGCCATGTAGGACTTGGGTTCTGTTTAACACTTATTGAGATAATTGTACAGTAAAACGACATCAAGTAAAGTATTTTTCATTAATAAAAGTACCTTTTCAGGTTATTTACATTCCATGGACGTGGCACTACACGTTCGTCCAAGTCTTCCAAAAAGTACGCTCCAATGCCAGCCACCGAGGTGATACGGTATGGACCCTCCCAGTTTGGTCCGAGCTTTCCCTATGCAGGGTTCCTCGCGTTGCCCAGGACTTTCCTCAGCACTAGGTCCCCAGGCGTCAAGGGTCTCGACTTCACCTTGGCGTCATAGCCCTGCTTGAGCTTTTGTTGATACTGAGCTAGATGCACCATCGCGCAATCTCTTCTCTCTTCCAAGAGGTCCAGGCTTTTTTCTAGAAGCCCGTTGTTAGCAATGGGGTCGAATGTAGCAGTCCTCTGGGAGGGAAAGTTTATCTCTAATGGGATGACGGCCTCGGCCCAGTAGGTCAACGAAAAGGGGGTTTCTCCCGTGGATCGGCGGGGCGTGGTGCGATACGTTCACAAGACATGGGCGAGCTCTTCAACCCACCTCCCTTTCACGTCGTCCAACCTCCTCTTCAGCCCATTCACTATGGTTTTGTTGATTGCCTCTGCTTGTCTGTTACCCTGCGGATAGGCTGGTGTAGAGTATCTGTTGACAATCCCCAGTTCACTGCAATATTCCCTAAAGGCCTTGCCATCAAATTGCAGGCCATTGTCCGAGATTAGGGTGTGTGGGGTACCGAACCGTGTGACGATGTTTTTCCAGATAAACTTCATGACATCAACATCCCTAATGTTTGCCAGCGCTTCAGCCTCGACCCATTTCGTGAAGTAATCAGTGCCGACGAGAAGAAACTTCTTGTTCCCGGCAGCTTTGGGGAACGGACCTAATATGTCTAGGCCCCATTGTGCGAATGGCCAAGGGCTGGACAATGGGTTAAGTACCCCACCCGGCTGATGTATATTCGGAGCGAACCTTTGGCATTGGTCACACTTCTTCACATATTCCAGAGCCTCCTTATGCATGCTCGGCCACCAGTAACCCAGCGTCATAGCCCTGTGGGAGAGGGACCGGCCCCCCGTATGGCTTCCGCAAATCCCCTCGTGCAACTCCTCCAGAATGAGTTCAGTAGCCCCTGGGTGTACACACAGCAAGTATGGCCCTGAGAATGAACGTCTGTAAAGCTTGGAGTCCTTGGACAACCAGAATCGAGGAGCTCTCCTCCTGATTTTGTCGGCCTCGACTTTGTCGTCCGGTAAGGAATCGTACTTCAAGAATCGGACAAGAGGGTCCATCCAGCTTGGTCCCTCACCGACGATGTGTACCCGAATACCGTTAGCCTCCTCTTCCGTGGGGCGGCAGAGGTCCTCGACCAAAATAACCCGCAAAAGGGGCTGAGCCGAGAATGTGGCCAGTGTTGCCAGAGAATCGGCGTGGGTATTCCCGCTTCTGGGTATATGCGTTAAACGGAAGTCGTCGAAGTGGGCTTGTAGGCGTTTAGCTCGGGCAAGGTACCGCTGCATTCTTTCATCTTTCGCCTCCAATTCCCCATTTACTTGCCCCACTATGAGTCTCGAAACCGAGAATATGCTCGCGCATTTCCCACCCAACCTCCGGATCATGGACATCCCCTCCAGCAGTGCCTCATACTCGGCTTCGTTATTCGTTGCTGGGAATCCCAGTCTCAACGACTTTTCCAAGATTATACCTTCGGGAGAGATTAGAACGAGCCCCACTCCGGAGCCCTTTTGGTTTGCTGCACCATCGATGTATGCTCTCCACTTATCGTGTTCTTGCAGAGAAATCGTGCTGACCAATCTCCTATCGTCACTCGGTGATCCCGACACTTGCACCCCTTCCAAGGTAGGCTCCGCAAATTCAGCTACCAGATCGGCGAGGACTTGACCTTTTATGGCGGTGCGTGGCATGTATCTAATGTCGAAGGCGCTCAAGATGGTTCCCCATTTGGCTATTCTCCCCGTGTAGTCGGCGCTACGGAGGACTGATTTCAATGGAAGTTAGGTTAGCACAACCACTGTATGTGCCTGAAAATAGTGGGGAAGCTTCTTTGTAGCTTGCACGACAGCCAATATTGCCTTTTCGAGGGGGAGGTACTGGGTCTCTGCCTCCTGTAGCGACTTGCTTACGTAATACACGGGCCGCTGCGTGCCGTTGTCCTCTCGGATTAGTACTAGGCTTACCGCATGATCGGCGACTGCGATGTATGCATACAGCACCTCATCGGCCTCGGGACTGGACATGATCGGAGGTCGGGCAAGGTATTCCTTGAGCTGTTGGAATGCTAAATCACACTCTTCAGTCCACTCGAAACCCTTCCACTTGTGCAATAGGAGGAAAAAGGGTCTGCATCTATCCGCTGAGCGGGAGATGAAACGGTTTAAAGCTGCTATCATGCCGGTAAGCTTCTGGACATCTTTGGGATTCCGAGGAGGTTGCATACTATGAATGGCCCTTATCTGGTCAGGGTTAACCTCGATCCCCCGGTGGGTTACCATGTAGCCAAGGAATTTCCCCGATCCCACTCCAAATGAGCACTTGAATGCGTTCAGTCGCAGCTTGTACCTTCTCAGAATGTGAAACACTTCGTCAAGGTCCCTGATGTGGTCGGTCACCAATTTACTCTTTACTACCATATCGTCTATATACACCTCGACAGTTTTTCCCATCTGTTGCTCAAACATCCTAGTCATCATCCTTTGATAGGTCGACCTGGCATTCTTCAGGCCAAAAGGCATCACCTTGTAATGATAGTTGCCAATTGGGGTGACAAAAGCAGTTTTTTCCTGGTCTTCGGTGGCCAAGGATATCTGATGGTAGCCCTGGAAAGCGTCCAAGAAACTCATTCGGGGATGCCCGACAGTTGCGTCAACCAGTCGGTCTATCCGCGGCATCGGGAAAGGATCCTTCGGGCAGGCCTTGATTAAGTCCGTGAAGTCCACACAGACTCGCCATTTTCCGCTCTTCTTCTTCACCACGACTGTGTTCGCCAACCATTCGGGGTAGAATACTTCCTTGATAGCCCCAGCTCTTTTCAATTTTGCCACTTCCTCTCTCACAGCGTCTGCATGCTCCCTTGACGGGTGCCGGGGAGGCTGCTTCTTTGGGGTAATAGCCGGATTAACGTTAAGGTGATGGCGTATTAGGTCTGAGTCAACCCCAGGGGCTTCGTAAGGATCCCAGGTGAATACGTCCTCATTTCGTCGTAGAAAATTAATTAGCGCCGACTTCTCCTGTGCTGGTAACTCCGAGCCAATCTGGAAAAATCTCTCGGGGTCTGATCCGACGAGCACTTTCTCCAGCTCTTCACAGCTCACCTCCATGGCCGGTCCTTCATTACCCGTAGCTAGGACCGGGGTCCTTGATTGCTATAAGCTATTCCCGGCTGAAATGGAGGGCCCGCTGCTTAATTGTCGAGCAATTGCCGATACCATGCATTGCCTGGCCATTCCTTGATCCCCCACTATCTCTTTGATTCGGCCCTCTGACGGATATTTCACTTTCTGGTGCAGGGTAGACGACACAGCCCCTAGTGTATGAAGCCATGGCCGTGCCACAATAGCTGTGTAGGGTGAGTATGCGTCCACCACGATGAAGTCCACTTCCACTACTTCTATGTCTGTTTGCACTGGCAACCTAATCATGCCTTTCGGGATGACGATTTTTCCCTCAAAGCTAAGCAGGGGTGAATCGTATGGCGACAGGTCCTCTTGCTTCAAATTCAGCCCCTTATACAAGTCTGGGTACATCACCTCCACGGCGCTACCCTGATCAACTAACACCCTCTTCACGTCATAACCTCCTATTCTGAGCGTCACGACTAGGGCATCCTCATGGGGTTGAATAGTTCCCTCCTTGTCCTCCTCCGTGAACCCAATTAATGGCAGGGCCCTCCCTCTAGCTCTCTTGGATTCCCTTTCACCTGGCTCTGTCGGGAACTTACCCACTGACATCACTCTGAACGGGCCGGAACCGGTTCTCCCAGGTGCGGCAAGAATGACATTTATCGTGCCTATGGGTGGCCTCAAGGCGCTTTGCCTGGTATCGACATTTGACTGCTCAGGGCGTTGCAACAGATGCCTTTGCTTTCCTTCTCGGACAAGTCGATCCAAATAGTTTTTCAGGTTCCTACATTCGTCAGTGACGTGACCAGGCTCTTGGTGATATGCACAATATAGATTCTGATTGCGTTTTGAGGGGTGGCCTGCCATCCTATTCAGCCATTGAAAAAAGGGTTCGTGCTTTATCTTCTCCATGATCTCGTGCAATGGCTCTCGGAACACAGCGTGGACTACCTGAGTCCCTGTAGATCCCGATTGTTCCGTATAATCTCTTCTCGGCTTATTACTGCTACTGAAGCGGTCCGACCTGAAGTCCCTTCTCTCTTGAGGGACAAACTTCGCCTTTCCCTTCCCAGTCTGCTGGTCATCTTCGACCCTTTTATACTTATCTATCCTGTCCATGAGTTGCTGCACGCTGGTGGCTGGTTTCCCAGTAAGAGACTTTCTCAAGCCATGCTCTGTCGGCAAGCCCCTTTTAAAGGCGCTGATGGCAACGTCATCGTGATTTCCTTTTACCTCGTTGTGCATCTCCCAATATCTGTCCGAGTAGGCCTTCAGCGTTTCGCCTTCTCGCATGGACAGGGATAAGAGGGAATCGAGGGGCCGAGGGACTCTAGTGCTGGTGATGAAGCGGGAGCCAAAAGCCTGCGTCAACTGTTTAAAGGAGTCTATGAAATTTGGTGGGAGGGCATCAAACCATCTCATGGCCAGGGGCCCCAGGCTGGATGGAAACACCTTACACATTAACGCCTCGTCCCTAGAGTGGATGGCCATCCTTTGGTTGAACTGGCTCACGTGCTCCACTGGGTCAGTTCGACCATTGTACAGGGTAAACGTTGGCTGATTAAACCGCCGAAGGAGCACCGCCCGCTCTATTCTACGGGTAAATGGCGACTGGGAGATTCGATCCAGGGCCTTGCTCATGGCGTCATTGACCAAGCCTTGGTAAGGTGGGCTTTTGCGACCGCGTTTGTGAGGCCGCTCTTCCTCATAGGAGAACGTCTCGCTCGGAGGGGTTCTCGTCCTTCATCTGTATTCATCATCCTCACCGCTGCTAGTATCTGAAATGGGCGAAAGATGTTTTTGCTGGGCTCGACGCAGCTTTTTCTTCAAATCCTCAATCTCTTGCTGTAGAGCCTTCCGCTCGTTGTGTTGGTGGGACGCGTGATCTTTCCCTTTCGAGCGACTTCTACTCGTGTGAGAGGTGTTCACACTGCCCTCTCGTTGATTATCTTGGTCTTTTGCTCGTTCAAGGTTTACAAAGTTGTCCTGTCGTTGAGATTCTGCACGTCCGGTTTGGCGCGGACCTGATCCTTCCATCCCTTACTGTTTCACTTGTCGAGACACAAGTTCTTCCCACAGACGGCGCCAATTGTAGGGGGCGGTTTTGGGGCTCAGGCCCAACAGGCGGGTGGTTCTGGCCCAAAAATCCCTCAACAATGAATTTGTAGAGAGTAGGTTACAAAACTAGGTCTTTGACAAAGGAAACGTAGTTATGAACAAGCCATGCAACCAGTTGGACGTAAGGATATTCCTCCAAGTTTTTGGAATAACAGTCCCTGGGGCTGTATCTTCTGCTTCTTGTCTCTAACTCCTTTCTCTTTTTCTCTCTTTTTCTTCTTTTCGCTTGCGATCTCCTTTCCATGGGGATTTCCTTCTCTTATATAGCATCCTTCCTAAGATCACGACCCTACACTTGTCAACCATCTGACCCTCTACTTAAGTGCTTGTCCCATAGGTCATCCTCCCTTTTTTCTATGAGTTGCACTGGCCAAGATAATTCTGCGTTCCTGTCCTTTCTACATTAATGCGGCTGGAAAAGTAGTTCCTTGGCATTTAATGCGGCAGTTGAGGTTGCCCCCCTTCCTGAACGTCACGCACTATTCCTTCGTATTGGGTAACTTTTCGCCATGTATGGAGTGTGAATCGGACACCCACTTGGCGAGTCCGAGGAGGTAGTCCTCCTCGGACGCCCCTAAGCAGGCCCGGCCCAACATGGTTGGGATGGGATATCCTATGCCCATGCCTTTTCTTCTTGTTGTGGTTGGACTTGGTACATGTACTATGGCCCAACATCGGCTGACGGATTTTACCCCCACAACTATTATTATTAAATTGAGCAAAAAAATATATCTCACTTGCCACCTAAGTTGATAAAAAAATATATACATGAACTAGTATTCCAATTCAATTATAAACAAAATATATCCAACTGAGTTGATAAACAAAATATGCATAAACTAGTATCCCAACTCAGTTATAAACAAATAAGAATGGAGTGAGAGATTGGAAGTGGGAGGCAGTAGAGAGAGAAATAAGATTGTTAAGGTTTGCAAGGTAATTGGGTTTTATATAGGAATAGCTGAATAGGGGAAAAATTAAACAAAAAATTATTAATTGTATAATATAATTTTAAATATATATTAAATAGATATAATTTAAATTTTAAATATATAGATGGGTCTGGTCGGGTTAGGCAGGTTGTGATTATTATGACCCAAAACCAACCCAACCCATTATTAAAAAAAAAATTTCATAACCCAACCCAACCTACCCATCCCTAAAAACTGACCCAATTCGGTAGGTTGTGTTAGGTCGGGTCGGCTTTGGTGGGTTTGCGGGTTGGTTGCACACCTCTAAGTGTGACGTTTGGATGCCGGTTATGCCCATGGCTGATCTGATCTGATCTATGAGGCTTCATAGTCTTGTAATGTTTTAGCTTTGAACCATGATGATGCTTGGAGAAGATGGCTAGTAAAAAGGATGCCAATTTGGACCAATTGGCCCCCATAAGAAGACTCGCCATCCACTTTAAGGGTTTGTTTGGCTAGAAGGGTGGAAAAGTAGGGGTAATAGAAAATAGGAAGGGCTAGAATATTGAGAGTACAAAAGTGATTTTAGTTTTCTTCAGTCATTTGATTGCAATGTTCCTATAGTTATCACATAGCCTGTTTAGTTGTAATTTATTCTTAGCCTTTGTTGTATTTATCCTTAGCTCCTCTGCCTCTATCTAGGAATTTATATTGTAACCAAATACTACTTTGTGTTGTGTAGCTATATATATTTCCTAATGCATCTTAAGGATAGGTAATTAAGCCAATACCATTACTCAGCTTTTGTTTCAGGAAAATCTACTCATGGCTTTCGATTCCTACTACCTTTCCCTTTGTAAATAGTTGAATGCCTTTGGTATGATCCCTCATTTCACCGCCTACTTCTTCAATAACGGTGATGGCTAGTTGTTGTTAGGATGTGCCTCGGTACAATGTGTGCTATGACGAGACCTGACATATGAGGTCCATGTTGCATTGGAGTATTTCATGTGTGCTCTGCATTATTTCACACACTTGTCATAAAAGGGCCACTACTCATCGCTATCTTGATTCGAAGATCCTTCCTATTGTCGCCTAAAAACAGTTTCACCTCTAGTTGTCTATGCTTACATGGATTTGGTTAATACAATCTAATCTTTAATCTATGGAAAACTTGTTATCATTCCCTCAAAAAATGTCAATGCGTAATGCAGTTCATTGTGGAAATGACCCGGATCCACGAACATCTATCAATTAAATTAAAAAGGGTTGTGTTACCGGGCACAACAAGATGTCCTTTAACAACAATTTTTTTGAAATTTTTCTGATATTTTTTGTCTTTTTTACAGCTTTATCTCAATTTTTTTAGCTTTATAAGTACCATTTGGTGTCTTTTTGCCTTTTTTTAACCTTTTTTAAAAAATCTTTTTTACACCTTAACATTTCCCAACTAAAAATATTGAGTGAATCACCGAGGGATTGCCATCTGAGAATTATCCAATGCCTAAGTTAGAGGTCATGTGAGGAGTTTATTCTATGGAAATTAATATAAATTTATGGGATGAATTATTCACACATTTTCCTTGTCGATTGTGTCAAGATGCTAAAGGAAGTAATGGAGCTAAGAGGAGTAGAATCAATAGCACAAATAAGAAGCAAAGCTCCAAAGAAACAATTTGTACAGTAAACGACAACAATCATAATAGATAGAAAAGGCATGTAATTTTTAGTTCTATATATGTATTTAACTTAGCATGTGACAGGCACATGTATTAGTTTGTTAATTCTGTGTATTAGTTTGATTAATTCTATTAGCTTGCTAGTTAGTTACTTGAGGAGGGACAGTTAGTTACAGCTTTGGTGGATATATATACATATCTTATTGTATTAGTTAATTCATTCAATTCATTTTTCAGTGAAATAGAATTTCAATTCTCCAGAACTCTCCTCTGTATTCTGATATGGTATCAGAGCAATCTTTTCTTGCTTCCACCTAATTTATTTGTTTTAGTTTCTTCTTCTCCAAAAGCTAGGTTTTTCCTTTCAAAGCTTCTTCAATGGCGTCTTCTGATCAAGCATCTACAAGCATTACCATTGATGAATCACATCCCTTTTTCCTTCACCACGCCGAGAGCCCTGGTGCGATTCTTGTATCTTAGCCATTGATTGGAGGAGAAAACTACCCTACATGGGCACGATCTATGGAGAGAGCTCTTAGGATCAAGAATAAATTTTGGTTAATTGATGGCTCTGTTTCTCTGACTTCTCTAGTTTCTTGGATCATCAATTGTGTTTCCACTAAGATTGCTACTAGTATGGTGTATCGGAGAACTGCCAAGGAAGTTTGGAAGAAGCTTCAAAATATGTTCTCTCAAGGCAATGGACCTAGGGTTTATCAATTGTAGAAAGATCTTGCTAGCATTTCTCAGGGGGAACTCACTGTGAGTGATTATTTTACCAATCTCTCAATCTTGTGGGATGAGATACAAAACTATGAACTGCTTCCTCTTTGCTCTTGTGAGAAGTGTGTGTGCCATATGAATGAAAAAATTTCCAATCTTCATCACAGAGAAGCAATTATGCAACTTCTAATGGGTCTCAATGATTCATTCTCTCACATTCGAGGCCAAATTTTGTTGATGGATCCCATTCCTTCTGTTGACAAGGTATATTCTTTGTTGATTCAAGATGAAAGGCAGAGGTCAGTTGGACATAGCAACAATGTTCCTTTTGTTGAATCCTCAGCTCTTGCAGCCAAAACAATGAATCTTGGTTCTGGTTCCAAGACTTTCAAGAAAGGAAAGGAGAGGCCTACTTGCAGCCATTGTGGATTGCTTGGTCATACTGTGGAGAAATGCTACAAAATCCATGGATATCCTCCTGGATATAAAACCAAAGCAAGGGCAAATCAAGTCTCTTCTCTTGATTCTGTTCAAGAGTTTGTTGCAACACCAACTCCACAGCATTTTCCTTTCACAATAGAGGATGCCAGAAACTACTTGCCATGGTTGGAGGGTTTGATTCTCAGAATAGTCCAATTGCTATGGCCAACAGTGTTTCTTCCAACCAAGCTTCTACTTCTCAATCAACTCCTTTGGCAGGTAATCTCAAGCATTCCATTTTCTCTGCTAAGCTTGTGAATAGATCTGCTTTTAGTGGTAGTACTTGGGTTCTTGACACAGGTGCAAGTGATCATATTGCTTATTCTCTTTCACTTTTTCAATCTTATATTGCTGTTTCCCATTATGTTGTTGAATTACCTAATGGTGAATCTGCTCATGTCACTCACATTGGTACTGTCAAATTGTCTAATTCACTTACCCTTGAACATGTTCTTTGTATTCCTTCTTTTTCCTTTAATCTTGTGTCTGTCAATCAACTCACTCAAAGCTTGCCTTTTTGTCTCAATTTTGCTTCATTCAGGACCTTTCTTGTTGGAGGACGATTGGAGTGGGTAAAGTCCAACATGGCCTATATTTGCTGTAGAACAAGACTTCTAGGACTCCACCTTCTTTGTTAGATTACCTCTCCACCAACAAGCTTCCCAAGTCAGCTTTTTCAACAGCTATCTCTAATAAAGATATGTCCATTTTGTGGCATTTTAGATTAGGACACCCTTCTTTTAATAAACTTTCATCTTTGCAAGATGTTTTGCCTTCTTTTTCTTCGAAATGTAATGACATTTGTACCATCTATCCTTTGGCTAAGCAGAAAAAGGCTGCTATTTCCTTCAAACAATAATATGAGTACTAAGCCATTTGCTTTGATTCATGTAGATGTTTGGGGTCCCTATTCTATTTGCACTTATGATGGTTTTAGATTCTTTCTTACCATTGTTGATGATGCCACTAGGTCTACTTGGGTATATCTCATGAAAGCTAAGTCTGATGTTAAACAACTTTTAATTACCTTTTATAACATGATTTTGACTCAATTTAACACTGGTATTAAGGCAATTAGATCAAATAATGCCCCTGAATTCTCTTTGTCAAACTTTTATAGTGATCATGGCATTGTGCATCAAAAGAGTTATGCTTATACACACCTCAGCAAAATTATGTGGTTGAGAGAAAGCATCATATTTTTAATGTTGCTAGATCTCTTAAGTTTCAATCCAATCTGCCTTCAGCATATTGGGGAGAATGTATTTTGACAGCTACTTATCTGCTTAACAGGTTGCCTATGCCTTTGTTGGGTCATAAATCCCATTTTGAGCTTTTATTTCATAAGCAGCCTTCATTTACTCATCTTAGAGTGTTTGGTTGCTTGTGTTTTGTTTCCACCCCTTCTGTTCATAGGTTGAAGTTTGATTCTAGAGCTTCTCCATGTGTCTTTTTAGGCTACCCTTTTAATATGAAAGGTTATAAGGTCCTTAAACTTCATACTAGGAAGATCACTGTCTCTAGAGATGTTGTCTTTCATGAGTTTATCTTCCCTTTTCAGATTCTTCTCATTCATTGTCTGGTTCCCACTCTTTTCCTTTATCTGGTTCATCTACTCCTGATTTTGACTCTCCCTCTTGTCCAATTTCTATTCTTGTTCCTTTTGCAGACTCCACTTCTATTATTAAGCATGTTCCTAATTCCTATACTTGTTCAGACCCTTCTTCCCCTTCTTCTATTCTTATTGGTTCCTTACTTGTTCCTTTGGGTCATTCTAATGTTTCTGATTAGTCCACTATTCCCCCTTATCAGTCTAATGTCCATCTTGATCAGTCCAATGTTTCCCTTGGTCATTCTTCTCCTTTTCCATACTGCACCTCCTGCTCTTTCTTCTTCCATTCCACCTCTTAGAAAATCCACTAGGATTTCTCACAAGCCTGCTTATTTGCAAGCTTATAAGTGCAATCAAGTGTCTCAAGTTCCATCTAGTACTGCTTACCCTTTATCCTCTTACCTATCTTCCCACAAATTGTCTCCTAGACACTTGCATTTTTGTAATGCCATTTCCTCAATTGAGGAGCCCAAATTCTATCACCAAGCAGTCAAAGATCCCAAGTGGAGAGAGGCTATGGCAGCTGAGATTTCTGCCCTTGAAGCTAATCACACTTGGACCCTCACAGCTCTTCCACCTCATAAAAAGACAATTGGTTGTAAATGGCTATATAAGGTGAAGTACAAATCTGATGGGACTGTGGAAAGATATAAGGCCAGGTTGGTGGCTAAAGGCTTCACTCAAAAAGAAGGCCTTGATTACATTGAAACTTTCTCACTTGTTGCCAAGCTTGTTACTATCAAATGTCTTCTTGTAGTGGCTACTTTGCAAGGCTGGTACCTCTGTCAACTTGATGTAAATAATGCCTTCCTTCATAGTGAATTGAAGGAAGAAGTCTATATGGATCTCCCACCAGGCTTCCACAGCAAGGGGGGGGCTAGTATGCAAGCTTACTAAGTCCTTGTATGGACTAAAACAAGCTTCAAGGCAATGGTTTGCCAAGTTTTCCACTGCATTAGTTCTTCTCGGATTTACATAGTCCAAGGCTGACTACTCCCTTTTCATTAAGAAGAACTCTACTTCTTTTATTGCTCTATTGGTTTATGTTGATGATATATTGATTGCTAGTAATAAAAGCAAGCAGTTGATGAGTTGAAGATTCTATTAGATCAACAGTTCAAGCTAAAAGATTTGGGTGATTTGAAGTTTTTCTTAGGCCTTGAAGTTGCAAGGACTACTGATGGTATCAATTTATGCCAAAGAAAGTACACACTTAAGGTGTTAGGTGATGTTGGTATGTTAGGATGTAAACCAGCCAAAGTGCCTATGGATCAGAATCTCAAGCTTAGTAAGTATGAGGGAAAGGATTTGCAAGATCCAAGCTCCTACAGAAGATTGATAGGAAGGTTGCTATACTTGACAATAACAAGGCCTGACATAACCTTTGCTATGAATAGACTAAGCTAGTTCATGGCACATCCTAGAAAGCCTCATTTGCAAGCAGCTCATAAGGTCTTGCAATATCTAAAGAGTTCACCAGGCCAAGGTTTGTTTTTCTCAAGCAAATCAGAACTGCACTTGAAGGCCTTTGCTGATGCAGACTGGGCTTCATGCCCTGACACTAGGAGATCTGTCACTAGATTTTGTGTCTTTCTTGGTGAGTCTTTGATTTCATGGAAGTCAAAGAAGAAACAAACAGTCTCACGGTCTTTAGCAGAGTCTGAGTATAGATCAATGGTAGTAGCAGTCTGTGAGATCATTTGGCTCTTATATGTTCTTCATGATTTTCAAATAAAGCATCCTCAAGCAGCCCTCTTGTTCTGTGATAGTCAGGCAGCCCTTCACATTACTACAAACCCTGTTTTTCATGAAAGAACAAAGCATATAGAGATTGATTGTCACCTTGTCAGAGATAAAGTCTTGGAAAGGTATATCAAAATGTTACATTTTAGGACCAATTCTCAGATTGCAGACTTGTTAACCAAAGCCTTGAATGCCCAACAATTCTCCTTTCTTGTGTCCAAGTTGAATATGGTCAATATTCATGCCCCTCTTCCACTTAAGGGGGGGGGGGGGGGGGGGGGGAGGGGGGTCAAGATGCTAAAGGAAGTAATGGAGCTAAGAGGAGCAGAATCAAGAGCACAGCAGAATCAAGAGCACAGATAAGAAGAAAAGCTCCGAAGAATCAATTTGTATAGTAAATGACAACAGTCATAATAGATAGAAATGGCATGTAGTTTTTAGTTCTATATATGTATTTAACTTAGCATGTGACAGGCACGTGTATTAGTTTGTTAATTCTGTGTATTATTTTAATTAATTCTGTTAGCTTGCTAGTTAGTTACTTGTGGAGGGACAGTTAGTTACAGCTTTGGTGTATATATATACATATTTGATTGTATTAGTTAATTCATTCAATTCATTTTTCAATGAAATAGAGTTTCAATTCTCCAGAATTCTCCTCTGTTTTCTGATAACTGCATCATATTTATGCTCTTTGCGAGAATGATTTTCTCTTTGATTTTCATTAGGGGTTTGAAACTTGAATTATGTTAAGAAATCTAACTAGTCCAATGAAATTTAGTGATACAGTTCTTGGATTCTTGATCCCTGATTATGGTTGAACTCTCCCCTAGAGGCCTTATTTGAATCGTTACTTTTGAGAAGCTACGTTACTTCTCAATTGAGATTGAGCATACAGGTCATTGATTTTAATTGACTAAGCTGCTATTTGGATTAGACAAGGTGCCACGCTAGTACTATACTCATCACCGAACATAAGAAAAAGAGTAATGCTATAAATATATATATATATATATATATATATATATATAATTTTCACATCATTTTTCTTAATTACTAAGTTGATGGGTTGTAATTGATTCTCATATTTATCCATTACCACTACACACCCTTGGTGTGATGATCACTCTATAAGTATAAATACTTGTGAGGTATATAATTTATCCATCATTTTTCTTAATTACTAAGTTGATGGGTTGTAATTGATTCTCATATTTATCCATTACCACTACACACCCTTGGTGTGATGATCACTCTATAAGTATAAATACTTGTGAGGTATATAATTTATCCATCATTTTTCTTAATTACTAAGTTGATGGGTTGTAATTGATTCTCATATTTATCCATTACCACTACACACCCTTGGTGTGATGATTACTCTATAAGTATAAATACTTGTGAGGTGTGAGAGACAAAGGCCGGGATTCAAGTCCCCAAGAGGGAGCTTCATACACATATACAGTTAAATTATTCTAAAATAGAATCTCTATCTTGTATAAAAATAAATAAATAAATAAATAATTCCATCACTGATACTATTTTATTGTATATTACAACACGTCTTCCTAGAGCAACGAAAGTGCTAGAGGTCACGGTGCAAGATCAAATTTTATTGTATATTACATCACATGTCTTCCTAGAGCAACAAAAGTGCTAGAGGTCACGGTGCAAGATCAAGGAGGGCACCAGTAGAGGCCATCAGGGCAATGATGTTGGAATTGCATGAAATTTGACAGGTTGAAGGAAAACGGCATTTTAATCAAGACTTGAGTTATCTCAAGGTTGCCCAAATTTAGGCGAATTTCTTCATTAAGGCCCTGAAAATAGTGTTTTTGCTATTTAATTTTAGAAATATTTGTTTTTTCTTAATAAATTTTAATTTAAAAGTAAGAATAAAGTCCTGTCTATTTTGGGATGTCTCTTAGAAACAATATTTTCAATTTCCGCAATTATCTCAATTTTGCTATTTTGGCAAAAATTACTATTTTGCCTAATTTTTGCTACCTAATTACATGATTAGCGCAAATTAGGTTTTTTAGATGTTTTCCTAGCCGCCCTTAGTTTTCTTTTTACTATTAAAATATATTGTAGCTTCAAAGACAGTTCAGTTTTTAGATTTATAAAATTACAAACTTTGTCTATTATTTCTCTCTAGTGGATTCCATAACCCTATTACGTTGTGGATTTAAGGGAACCCTCATGGATTCGAGGTTTTTATTCAGAAGCAAACATGTTTAGTCTCTTTTTCCATTCAGAAAGCAACACGTTTGTTTTCTTATAGCTTCCACGACATCAGTCTTTAAAACTTATTGTATGGGGAGATTTTGAAAAAATATGCTTGTTTGTTTGTAGGTACACTCTATGGCAAACTAGCAATAGGTTATGAGGTAGTTGTCGTCTGAAACTAAAATAGTTTCTTCTGGAAGACTAATTGTTTGATGTAGAATATCTCTTTTTTTTTTTTTTTTAATGTAATAATTTTAATTTAGTTCGAGTCCAAATCTTCTATCATATTTTTTTCAACACCATTCTATACTCTGCCAATAAAAAACTGCCACAGCTCCACCTATTTAATTAACTTCTACCTGGTTCATCCCCACCACTACCTTGTGATCCTTGTGATCCCTACATAGTGCAGCGACTCTGCTATTTGCAGCGGAGTCACACCCTTATTGGTTCTTGCTTCCACATCTGCTCCTTTCTTTACAAGCAACTCTGTCACCTCCGCTTGTCCTGACTCCGCAGCACAGTGCAAGGCCGTGTACCCATCTTCATCTTTAGCATCAATATCAATACCTTTCTCCACTAAAGCTCTCACTGCATCCAGTTTTCCTTTGAATGAAGCTCTATGCAGCGCTGTCCATCCATGTTGATCTCGCCCATTGATGGCCGCGCCGTTCTGAAGAAGCCTTTGTATTGTTCTTACTTCACCCTTTCGTGCAGCAACACATAGACTGTCTCCAAGTTTGAGGGCATTAAACAACCGATTATGCCCGAACTCGGCTGCAACATTGTAAGCAGATTTTCCAACCCGGTTTCTGATATCTTTGTTGGCTCCCTTGAGTAGTAAAAGCCTAACCATGTGTTCATCACCTAAGCTTGCGGCGATATGAAGAGGCGTGTCACCATCTCCACTATTACGAACATCAGCCGTTAGACCGTTTGCCAACAATAGCCTTGCGCAATCCCTTCTTCGCTCCTCCAATGCCAAGTGCAAAGCCGTGTTCCCATCCTTGTGAGTGCGTCCACATTAGCCCCCTTCTGCAATAGAAGCCTCAACACCTCCATGTGACCCCCTCTGGCCGCAAGGTGAATAGGGCCCCAAGTTGAGGACTCGGACCACTCTGTACTGGCTCGACAAGCCAATAATAGCTCCACTATCAAGGCTACTCCAGAGGCCGCTGCTGCTTCAAGTGGGCTAGACCCTGATCGACTTTGACCCTCCACGTCCGACTCAAATTCGAGGAGTAACTGGACCAGTTCGGGTCGACCTTGAGAAATGGCCAAGTGAAGTAAAGTTCGGCCATGCGCGTCAATGGAGTCTACCGCTTTCCATTCGGGATCACTCTTCTGAAGAACTTCTCTAATTTCATCCATATAACCATCTTCCACAAGTTGAGCCAAAACCGGGGAGCCAACGAACGTGATTTTGATGCCACTGTCTACAAAAACCTGTTTCTTCTTTGTAGTGAACCAGTCATTTGGGACAGCATCAAACATGGATGATGGCTTCTTAATGGTGGCACCTGGAACCACTACGCTACGTAAAAGGAAAGAGTCATCCCATTGAGGGAACGAATGGGCAAGATTGGAGCCTGGTGGGAGATGATAAACAATCTCAATGGTCAGCCTAGCCAGAGGAGATATAATCCCCGATTGTGGCCTCACTGTGTAACGGGTCTTGATCAATGGTAGAAGTCGAAAGGCGATGGGCATGGTGTACATAACGTTGCGCAAGGTGATCTCGCCGTATCATTTCTGTCCGTGTTCAATACGAATTGGAGCAACGTTTGATGGCTCTAAGCTTATAAGCCGGTCCATCTTTGTTGTTTACAAAAACTGTTTGGAAAAGAGAAAGGGGTAGAGGAAGTGAAGGAGATCTAGGCTTGGTTGTTGGTGTATATTTAATCAAGGAAGTGAATGGTGAGGGCCGCCTTTCACGAGGGAGAGGCAAATGGGGTGTTAAAAACAATGCTGACTTGTTTTATTCGGCGTCCGAACTGTATAACCCAAAAGACTTGGAGAAAATTGGTCTTTGCCCATTTTATGTAAAAAAATCTAGCATTTTGTTCTCTTTTCCAAACTAATTAGGAAAATGCCTTTATTTTGAAACTCAATTTTCTCAAAATCGAGTTTCAATATCACTATAAGGCTCTTTAAAATACCACAATAGGTATGAAGCAATCAAACTTAAATATAAGATAAAAACTTGCATGGAACTCGAGTTCATAGAACTTGTGGTTCCAAAACACTACTATAGGGTCCTTAAAATGCCACTATAGGACTCTAGAATTTTTTTTTTTTAAATAATTTTCAATTTGTTATAACTCGATTGCCCAAAAATCGAGTTTCAAAATAGAAGCATTTCCCTAATTAGTTTGAAAAATTGGACAAAATGCTAGATTTTTTTTTTTTTTTTTTTAAATAAAAAAAAAGGGCAAAAGCCCATTTTCTCCCAAAAGACATAGTTGTACAAGTACAAGCAAAGTTTATTTCCAAGATGCCTCTACATATTAAGTCACTTTCATTGCGCTTTTTATATTAGTGTACAAATAAACAACCATTTTCTTCCTCTTAATCTACTCTGGCTTACATCAAATAATTACTTATTTTATGAAGTGGGATCAAGGTATAGAAACCTCTTTCGCTGTCTTGATTGAACATGATAAGCTAATTCTTTAGATCGATCAAAAGAATTATAATAATGATACGGTTGTTTAAAAAACCCTTCTGGCCGTATATAGCTATGGTTTTCTTTATTAAAGTATATACTATTGTAGGAGTAATTAACAAGAATGAATAAAAAATTTGATGGAATATTATAGGGTACCATTAGCAACTCTTATCATTTGTTTGGCCAACAGTATAGCACAAAACCATCAGATTCGGTCAATACATAGCACATGCTGCTTTCTTATAACGAATGGTTATTTGTTTATCAATCTTAGTTATTTTGTTTCAATTAATTGCATCGGTCCCGTCCCTACTTTCTACTTGGAGCCATATGAGTTTCAGAATTGTAAGCTTGAGGTTGAGGGTATCCCTAAATTATATTTTCACTTTGCTCAAATCTTCCCTTGGACTTTGATTATGATGCAGCAGTATACAGGCCAACAAAAAATCATATCACTTGCATCAATACCCTAAAAAACAACACTCTTTTATTCTCAATAATAAAATGCTACATTTGATTGTCCGTATCTTGTAGAAAAGAAGTCTATAAATATCGCATTAAAAAAAAAAAAAAAAAAAAAAAAAAAAAAAAAAAAAAAAAAACAACAAAAAAAAAAAAAAAAAACAAAACAAAACAAAATAGATCTTCTACTAAAGATTTACATGCAAAACCAACCAACTCAATGGTATCTGGTGGTGAACTAAAAACGGAGCAAACTCCAATTCGTCCATGGGTGTCGTCCAGGTCAAAAAGACAAGAATGACTATACCCAGTGAGATAGTCGTCCATAAACAAGTGGGTCGTCCATGAGGAAAGCACATGGACGACCCCCAACACTTGGAAAAATTCCAGGGAAGTTTATCTACAAAAACTAGTAAATTGAACCACGTGTTATCATTCCAAGGCATGAGTAAGACCCCGGTTCATCACTATATCTTCCTACTGGGTACTTAACTTCCAATGACAATTATAGAAAATAAAGATGAAATATGATAACTCCTATAGCGATTGTGGAAGTTATCCTTGAACCTTCTGACTTCCTCAAATACAAGTGAAGTTACAAATCAAATAACCGCTTCAAGAGTACACTATATAAACACCCATTCAGACCAGATGAAGGTAAGTTGGACATATCTTCTCTAAAGTTGGAACTCTAGATTTTGAGAGAGAAACTAATTTAAGCATCGGAGCGTTCTTGACCGGTCAACCCCGGTCACCTTTTGATCGTGCGTTTGTCTTTTCAAGCCTTCCAAATAACCATCATTCCATTAAAGCCTGAAGCATTCAGCCTACTGATCTTCTTCGCATCATCAGTATCCACATTCACTTTTTTAGTTTTTTGCAAATACAATTCACATAGCAGCTACTAAAAAAGCTACAGTAATAAACCATATCATCTACTAAAAAAAAAAGGTTCAAAGTACCTATCCTTAGTTGCCAAGAGAATTGGACAACCTGTGACGAGTTGATTCTATTGTAATGAACAGAGTGCCCCAATTGTATGATAGTTTCCTAGTTGGCTTCCTTATCTCGCAACTAATAATGGTGGCTCTAGTTTCTAGAAATGCCACGTAACTGGCCTTGCTTATGAGAAAGATGGCCAATAGAAATTAGGGATGACAAAATTGGACACAACCTGCGAACCTATCACGACACAAAATTAGCATGTAATGGACTGAGGCTTAATGGGTTTGTGTCATATTTAGGTTGACATGACTGACCCATTTAATAAACGGGCTGGGTTAGTGTTCAACCCATGGAAACTGTTTGACCCATCTGACCTGTTTAATTAAATAACATTTTACCAATATACCTTCAAACCCTAGGTATATAAACTTATGGTTGTATATAAACTCATGACTGACCCATTTAATAAACGGGCTGGGTTAGTGTTCAACCCATGGAAACTGTTTTACCCATCTGACCCATTTAATTAAATAACATTTTACCAATATACCTTCAAACCCTAGGTATATAAACTTATGGTTGTTGTGGTTTACTTTCTTTGACATATTGTGATTGATTATTGTGATATTAAGATATGCTTTAGTTTTGAATGATTATTTGTGATACAGTTATTTGTTAGTTTTGAATTTTATATTAAAAATATTTATTTGTTTGTTTTTTCATTTTGATAAAATCTAATAAATAGGTCGACATGACTAACCCATTTAATAAATGGGTAGTGTTAGGGTTGAGGAATCTTGACCCATTTAATAAACATATCGGGTTAGTATATGTTGGCCCATATAATCGGATACTCATGAGTTGACACGACACGAACCCAACACGTAAATATGAATTGCCATCCCTAATAGAAACTAATAACAGAAAATGGGAAGTGGAAGAAAAAACAAGAAATACGACTCCCACACTAAAATAACAAGCAAACCCTCAAGGAAAAACCAATGGGATATAGAAAATTCACACCCAAAAAAAAGTACCAACAATACAGGGCTGAAGAACACTCTTCACTCAATGAAATTACTAAAAGAAATACAGAGTATAACAAGTGGTGGCTCCAATTTTCTAGCGGGGTCAATAAGAAACATAAATTATACCCAAAAAAATTAAAAATTTTAATATATGACATCACAAAAAAAAAAAACACACACACACAAATACATGAAGTTTTTTAATTGCCTTCTACGAGTTTCATATTTTAGAATCGTTGCATGATATTTTTCATTTTCAATCTTACGAGTTACATCTCTTTCAATGTACACAGCTAAACAATCATTCATTCACTGATCACCTATTTGATTGATTTATTTCAAAATTGTTAAGATTTAAATGAGTTTTTTCTAAGGTTTAAGATTAGCAATTTTCTACTTTTGTTGTTAGTTTTTGTTCCTTTTTTTTTTTTTTTTCCTTTTTTGGTTTAAAAAAGCCAAGATATTGCTAAAAGGATCATATTCAAACTTATTTTAAGTAGACTTAAAAAATTTTAGGATCATGGGGTTCAAATTTTTATTTTAAGAGGGTCAAAATAAAAAAAAAGTTTAAAATTATATATAATTTTTTAAAATTTTTGCCAATTTAAGGGATTCATTTGATTCCCCTGGGCTTTAAGTGGCACTGCACTTGATGAGTATATAACACAAATAATTCTAAATAATAATCCCTCTCAATCTAATTCATTAATGGTAGCCAAACAACTAGAAATAGTCTTTAGAACAGCCTTCGAAGCATGGGAGAATTAAATTGGTACATGGTTCCCAAAACATTGAAGAAAAAAAAAAGAAAGAAAATAAATGGTATTATATTTCCCACAAACAACAGCTTTCAAAATTAACTAATTAAAGACATTAGGATTTGAAATATTGACTAAATAGATATTGTAGGACCAGCCTTAATGGGCTTTGAATAACAGTACTAGCTTCAGATAACTAGGCTTGATTTGGGCCTCCTAGTCTAGACCATAGGATTCCTATATTTGGGCTTGTAGGACAACAAGGGTTGTTGGGTCTACTGGTTTATTGGATACTCCCGTGTCAATCTTTCCAGATTGGAAAAGACTTGACTCTGAGTTTAGATTGTTTGTCTTCATCATGGAACAAAGAGAGGTCAACTAGCTTCAAATTTTTTTATACTCTATAGTGGTCAGGCAAATCAGCCTTAGGCTTGAGTTTAGCGTACTTGCCTTGATCTATTGGATGTCCAATGATTCTTTTCCATCCCTTTATTTTCAACAATAAGTGCAGAACCATTGAACCAATATGCTACTTACCAATCTTTTCTCACTCATGATAAACCTTGCTGAATGAATTCTAATTTGTAATTTGTTTTAACATACATCACATGAAACCAAGGTTAAGAACAAATCAACATATTCATCCATTAATTCTCAATTCCCATCTTCACACAATTGTTGAGGTTTTATCCTTGTAAGCAATGGACTGCTTTGAATTACTTCAGGACAAGGAGCCTTAATCTCCATTGATGGACCAAAATCAACATCAAATTTATTATTAGTACTTAAATATTTGTCAACCCAAGAAAATCAAGATACAATGTTTTGTTCACGGTTTGTCATTTGTCAAAATTTTGACCTTAACAGCCATAATTTATAAGCTTATTAATTTAAATGATGTCGTGTCATTGGTGTGATTGATAGTAAGTGAAGCTTGTTGATGCTCAGTTTTGGAAGCCCAATAGAAAGAAGAAGCCCAGCAACATGGGCAGAAAAGAGTTAGTAAGTGGATAGAAAAACTATTAAGCCCAAGCGGCAAGAATAATGGATCACAGGCCCATGAAATAAACAGATGGGCCTAAAGGAACCCGAAGAGAGAGAAGTAGCAAACCCATGGGCAGTATGTGATGTAGAAAAGTGAGAATAGGCCACAACAAGCCTGAAATAATGCAAGTAAAGAAAGTAAAGGGTTGATGACAAGTCCATGAGCCCCAAGGATGAAGGATTGGGTAATTGGGCCAAGGTAGCCCAAAGGAGTTAGTAAAAACCCATTGGAATGCAGAGTTAGGAAAAGGGCCAAGAAAGCCCAAGGAAAGCAAATGGGCCAAGGATGCCCAAGAGGAAATAAATGGGACACAGGAGCCCGCAAGTAATGTAATAAAAAGCCCAATGACCATACTGAGCCATTGAGAGAAGAACAAGTAGTAGGCCCAAAGAAACCTAGCAGGCTTGGATTAAATGACATCACAGCAGAAATGGTAGAATAGTGTAGCGAGAAGTGGTAGCAAGACTGCAGAAAGGAGCAAAAGAGTGGGTTAAAGAAGGAAAAACCCACAATCAAACAAAGTCCAACACCTAAGGGGAGCAAAACTAAAGAAAGGGAAATCAAAAAACAGCTCACGCCATAAGAAGTCAAGGATGGATGGCAGAATGTGCAGAGAAGCCTCTAGACCACGGCAAACGCAGCGGGCAAGTTTTGGACACACACAAAAGTTGAGCACGCACAAGGCCTAAACTTCACCAGCCTGTACCTAGCCAATACAGGAGGTGGTGGGTTATGGGTCAGAGGTAAAAGGTATGGTCTGGTGGTGGGGAGAAGGAAAAACTTATTCTGGGGTTCTTGCTCACGCTCTTTTGGGGGAAATGTCCTGCTGGGATGACATACCGCCCAAAAGAAGTAAGGATAAGTTGGAACCACTAGGTGCATGCCATGAGGGATGGAGAGAGAGAGAGAGCACCCACACCATAGCAGGTAAGAGTGCCACGGTAAACAAAATAGCAAAATAGTCTTCTTTGTCTGGTGATGAGGAGTGGCACGGCCAGCACAGGCAAGTGGTGCTGGCTGAGCGGTTGACAAGCCAGTGGTGGTCGATAAAGACACCCAGTGATGCCGTTTGGGTTGAAAAATGCAGGTACAACTTATCAACGGACAATGACGGCAATATTTCACGACATGATGCATCAAGAACTAGAGGACTATGTGGATGACATAGTGGTAAAATCAAAGAAGCGAGAAGAACACGTCCAAGTGTTGAAGAAGGCATTTGAGAGGTGTAGGACTTTCAAACTAAGGATGAACCCCCTCAAGTGCGCATTTGGAATGTCCTCGGAGAAATTTTTGGGTTTCTTGGTTCACAACAGAGGAATAGACGTGGACCCGGCCAAAGCTACAGCCATAGCAACCATGAAACCTCCAACCACAGTAAAGTAGTTGAAGAGTTTCTTGGGGAAGGTCTCATATATCCAAAGATTCATCCCTGGATTGGCATCAATTACTTTTGCTTTCGGCAAATTACTTAAGAAAGGGCAAAGCTTTGAGTGGGGAGAAGCATAACAAACGGCCTTTAACTACAATAGATTATGATGAACCTCCCTACTGTGCAAGTACCAATCCACAAGAAGCCATTGTTGCTCTACCTAGCCACCAACTAGTATGCCATAGGTGCATTGATCGCCCAAGAGGATGGAGGTGGCATTGAGCAACCAGTTTACTACATCAGCCATGCTCTAAAAGATACAAAAACTCATTACCCAAGGGCTGAAAAGGCATGCCTGGCTATCGTGTATGCTTCGCAAAGGCTATGCCATTATTTCTTGGCTTACGAAGTGTGGCTTATGACTAACTTCCACGCGATCAAGGCTTTGTTGCGGCAACCGATTCTCTCTGGCAAAATATCCTAGTGGTTATTACAATTATCATAGTATGACCTGAAAGCAGAAATGCCCAAGGCAGTAAAAAGCCAGGCTATAGCAGATTTGTTGGCATAGTTTCCAGAAGAAGAGGAATTCCCTCTGGATGATGAGGTCCCAGGGGAAGTAGCCATGGCAGAAGAAGTCAGAAAGTAATGGGTAATGAAATTTGATGGGTCTTCTACCACCCAATCAGGAGGAATGGGAGTAGTTTTGTATCATGAAGAAGACAAGGTTGTGGCACTATCATTCAAATTAGAATTCCCCTGTTCAAACAACACGACAGAATATGAAGCCTATCTAACTAGGCTAGTCACAGCCCTCGAAATGGGAGTCAAGCATTTAAGGGTAATGGGTGATTCGAACCTAGTGGTCTGCCAAACCAAAGGGAGCTTTTCCTTAAAGGAACCCAGCCTAGCCCCATACAGAGTAATGGCTCAGAAGATGGAGGAAAAGTTTTTGACCTTTGAAATAGAACACATTCCAAGGAACAAAAACCGGTTTACAGATGCCCTGGCCGCATTAGGTTCACAAATAATTTTCGAAGGAGATAGCACTAGGATAGAAGTCAGCAAGAGGAAAGAGTCTATTATTGAGATGTTGAAGGAAAAGTTCCAAGAGGAATAGTGTGAAGGTGATTGGTGAATTCCCATAAGGGAGGCCTTGATGAAAGAAGAAGACGCTGCAAAACTAAAGGTGCTAAAAGACTACGCCCTGGTAAAAGGAGAATTGAACCGTAGGACGCTAGGCGGGGTCTTGTCTAGATGCGTAGGGCAGGAAGAGGCCCAAAAAAAGTTAAAGGAAGTGCATGACAAGACTTGCGGATCCTGCAAAGAGATCAACCTTTATCGCAAACTCCAGAGGACAGGCTTCTATTGGCCAAGTATGGGTAAAGACACAGATTAAGTCCAAACCTAATGTGAGACTTGCCAATTTGCAGCAGACAAAGAGGAAAGTTACACTATGTTCACCAGCAAAGACTAAAGAAGTCCATTTACACAATACTTAACAGAAGGTATCTTGCCACAAAAGCACAATGAAAGATACAAGCTTAAAAGGTTGACAACACGTTACTTTTTATATAATGCAGTCTTTTTCAAGAAAGGGTATGATGGAGATTCCTTAAGATGTCTGGGTCTTGAGGAAGCAAAAGAGATGATAAAAGAAGTGCATTCAGGAGAGTGTGGGGAACACCAAGGGAAGAAAAAGCTTTACAAATGCCTGCTGCAAATGGGTTACTATTAGCCCACCATGAAAAAAGATACAACATAATTTGTGAAAAAATGCCACAGTTGCCAAGAACAAGCCAACCTGATTTACACTCATCCACAAAACTTACATAGCATGGTCACGCCATGACCCTTCCACACTTGGGGGCTTGATTTGGTGGGACCAGTTAACCCACAATCGCGTGGATACATATGGATCCTAGTGGCTATGGAATACTTCACAAAATGGGCAAAGGCAGTGCCACTCCGTAAAGCCACAAGAGGAGCAGTAGCAAACTTCATCAAAGAAAATATAACTGTGAAGTTTAGGGTACCCCACAGGGTTATCAGTGACAATGGCACACCCTTTGTCAACGGTGATAAAGGAAGATGCTGGAATTCTACCAAGTCAAGTACCATCGTTCATCACCCTATTACCCTCAAGGAAATGGGCAAGCAGAGGCGACAAACAAGACCCTCATAAAGATCATCAGCAAAATGAGCCAAGAGTATATAGGAGGATAGGCGATGCATCTGCCAGATGCTCTCTAGGCCAATAGAAATTCGCCAAAGTCGTCCATAGGGTTTTCACCTTTTTCATTAGTCTACGGGACAAAGGTAACGAGCCCGGCAGAAGTAATGACTCCGTCTTTGAAAATTATGCAAATGCGGGAGAAGGAAAAAGAATAAGAGGTCTTTGCGATAGAAAGGTATGAAGACCTAGAAAGGCTTGAAGACCTAGAAAGGCTTGATGAAAGAAGGGAAGAGGCCTAAGAGCGCAGCCGCAAATATAGGCAAAGGATGACTAAAGCCTATGGCAAAATGACTAAAGAGAGAGTGTTCGCGAAAGGGCAACTTGTGTGTTAAAGGAAACAGATTATGTCAGGTGAGGCATGGCAAGACCATCTAAGTTTGCGCTGAAATGGGAGGGACCCTTTGTGATAAGAGAGGCACATCCAAGTGGGTATTACCATCTAGCCCAGATGGATGGCAAGGACCTGATAGATCCTATCAATGGGAAGTGGCTGAAGCGTTATTATGCTTAAGAAAAGAAAAGAAAAGAAAAAAAAGAGGTCATGTAGTTATCCCTTTTGTTCAATGAGTTTTATGTTTCTTTTTTTTTCTTTTCTTTTTTTCCTTCAAGTGACTATGTCACAAGACAAGATTGTAATGTGCTTTTATGAGTAAGCAATGAAAATGTACAAAGTATTATAAAAGCATTCTATGTCATACCAATAGCAAAAGCAAAAGCAGTAACAAAGTGTAGTATCATAGTTACAAACCCAAACTGTGGCAGAACTTGCCAAATAAGTGCTATAGGAAACATAAAGTGTACTAGATGGGGTAATAAGAGAAGGAAAAAAAAATGGGGAACTACACCATCATCAATGAAGCCCAGAAATAAGGGGCTAATCTCCAAAATGGTTAGATCCACTAATGCTGGAAAGAAGACACTCACGACGACTCTCCAAGTCAGCCACCTCCTTCCTCAAAGCCTCGATGCGTGTATCAATGACATCAACAGCAGGCTGAACCTTTCTCATAAAGAAGGCTCGGGCAATCTCACGGAGATGATCTAGAATGAACTTCACAGTAAAGCCCACGCAAACAAGCTCCTGAACTGCAACCCTCTACTACAGGATCCTCTCGGTGGAGACAATATCAACAAAGTTGTGCTTAATTTCATTCATCACACTCCCCAACAGTTTCAAAAAGTGCTGTCTGGCAGAACGGCTAAGGCGGAATCCTTGCATAAAGTCACCACGGCTACTATAGACGCCTCCAAATGAGGAGCACAATCCTCGGGAACTCTAAAGCCATGGAAGTCTACATAAGGAGGCCTAGAACCCCAGAAGTCTGCAGGATCAAGGTCATTAACCTTAGGCTAATCAAAACAAGCAAAGAAGGCTGCGGCCTCACTCACAGGGTCCAGAACTGTGGTAGAACTGCTGCCCACCTCAAACTAAGAAGGAGTAGTGGGAAGTGGACCTATCAAGAAAACATGAAGCATGGTGTGAGAAACTATGAGATAAGGAGAACGAACTCCCAATGAAGAAGTGAAGAAAAAGATGAGGGAAAGAAACATACCAGTACCTGTAAGAGTAGGGGCTATGGAGATAGCAGGAACTGGTGCTATGGAATGACAGAAATTGATACAGTAGGTACGGCAGAAACTGGTGCTAAAGGTATGGCAAAAATGGGTGTTACAAGTGCAGCAGGAGAAGTGGTTTTAGGCATATCTGTGTCTGCTGCAACCCCTGACTCCTCAAAGGTATCTGCAATCAGAGGAATGGACATGCAAAATAAAGGAAGACCACAGCAAAGGGGTGACACAGATACATATGTATAAAAACGAGATAACAAAAAAAAAAAAAAAAAGGGAGGAGGAAACTTAACAAGATAAAGAGACACATACCCATGAATTTGGCCTCATGCTCAACATTTTCCTCTTCCTCAAAATTAGAAACCCTCTTCTTCATGGTAGGCTCGTCATTAGGATCCTCAAGAATGTCCTCAGATCTCTCAGAAGGTAGTCTGCGTTAGGTCTGCATGTGGCAGAGCTTGGTATGGAAGAAGGGGTAACCACCAAAGAAGAGCCATCCTTCATGACCTGAGATAGAGCGGCGAAGGGATCACTGGTAGAGATAACGAAAGGTGTGGCAGAAGAAGCAACCTCAGTCTGAACAACAGCAGGAGGAATGGTTCCCTCTTGGGGAGTAAGTGTCTCGGCAGGAATGGGAGCAGTCTCACTAATCCCCTCCGTATAAGTACCCTTACATATGGGTACCGACTCAGTGGAAGGGATAGGAGCCTCAATAGGAACTCCCTGTATAGTAGCAGAAGGGGCAGGAGTTGTAGCCTCAAACACCACATCAACCCCATCAAAAAAACCTTCCATAGGTATGCCCATGGAGGCAGAAAGCTCCTCAGCCATGGGGTGGTATAGAGAGATAGGCTCAGGCTCATCTTGGAAAAAAAAAATTAGGAACAAAGGAATCCGTAACTAGCGATGATGTTGAAAGGGAGATGAGACAACCAATAGCATATGGCAGAGGAAATATGGGCAAAAGAGAAGAAAAAGAAGGAAGAAAGGAAGGAGACATACCTCAAACTCTGGCTCATCAAGTAATATGGGACGGGTGGCAGATACATCCACCTTATGCTTAGACTGCAAAAGAAAAGAAAGCAAAAGACAAAGACGAAGAGACGAGTTAACAAGTGTATGAGGGTTAACCACAGGAAAGCTCTATAAAAAAAATTATAAAAAAAAAAAAAGAGCAAAGTTAAAGATAACATACTATCCGTAGATAATAATAAAAAAATAATAAATAAAAAAAAAGCAAAGGTCTTTCTCTTACTACCTCGTGTCCTACTAGAAGGGGGAGCATTCGTAGATAGCCGTGAAGCAGTGAACTTAGACTTGTTGGCAGTGGGGTGCACGCTAGAACGGGTATAGGTAGAAGGAGGAGGAGAGCCCTCTAAAACTATATTACCTATAGGAGGGAGGCCACTCTCAAAAGGTACAACGTTTGAGCAAGCCTTAGAAGGATCATCACCCTTTTTTGCAGACTTAGGCTTGGCAGAACTTTTCCTACCTAGCACAGGAATGTTTATCACCTTTACCTTCTTTTCCCAACCCGTGGGATAGTCACCGACATGCCATAACCATCCTCTATCCTCCTTAACCCACTCAAAAATGGCAGACCGATTCTGCTTCCTAGCATATGCCAACACAGATTTAGAGGGTAGAAGCAGCCGAGGGTTGGCTGAAATGACCGCACTAAGCCCGTCAGGAGGAATAAGAGAAAAACCCCGACTACCCATCAATTCCTGCTCAAATGAAGCCATCACAGCTTGCCAGTATCCGTGCATAGCAGGAGTACAAATGCCCTCTCTCTGTGAGCTTGGGATAGTAACCACAGTAAAACACTTGCTCCAGAACTCAAAGGCAGCATGCCGCAGGAATGGTCGAATGGAAGTGGGAGACTCCATAAGAGAAGAGAGATCATCAGGGATATCCTAATCTAGCCCGAACTGTCTTCTCACCCTATTGGCAGGATAGTGCACAAACCTAATGCCCTCGTCAGCCAGATAAGGCAACCACCTAGCATTGGTGGCTGCCAAGTAAGTAATCCCTCTCTCCTCGAAATCAGTCAATGGGGTGGTGGTCTCGGCAGTGTCAACAAATGGACCTATAACAGAATCTGCGCATGTGTAACCTATACCTACGATCCTGTAAGCTCTCCAAGAAAACCCAACTCCTTTATCAAAGAACTCAACAGCAAAATGATAAATTGGCTTTAAACCAACCCAACGAAAAGCCAATGGAAAGTCAAACTCAAATCTACCACAGAAATCATAAATGACTCTCGGGCACGACTGATACTTCTCCTTAGCAAAATGGACGGGCCTACACTTCACCAAGTGCCTGGCACAACACTCATACAACAAGTGCTACAAAATAGTACTGTGAATAGAAGAAGTGACTATGTGGCAAGAGCCTGCCTAATTCTCATCGCTCCACAGAATGTCTAACTGAACATACAAATGTCCCAAAAACATGGGAGCCAATGGCAAACTTATCCCGCAGATATCTTAATAGCTAATCGAAAATATAAAGGCTTCACAGCACAGTGGGGATGAGAGCCAAAGATAAACTTACAAAGCCAGAGCGTGATGAAGGTTAATCAAGTAGATCATTTCACAAGAATATGAATCAAAACTAATATATAATTTTGTTTGATAATAAGCTCAAACTCGATTTATATTCGAAATAAAATTAAAGTGGGAAGTACATGAAAAGAAACAAATAGTTTTAATTTTGGGATATATCAAATTCCAAACTTTTAAATGACATTCTTTAAACCCTCATTAGGGGGTTTAAAGAATCCTATATATTTAGATTAGGATAGAGTAGAATTTCTATCTTGTATTGAAAAAAAAAATCCTATTTATTAAAAGCTTGAGAAAAAAATGTTTCAATTAAAAGTATAGTATGCCTTCTCCAAAAAAAAAAGTATAATATGAGGTTATCCTTAGGGTATTTGTTAATAGATCATTTAAAAAAAATTAATACCACTTTCATGATAAATATAAAAGATATAAAAGAAATTAGTTAATTTTTATTTAGGCATAAAAAATTGCTAAAATTATTTTATGAATCAATTACGGGCATTCTTAACTTACCCCTAATGTTTTTTATATAGTAAAAAGGTTTTCGTGGATTGTGGAAAACGAAATGAAGAAGGTGGACAGATTTTTTTTTTTTTTTTTTCAAAATAATACCAATTTTCATATAATTTTGTTAGTTAACATCGTTTCCAAACTATTTAAGAAACTAACATCTCGAGTCTTTAAAACTCGAGTTTACTATAGCAACTCGAGTATCACGTATTCGATTTCTATGAAAATTCACGTGGAACTCGAGTTTGTAAGACTCAAGTTCCATAAAAGAAAACTCAAAAATCAAAACTTGAAACACACGAAAGTAAAAACAAAATCAGAGTAACGAGGAAGAACAAAACCATTCTTGTCAAAGGCCAACTTGGCAGCACCAATATTCCTTTCACGATGCATGGGAAGCTCAGATGGAGACCAAACATGGTATGACCCTCCATTGCCACCATACACCTTGTTGGCCAAACTTTGTTGATAGATCAAGACTTAGGGAGAAAATTAACAAGAATTAAAAAACCCACCCAAAGACCTTAAGAGCTCAATTTCAATCGCTGTCGCTGCCGCCACCGCCACCTAGGTTTGATCTCTCTATTTTGTTGTTTTTGTCTTCGTGGTTTAGGTTTTGTTAGAAAGATCTATCTGGTTTAATCTCTCTGTTTTTTTGTCTTTGTGGGTTTCTGGGTTTGATCTGAAGGATTTTTTTGAAATCAAGTCTGTGATACTCGAGTTTCAAGAACTTGAGATGTTAGTTTTCTAAAGAGAAAACATCGGGTCCAGAACTGGCATAAAACCAATGTTTTACGCCAGCCAATGAGACCACGCCACATTAGAGTTCACACGCTCACAGTTTAAGAAACAATATAACCTCAAAAAAAAAAAAAAAAAAAAAAAACATTTCACACTCACAGCTTCCTCTGCAAGTTCACGCTATTCCTCTGCTTCCTCTCTTCCTTCACACCGAACCTCCACCACCGCCACATAGATTGCCGGAGCAGAAACGATTTCGAAGAAGAAAGAGTTCTCATCGTGCCCTCTGCTTCCTCCTCTAGGGTTGTGCCGTCCTTTGCTTGCCCAAACCTCCACCCCACCACACACCGGAGCTCACCGCCAAAGAGTTTGTCGGAGCTATGCGTGGAGCTTGGAAATAAACTGGAGCCGTCGTGAGCCACGATCCAAAGGTTTATTTTTCATGATTTTCCCTTTTCCCCAATTTGGATTTTGAATTGGGTGTTCGGATTTTTTGTTTGCTTCATCAAAAAGTTTCAAATTTTAGCATTTCTTTTTTGATAAGAATGGAGGGTGAGTGTATGTTCATATCTTGTATTGTTCTAATGAAAGATGCTGTGTTGGGTTTTGATATGATCTGGGGTTTGTTTGGTTTTTGAATTAGGGATGTTTGATTGATTTGATTAAGTTAGATTGACTGTTAGATAAATTGGCTTTAGATGTACAATGTGATGGGACTGAGTTTGAAAATGATAATTGAATACTGAATTGGAACTTGTTGTAAAGAAGTTGACAATTGTGTTGAAAGTTTCAAAATTTGTTTTACTTTTTCACAAGTGGGTTTTTGTTGGGTTGCTATAGCTGTATTATGCTTATAAGATTGATATTGTGTTTTTTCTAATTTCTTTTGTTATGGTTTGAACTGGGTAAATTTTGGTTTTTGAAGTTTATGTTGGAGTGTTTTTTTTTTTTTTTTTTAAATGTATATGCATATGTGTATGTGGGTTTTACTTGGTGTAATATTAATATGTGTATGTTGGGTTGCCAGAGCTTTTGTATCTGTCATGGCAAAGGCATGCTCTCTCTATCTTTTCTTCACTTACCAATGAATGGAAATTATAGTGTTTTATTAATGGGAACTTTTATATGAATGTTGGCACCAAAATTCATAGCCTGTTAATGTACTCATATTTCAGACTGTCCACTAAAAAAAATGTTCTGCAGATACAGAACATTGATCAAAATGAAGTGTAATAGCTGATTTAATACCTGGGAGAGTATTATCTGCCAATGAAAATTTTGTAGGGAAAATTTTGACCATAATTTCTATTATATGCTAATGAATACGATGTGTATGTTTGCTCAAATATCTTTATGTTGTCCTGTTTGATTATTTTTTTATGCAAATCATTATATCTTTTTGCAGTCTTGTTTGTTGTGTATGGCTCTGCTATGACAGCTTAATGCTCAAGTTCATGGCATAAGGTGTAGAAGATGACTATCATTTAACATAGATTATGCACAATTTTGCTTGATTAAATTGAATCTGATTTTTTTTTTTTTGGTTGGTAGTTACCTAACCCAATTTTAGAAGATTCAAAAGAATGTTACTTATTGTATGATAGGATTACTGAATCTTCTTTCTTATTTGGCTACCACGCAGGGTTGGTGCTCTTTCTTGAACTCAGTCTTTTCTTCCTTTTCTTTTATCTTTCTGAGTGTTATTCACATGTGAAGCAACTAACTAAAATTTCTACTTTTGCCCTTTTTTGTTTGGTACCTAATCTATTCAGAGTAGTTAATGAACCACTTGAAAGCATTTCTATAGATCTTGGTTTCAGTGGGAATACTTTGGCAGAAGGTGACATTGAGTTGATCTTTTTCCTTAATCACTCTAATGTGATGTCTGATTTTTGCATCTAGCTCCCTTATCTAAAAGGTTGTCATTTATTTTAATGAAAGTCTGGTTGTGAGTACATGTCTAGGTGATGCCCTTGTTGGAGCACTACTCAGTGGATGGATTGTTGATGGGTTTGCTCGACGTAGAGCTTTTCAATTGTGTGTTTTGCCTATGATTGTTGGTGCTTCTATGAGGTATGCTTGCACCATAAATATCATTGCACTTGAGTGCTTACTGGGTCTTTGTGTTGCAATTGATTTGGTCTCTTTTATTTTATATACTCTTCATTTAGATCTAATTTTAGTTTATAATAGACTAATAGTTGTCTTAGAGTCCTGGTATTTTCTGATATTGTAAGGGTAAATTTATTTTCTAAAATAAAGGGGCTTACTGTTACATAGAAAAATTTTGCTTCTTAAAGGTGCCTTTCCAACAAGTTTACTTACTGTGGTTATTGAATTCTTCGTCGTCAACTTTAGCCTTTGGGACACAGCTGGTATCATTTATTTGATAGCTATTAAAATATTGTTAGTTTCAAATATAATTTTCTCCTACTTGTAATGTCAATTTGCTCTCTATATGTACCAAAGTGCATATAAGGATGTACTTGGAGCTGTTTTATGTAATAAAGTTTATTGAGTGGAGCTATATGTACCAATGTACTAATGTACTTGGAGCTATTTGATAGTTGTTTTATGTACTTGGAGCTATATGTACCAATGTCAATTTTCTCCTACTGTTAATGATAATTGTAATATTAGTGTAAAATTTTCCAATTAAATTTTAATTTTGTAATAAAACAAGTTTGCCAAATTGGGCAAGTTTAGTATTGTAATAGCACAAATTTTAAATTTATTCTTAATTGTTGCTTATGAATTTTTCTTCTCTTTTGTTTTTTATAGGTCATATTGAAATATAAAATTACTTGAATTGAAAATATGAGTGCAAACAACAAAGAACCTAAAACAATCTCACTTTGTGATATGGTGGATGACTTAATACATGATGAGTCAGAAATAAACGAAGATCAAAATAATGTAGACTTGTCATTGGATGATTCAAATCAACCTTTTGCATGCAATAGGCATTTAGAACCACATCTTGATATGGTATTTGAAAACTTAGAGGTTGCTCGTGCATATTATAATGCGTATGCAAGATGAAAGGGTTTTAGTATACGAGTAAATCATACTCGAAAGAATAAAGGTAAAATAAGGGTTGGAATTGAATACGCTTGTTTGAAGGAAGGATGCCGTCGTCAATGTAATGAAGACAATGGAAGAACAAGTCCAAAGCGTGCAAAAGCAAGAGTGGGATGCAAAGCAATGATAGGTTTAAAGAAAGTTGATAATACATGGATTATATGTAAGTTTGTGGAGGGTCATAATCATGAGCTTCTTACCCCTAAGAGTACGAGTTTGCTTCGTGGGCATAGAGTGATAACAAGTGCCCAAAAGAATCTTATAGATACACTCAATGAGTCAAGTATAGCCCTAAGCAAGATAATGTTTGTGTTAAGTAAAGAATCTGGTGGTGGTTATAATGTTGTATGTATTCCAATTGATATTCAAAATTATTTGAATAGTAAAAGAAGAAAGTTGCTTCAAGATGGAGATGCTCAGGGAATGTACAAATATTTTATTGAGAGTCAATGTAAAAATCCAGGTTTTGTTTATGCAATTGAAGTTGATGAATATGGGTGCATGGGTAATTACTTTTGGGCAAATGCTTGGTCAAGAATGGCATACCAATATTTTGGAGATGTCATTACCTTTTACGTTACATACCAAATAAATCATTATAAGATGTCTTTTGTTCCTTTCACAGGGGTTAACCACCATCATCAATTTGTGATGTTTGGATGTGTTGTGCTTGTCAATGAAACAGC
This sequence comes from Quercus robur, assembly GCF_932294415.1. Lineage (NCBI taxonomy): Eukaryota > Viridiplantae > Streptophyta > Magnoliopsida > Fagales > Fagaceae > Quercus > Quercus robur. The sequence continues at coordinate 31,451,626 of NC_065540.1, read as the reverse complement.
AGAATCTCATACATGGTTGTTGAAGACTTGGCTTAATGCAATGCCTGGAAATCCTCTTTCTACAATTATAACAGACGATGACAAGGTTATCGCTAAGGCAATTGCAGATGTATTGCCAAATGAAACTCATAGATTGTGTATGTGGCATCTTTTACAGAAAGTTTCAGAACAATTGTCCCATGTATATAATAAATATCCACATTTTCAGGAAGAATTTTACCATTGCATCCATGATACACTCACTATTGAAGAGTTTGAGTTAGAATGAAGTAAGATTATGGAGAAATATGGATTGAGGGATAATGATTGGTTGGGAAATCTTTATATGCAACGTGAAAGATGGGTTCCAGCTTACTTACAAAGATCATTTTGTGCTAGGATGTCTACAACTCAAAGGAGTGAAAGCATAAATAAATTTTTTAAAGATTATGTTCGTTCAAGTACAACGATAAGTGATTTTGTATAACAATATGAGCTAGCTTTGAATGCACATTATCTTAAAGAGAAAGAACAAGATGTAAAGACAAAAAATTTAGTGCCAATTTTAAAAACATGTTATAAGCTAGAAGCAAAGGCAACAAAAGTTTATACAAGAAAGATGTTTATGAAATTTCAAGAAGACTTATTTTGTAGTAAAAAATACAAGGCATCCAAATATCATGAAGAATGAGTGAAGAAGATATACAAGGTGGTAGCTCATGAGAGAGAAAGTCCATTTTATGAAGTGTCTCTTGATATTGTTGAGACAAAAGTTATTTGTACATGCCATATGTTTGAGTTTGTTGATATTATTTGTAAGCATATCATAACTGTTTTTGTGAAGAAATCTCTTGTGCACTTTCTTCCATCACATTATATTTTAGAAAGATGGACAGTTAATCCCAAGAAGCACATTGTACATGACATCTCTAGTGATGTAGTACAAGTGGAGCCTCAAGTTTCTTTTACCATGATGAGAAATAGTTTGATGTTTCAATTTTTGGAAGTTGTAGAGGTAGGGTCACAATCAGAGAAGCAATACAAGCATCTTGGACAAACTTTACGAAAAGTTCATGAGGAGCTTCTAACTATGCAAGATGTTCATGATATTGATGATTTAAAAAGTCCTAATAATACTACATTAAACAATCAAGTATTATCAAATCTTCCAATTACTTTGCAAGACCCTCCACATGTTCTATCAAAGGAAAGGCCTAAAGCTTTGAGACAAAAGCATCGAAAAGAAAAACAATTGATGAAGAAGAGAAAATGTAGCATTTGCAAAGAAACGGGCCATGTGAGAACCAATTGTCCAACACATAAACATTCCAGGTAATTACATGACCTTGTTGAGTTGTAGTATCAATTTAGTATTTAAATTTTTGGTTTATAAAATTACTTCTTGTAGGGATGTTGCAAATACAAGCTTGACACCACATTGGGAGTCAATGCATCAACAACAAAGTCAAACTGAGGTTATTTAATTACAGTATATTCAGTTTCAAGATAATACATACATTTATTGATATTTTCAAAAATAAACCTTTACTTTTTAAAATTAGGAGTCTTCGATGGCAAGGTTGAACCCGTTAGTCATAGCAAATACAATGTGCTCCACAAGTTTTGTATATGATGTATTTGATTTTTTTACTTAGTATAAATTGTTCTGTAATAGATGTTTTTATTATTTATTCATTTTTTTTATTTGTCAACCTTCTTTAGGACTTTTTGCCAATTGTGACATATCCTTCTACATCATCATCTACTATGCATATATATCCCAACCAGCCATCATTTACGGTATGACCACTTAGCATTTAATTAAAATATATTGAATTTTTTTAATTGTGTTCATTCTAATTTTATTTTTTGTATTTTGTTGTAAATTCTTTTATGTAGGATCCATTACAACAATTCCAAGAAAGTTGATGTACAAACAAGTTTTGTGTCCAAGAGAATGGATTGGGAGGCAAATATGTTTTGGTTATATAATGTTTAAATTGTGGTGGATAGACATAGAACCATCTTCTTTTTTGTATTCCCAACGTAGGGTCCTCTTTTTTGTATATTGAACTATGACAGGTTTTATTCTAGATGAATGTATTCTCAATCAGAAATTTCCCAAAAGAATTGTGACAAATTTTATTTCAAGATGTATGGTCAATCATATGATCTTTTATGAATTGAATTGTGACAGGTTTTATTTCAGGTGAATGTATTCTCAATTATAAACTTTTATAAAAAAAAATTGTGATAGGTTTTATTTTAGGTGAACTCTTATAGAAAAAATTGTTACAGGTTTTATTTCAGGTGAATATATTCTCAATTAGAAACTTTTATTATAAAAAAATTGTGACAGGTTTTATTTCAAGTGAATGTATTCTCAAGTTTCATTTTTGCAGAAAAATTTAAAATATAAAAAAATATATATATAAAAAAAATCCGCCAAAAAAAAAAAACCTGTGCAAGCATATGTGTATGTGCAAGCATGAAGGTTTTTTTTTTCATTTTTGCTGAAGGAGTTTGATCAATTTTAAAGGCAATAGGTGCATTTTCTATTTTGTTTCTCCCTGGAAAAATAAGCTCTATGTTATTATGATGTATACTCTTCAAAATGTGGAAAATGTGTTTAGTCTACATTCAGATAATTTGAAATAATTGAAACGAGTGTCTCCAAAAACACCATAATTCAAATAAGCATGATTAGTCTTAGGTCTATTTTGCTTCCTAGGTGAAGTTGGCTACAAGTTTTTGTGTTGGCTTGTTGCTATTTGTACTAAGCGCTCAATGACTTAGTCAATTTATAAGTTCATCGGAGTAACCAGCTTTGTTCTAAAAGTAAATGTGAAATAAAAAAAACTTTACTCCACTCTTGAAGCGATCAACCAGAAAGATCTTTGTTCTAATCAATAAATAACCAAATTTCCAATAAATAAATATTATTTCCAGAAGTATGCGTTTATACATTACAACAATAATGATCAACTCTATAATGAAAACTATGGGAAGGATCTAACATCAAAGAGAACATGTGTGAATATAGCTATGAATTATAAATCAGTTCAGTGGATTTTGTTTCTCATGTCACTGGGTAAAATTATCATAGTTTATCAAATATTTCTCTAGGTTGATCTTGATACTATACTCTTTCAAATGTGCTCTATAAATGTCGAAAGATCTGATAAAAAATGGTGAAGATATTTCAGTGCCTTCTTTGCTTTGCACGCTTCTGCGACTGCTGACCTTTTATCTTCCATTTCTCATTTCCCCCTGGTTGATTCTTTTCTTCTATCTCTCGAACCTTGCTCTTCCTGAAAATGGTTTCCACATGAAAAGGAAAACAAAGCAAGATACATTACAAATTGAAATTAAAGTTTCATTTTATTGAGAGATTCTGGCTATCACAAAGGAATTAAATCAAATACAAACACGGATAATCATAAAAATAATTGGGCTCTTCACATAATCAAGGGCAAAGGAACAACTTCCTAAAATATAATCAAAATCATTCCAATTTGGTTAAATGTAGCAATGGAAATGTGTAAGGTGCACAATAGAGGACTCCAAATTAGCTTTTGCTTATAACGGGGCAAGTCAAGATGGAAGTTTCTGCAGGAAATAATTTCTAGAAATACAAATCATAAATAACAAGGTCATCTTTTTGGTGCCCCCCTCCCCCCTCTTGCCCTATATAATAGTGTATGCTCTCTCAAGTTTTTATATTTTTGTTATGTATGATGACCATGCTTCACATCATAGTTGTTTTCTTAACAAATTACGTCTGTCTAAACTCTAAAGTTCTTTTTTAAGTCCATTTGAAAATGACAACTGAGATAAGCATGCTCTTACGGCATTTAAGACAACAATTAGATGAATTCATCTTAACCAACTATTCTATATAGGCAAAAGAACAAAGTTTTATGAATGACAACAACACCACCACATTCTTTTTACCCTTCAAAATAATCCTCCAATAATCAAACTCTGTCATGCCTGCACATACACATATGCATATGTATACAAGGGAAAAAAAAAAAAAAAAAAAAAAAACCCACCAACCCAACAGTAACTTCAAAAGGAAAAATTTACCCAATTTCAACTACAATAAAAGGGGGGAAAAAAAGCACTATATCAATGTTATAAGCATAAAATTGCACCAAGTAAAACCCACACACATATATGCATATAGTACAAGAAAAACTCCAGCAACCCAACATAAACTTCAAAAACCAAAATTTTCCCAATTCAAACCACAATAAAAGAAATCAGAAAAACACTACATCAAATTTATAAGCATAATATTGCACCAAGTAAAACCCACATACATATATGCATTTACATACAAAAAAAAAAAAAAACTCCAGCAACCCAACATAAACTTCAAAGAGAAAAATTGTGACAGGTTTCATTTCAGGTGAATGTATTCTCAGGTTTCATTTTTGTAGAAAACTTCAAAATTAAAAATAAAAAAAAATAAAAAAAACCTGTGCAAGCATATGTGTATGTGCAAGCATGGAGGTTTTTTTCATTTTTGCTGAAGGAGTTTGATCAATTTTAAAGGCTATACATTTTCTATCTTGTTTCTCCCTGGAAAAATAAGCTCTATGTTATTATGATGTATACTCTTCAAAATGTGGAAAATGCGTTTAGTCTACGTTCAGATAATTTGAAATAATTGAAACGAGTGTGTCCAAAAACACTCGAGATGTTAGTAATTTGAAATAATTGATACTCAAGATGTTAGTTTCTTAAATAGTTTGGAAACGATGCTAACTAACAAAATTATTTGAAAATTGGTATTATTTTGAAAAAAAAAAATATGTCCGCCTTCTACATTTCATTTTCCATAATCCATGAAAACCTTTTTACTATATAAAAAACATTAGGGGTAAGTTAAGAATGCCCGTTATTGATTTATAAAATAATTTTAGCAATTTTTTATGCCTAAATAAAAATTAACTAATTTCTTTTATATCTTTTATATTTATCATGAAAGTGGTATTAATTTTTTTTAAATGATCTATTAACAAATACCCTAAGGATAACCTCATACTATACTCTTTTTTTTTTTTTTTTTTTTTTGAGAAGGCATACTATACTTTTAATTGAAACATTTTTCCTCAAGCTTTTAATAAATAGGATTTTTTTTTTTTAATACAGGATATAAATTCTACTCTAGCCTAATCTAAATATATAGGATTCTTTAAACCCCCTAATGAGGGTTTAAAGAATATCATTTAAAAGTCTAGAATTTGATATATCCCAAAATTAAAACTATTTGTTTCTTTTCATGTACTTCCCACTTTAATTTTATTTCAAATATAAATCGAGTTTGAGCTCATTATCAAATAAGATTATATATTAGCTTTGATTCATATTCTTGTGAAATGATCTACTTGATTAACTTGTTCTCTCTCTCTCTCTCTCTCTCTCTCTCTCTCTCTATATATATATATATATATATATATATTGTAAAACCATGACTAAAATTTCTTATCCCTTTTCAAAGTTATGAATTTTTACTACAAATGGATATGAACTCTTAGAAACTACAAATAATATTTTTCTTTTCTTTTTTTCAAGAAACTACGTATTATAATTTTATATCATATAAACTTTGGTTGTTTACCAAATAAACCAACATAAACAAGTTTTTTTTTTCTCAAGTCAGGCTTGAGTAGTTCATAAACAACTTGGTTAATTCATAACAATACTCACAGCCTCACATTTTAATTAATGTCTTTCATGTGCAAATATTTCATTGCCTACTAATCTTTTTTTCTTTTTCTAATAATTCAATAATTAGGAGTGACTTTGAACTCTAGAGATTTCCTTTGGAAAAAAACAAGTTTCAAATGAGAAACAAGTCTTTTGGCTCTTTTTTCCCCCCTTTTGGCGGTACATACAAAATTTACATGTCTTTAAAAAATAGTTTATGTCCTCTATCTGTTTTTTTTCACTTGGAGAATATAAGTTTAAGAGCATTAGTATCTGGGTTTCTAAAAAATTTCTCATTTATACTCTCAAAAGCTAGTTTATCTATTTTAACATACCAATTTCAAACTCACCCAATATCTCATTTTTTACTTTAACATGCAACACATTAAAATAATATAAACACCCAATAAAAGTAATATAACCCAACTCATTCTCTTCTCTCCCATCCTCTACAACTTCTCTCTCTCTCTCTCTCTCTCAACCACTTAAATCCAAACCCAAATCAACCCCTCACTAGCCACTACCCATCACCCACAACCCAAACCTATACCAAAATCAACCCATCCACTGCCCACACCACCAATAGAAACTGAAACCACCACCACCGCTGCAAACCAGCCATAATCGTCATCAACATGACACCACCAAGTCACAATTAACAACCACCAAACCCATTAAATCAACAATCAACAACCACCATACATAGAAACCTACCTCATGCACCAGCATAGCTTGTCACTCACCCTTTGTCCATGAGCATGCAACCTCCACTTCATGAAGTCTTCTTCCATGCGATGCCTAGAGATCCTTTGTAGATCACAGAGAGGCAGATGATTTATGGGTTGTAGAGAATTTGATTTAGAAAGAGGATTTGAAGTTGTGGACTTGATCTAGAGAGAAAATAGGCAAGCCACCATTGAGAGTGATGGTGGTGACAGAAATAGAGAATGAGAGACAGAAATAAAGAGATATAGATAGGAGAGAGAGAATAAGAATAAAAAATATCAATAAAAAAGAGAAGAGAGACAATAAAAAATTGTTAAGAAATACTCACTTGCTACAATAACATCTTATAAGTAAGATGTTACTGTAGCTGAGTTGAAATTTTTTTTGGGAATAGCCATTTGGATAATGCTCAATTTTTATGGTTTGATGGTTTAAAATAGCAAATTGGAGTTTTAATACTCCCAATGTTATTGCTCTAAAATGGGGTATTATTTAATAAATTGTTGGGTTATAGATTGACCACGATTAATTAATTCAATTACCTAAGTAAATTAATTAGGTCAAATTACATGCAAATCTTGGAGGCACCAACAAATCATCAAATAAGCTAATATGCAGTAGAAATTAAATAACACAGTGATTTGTTGACGAATGAGGAAAACCTCTTACAAGGCAAAATCCTCATCGGGTGAATTTCATCAAATCACCACTCTCAAGAATCCACTAATCAAGAATAAGCGGTTACAAGAATAAATAATCTTATTACTATCCTGGACTATCCCAAAATATCAACTTATAGTTAAACCCTTTACACCAATCTCCAATTGGACTTGATCTTGTAGAAAACTTCTTCGCATGCACAGATCCTAATACGTGACTAACTCCAAGCAACTAAATGATTGTTGTTGGCGGCAAAGTTCTTCATTTCAAAGTACATTGAAGATCTGGAAGCACTTGGTTATAAAATCCTAAGACGCACAAAACACAATAGCTTCTTACAAAGTGTGTGTGAGTTCTCTAATTGAATCTTTATGTCTTTTATGACTTTAAAATAAGCATTTTATATGGTCTAGGGTAGTAGAGGATGAAACCCTAGCAATCCAAGTTATCATGGGTGGAAATTCATATATGAGAATTCTAAAATCGTAGATCTCGATCGATTGAGCTTATGTTGAGCTTATGTCGAGCTCATTAAATCTCGATAGATACTAGTGTCAAGAATTACTAAAACTGTTTTTCTTCACTTGTTTCTTGGATTAATTTTCATGTCTTTAATTATACCAATTAGGATGTAAACTTTACATACTTCTTGATACATTAAACCCAACTTAGATCGACCCAATTACAAGTAAAGACCATTTTATCAAAGGCCAATATATAGAAAATATGAATCTAACATAAATCATGCTTTAAATGAGAGTGTAGGAGGTTCTAAAGCAATCTTTTTTAATTAGAACTTAAATAAGTTTTTTAATTCTAGGGTTTGTTCTTTGTTCTTACCTTTCAATTTTTGGGAGTCATTCTAACTTTTTTTTCCTCCTTCTACTACTTAGTCTACTTTGATTAATCGCCCACCAAGACTTGATGCAAAGAAAGAGGATAAGGGCATTAGCCTACTGTTCGAAGAATCACCTATATCAAGGTTCTCTATATTTTTTTCTTTTCAACTTTCTATTCTATTTTTCTTTGTTTGGTGACTTTGGTCTACTCCCCCACGATCCCTTGAATTCACAACTTTTTGTAATTTTAAGATTATGTTTATCTTATTATCCAAATATAGTTTTTTAATTTATTAAAAAAAAAAAAAACTACTTATCTTGGATCCTTAAATTCTTAACATTATAAGATCATCAGGCTTAATTAAGTAGAGATATTTATAGGGTATGTTTGGTTCAATGGAAAATATTTACTGACTTTGAAATATTTTCAAGTGAAAATAGTTTTTGAAAAAGAAAATATTTTTAGGTGTTTTGTTGCATTCCATAAAATACTCCAGAAATTATTGTTAAGTGTTTAGGCACGGGTTGGGTATGTCTTGATTTGGTTTCAATCATGGTTTTGTTTTTGTTTTTTCATGTTTGGTTGCTAAGAAAATGAAAGAAAAGAAAAGCCAAACATGTTCTTAGGGGAAGAACCCAAAGAATAGGAAGAACATGATTGTTCATGTTCTTGGGAACAACATGAATGTTCATCTGAAATTATAATGAAAAGCAAAAATAATAATAATAATTTAATTTATTTATATTGAAGGTTTTTTTTTTTGTTTAAATTTTTTGAAATGGTTTTTATTTATTTATTTATTAAAATGCTAATGCAACATTTTTTAATGCCAAATAAATTATTATTATTATTATTTTATTAACCATGTTAGCATTTAACATGTCAGTTGTGCACTCCATTTATCATGTAGACTATTTTTGATAATAAGATGTTGGTAGGAACTAAATTGGAAATGATTTTCAAAATTTCTTGGACCCAAATAGGAGCTCAAAAAATGTGGAGACCAAAGTGGAAAATGACCCAAAATATAGGGACCAAAAAAATATTTCTCCCTATATTTTAAAGAAAAGTTAAAATATTTTTCTTCCAAGTTTATGTTGTGTAACAATTTAATAGTTTTATGGGGTCAATTTTTACCATTGTAATTCAAAATACACGTATTACATCTTTTTTTTTTTGGTTTTATCCATAATATAAGAAAATTGTAATTTAAAAAAAATAGTAAAACTTATAAACAGTTGATTGGAAACTAAAGCTGATTTTTTTATTCCTTAAACAAAACTTCTAAAAGGTTTTAAACATTTGAAACAAATATTTTCTTGATAATGTATCCTATGCAGTGTGCAGGTTGATGGGAAAATGGGATCTACCACCAATCCTTTCTTTTAATTGTCACTTTTCTACGTTAGTTCTCAACCAATTGAAATTAAAATTATGATAATTTTTTTTCTGTGTAGTTAAAAAATCAACAAAATATTTTTTGAAGAATGATTAGTGTGAAGAAATTAAATGGTGTAATTTGTTATAGCGTGTGAGCGTGAAATGTTTTATTTTTTTAAGGTTATATTGTTTCTTTAAGCTGTGAGTGTGTGAACTCTGACGTGACGTGGTGGTTTTACGCTAGTTCCGGATCCAACGTTTCTTCTTTTCTAAACAGTTTGGAAACGTTGTTAAATAATAAAATTGTTAGAAAATTAGTGTTATTTTGAAAGAAAAAAAATCCAAAGGCGGACTGCCTTAATCTAACGCTAAGTGGGGGCCGACCAAACATATATAAGAATTAAGAAACGAACGCGCTCTGATAGCAGGAATAAAGCTTGCTTCTTTCTTTTTTATCTTCGTTTCTAAGCAACTATTACTAGTTAGTAGTTACTAGTACTAGTAGTACACTCTTTCTACACACACAGAAGAAGAAGGAAGAAGAAGAGAAGAGATAGCACAGCAGACGATGGGTTTGTCTTCCACTTCCACTTCTACGGCTCTTCTTCTTCTTCTTCTCTTCCCTCTGTTTGCCACTCTCGAAGGTATCACTCTCTCTCCTTCAGATTCTCTGTTTGCTTCCTCAGAAAACTTATTGGCAAACTCTACGAAATTCGAATAAATCACTATTCTTCCTTTTTTTTGTCGGTTTTTGGATCCCGATTAATGAAATTCGCCTCCTCTCTGGGCTTAGTAATAAGCTTATTATTTATGGCTTTCGTATATACTCTGTTTAGTCTCTTCGTGGCCAACCTGACTGTTAGGCAGTTAGGGTTAGATTTTTTAGGTTTTCGTATATTATAGGGTTTCATTAATCCTAGATGTATATATTGGTGTAATTATTGTGAATGTGAAAAAAATAAATAAATAATAAAATGAAGATTTTGAATTGGGTGGCTGCTTTATCCTTCATATTGCAAATTGGGTCAGTTTGGTTTTGTTGGTTCTCTATCACAGACCCTTTTAAATGGTTGTAGCTGCCAAGTGCTTAGTGCTTTTTTTTTTCCCCCGAAAATTGGATTTGTTTCGTTAAGAATACTTTCTTCATTTTGAATTCACAGGTGTTGATCTATCAATAAAAAACCAATCCATAGTTGTCACCCCATCCCCTCTTCCGGGGCATTCAGCTTCCCGTGGCTCTAAAGATGTTTTATTGTGTGAACGCGTTCAAGTTTCTGGTATATCAAGATTGAAACTTGGTAGTTATGCCAGAACTTTTCGGGTTACCTTCTCTCCATCTCTAGAAATCCCAGAGAGATTGCATAGCAAAATTCAGGTTTGTTTTCACAAGTAAGTCAAAACTCTCTATCTCTCACGCATAATGTGGAAATTTTTTAAATGCAATCTCTGTTTTGGACTAATGTTTCTAGCAACTTATACATATGCAGAAATAATTCACTTGGCTTATGCCAGTGTAAAAATGACGAGTGGAAATCTATTAAGGAGTTAGGGAGCTCAGTCATGTCGCCTTATGATGATAGATATATTGATGTGAAGTTCATTGGTGAAGTATCGGGTTATGTCACAATTGCTATTGTAGAAGGTATGCCTTCCCCCACTTTACCTCTTGTTGTTTTGAAATTGTTTACTTGATATTGATCTTCACTTTGTGGTGTTTATGCAGATTTTCAGAGATGGCGCCTTGTGTGTCTAGCATTTGGGTTTGTTTTACTACTTTTGGCACCCATCGTCAGCAATTGGGTTCCTTTTTATTATAGTAGTTCCATGGCTATTGGAGTTTTCCTTGTCATTATCATCCTTCTATTTCAGGTATTAAATTTCACTTTGGCATCTTTCTTTACCAGTGGAAATATATGACCTTTTTTTCTTTTTTGGGCAAATGGTGTCAGACTTCATGCTATAGTTATCAATGTTATTTTTTTTTCATTACCGTAAAAAAGATCACACTAATGTCACTGATGGCAAATCTTCATATGTTTTAGACAGGGAGGAGGTTAAGAGAGCTACAAATGAAATACACTTTTTAAATGTTTGATCTCCACAAAAGGAAAGGAAATCATTTATGGTTTGACAATATAGATGATCCAAGAATTGATTTAATTATGTGACTAGAAAATTTTCCTTATTACCTTCATCCAGTTCACTTAAGTGAATTAATTTGCAATTAACTTTCCACTGCATTATTTTGTGCCTGTATCATTCCATAGTTGTGGATAGGTAGATGCCATATTAAAAAAATATTAAATATTTTCAGCTAGATATATAGTAAAGGGAGGAAGGAACTAGTATAGTTTTTTTTTTTTTGATAAGTAAGAAGAAAATATTATTAGTAAGGGAAAAGCATTAAAATACAAAGGGTTTACGGTAGTGAACAAAAAGACACAAACAGCCACTAAGAAAAACTAAGAAAAGCTAATAGACAAAAGGAATTCCATAAGGGTAAAACAATCCGAAAAACCCCAACACCGAGACCAATCAAAGAGGGTCCGTTGGCACAGATCTACTAACTGAACCACAGTTTTCCCCTTATTCTCAAAAGAACGCTGATTCCGTTCAGTCCAAATATTCCACATTAAACAGCGTGGAACTAGATTCCAAATATTGGGGCTATGCTTCCCAAGCCAATGGTACCCACAAAATAATAAGTCCGCTACTGAACCTGGCATGACCCACACGATCCCAAACAACCAAAGCATATGAGTCCACAAAGAATGAGCTATCGGACATAAAAGTAACAGGTGATTCACAGATTCCTCATTACAACAGCACATACAACAACGATTCACCAAACGGCGACCACGAAGCATAAGGTTATCCAAGGTAAGGATTTGACTATGAGTTGCTGTCCACATAAAAAATGCCACCCTTTTAGGAACCTTGACTTTCCAAATGCCCTTCCAAGGGAAAGTGGAAGGAGTTGCATTTTGAATCTTATGATAGAAAGACCGAGTGTCAAACTTCCCATTTCCATTAAGACCCCAACGAAGCCTGTCACCCCCATTACCCCTAGGGATCCGGGTTTGGATGAAATGAAGAAGGGAATAAGAAGCCGCTAACTCCCAATCATTGAAATCCCTAAAAATGCTTAAACTCCACACTCTGTCGTTATCACCCACTAAAGGGCTTAACACTTCAGAAACATAAGCTTCTTTATTAGCAGAACACAAATATAACTGGGGATAAAGAATTTTAAGAGGGACATCTCCAGTCCATTTGTCATGCCAAAAAAGAATACGGGAACCATCCTCCACTACAAAAGACAAATGCTTAGCAAAACTTTTCCACCCTTCACTAATACTCCGCCATAAACCACAACCATGAGCCCTTCTGCAAACTCTAGAGCACCAACCCCCTTTCCCCTCCCCATATTTCATGGCTATGACCCTCCGCCATAGATGAGTGATTTCATGGCCATACCTCCAAAGCCATTTCCCTAATAGGGCCTGATTAAAATACACCAAATTGAGGTTATGAAAAGAATCAAATGTATCACGTAGCATTTTCAGTTTACGTGGTCATGGGTTCAATTCCCACAAAAAGCGAGTGTGTTTCAATTATCACATGATGTCCCTAATTATCAAAAAAATGTGGAAAATTTTTATCATAACTTAATCAAATTTGAGCTGTATGGGCAACATTGCTTCAAGCTTGGGAATGGTTCATGGTCTGTTAACATTTGCAGGATTACAGGTTTGCTGTATTGATAAAATATGGATTGTCCATGACTGATTGATGTGACCTGGACTTTAGGCATCTCATCATTATGTTTTCGTATGCACCCCTTCAAATGTAATTGAATAATTAGTGCTGTCTGTAACCAGCTTGCCCAAGAACAGTCATCATTGACTTCAATTTAAATTACAAAATTGAATTGTACATCCTGTGTACTTTGGCCTCTGTTGTTCTTTCTTTTTAAATAAATTTTCTATATCAATTGAAAAAAGAAGAAAAACAATTTCCTGGATTGTCATGTTCTTTTTATTTATTTATTTATTTTTTTTAAATTAGCTTTTATAGCTTGCAATTGTGTTGTTAATTTTCTTGAATCATGATGTAGGGAATGAAATTGCTGCCAACTGGTAGGAAAAATTTCTTCTATCTTACTATGTATGGATCAGTGGTAAGTCTACTTCACTTTGCTTGAAAGCAATTCACCAAGCTGCATTTAATGTTGACGGCATGTTGACCTTACTAACCAATCCCTTTCACAGCTTGGGGCTGGATCTTTTCTTATGCATCACTTTTCAGTGCTGGTAAATTCAATTCTTATCAATTTTGGACTCAGTGAAGAGATGCACAATCCAGTAAGTTCTTGTATTCAGTGTTCAGTTTATTTCTACTAAGATTATAGATATGTTGTCATTATTAATATTGTTTTGTTATTGTTAGTTACTTTGATATGTTATTACACATTATTTTGAATCTATTTTCCCCACCATTTTGTCTACGTAAGTGATCACATGGTATGTGAAATGATTAAGCTGAACAAGATATTCAGTTATTGATTATTTGAAAGAAATCTATTTGGCCATAGTGAATGTAATTGATGTTAATATATAGACTAAAATAAATATTAGTTTTCCAATAATAGGTGCACTATATATTTGGTCCCTCAAGTTGCAATTTGGTCGATTTGGTCTATTTAGGGTTACCACAAATAAGTTTTCCATCTCTCCACTTTTCCATCCTCCCAACCAAGCACAAATGAAAGAAAACTAAATCTCTTCTATCCTCCCACTTTTCCATCCTCTTCTCTTTTCTATCCTCTCACGTTTCCACTTCTCTAACCAAACAGCCCCTAAAGCCCTCAAGCTAAGCTCCCTTGGCATCCTCAACCAAACAGCCCCTTTCCATCTCTCCCTTGCTCCTTCACTAATTAACCACCCTCCACCCCCTCGTCTCACTCATCACTGCCACTTCAACTCCCATTGTTGGCTTTATAACTCACCAATTTTTCTACACATGCAATCTTCTTTATTATTATTACTAGTATAATAATAATTAAAAATTATATATAAATTGAAACTATATTAATAATTAGTGGGATCCATGACAAATACTTCTTAATTTTATGACATATAATATGTGTGTGTGTGTGTATATATTCTTTTTTGATAGGGAGTAAGAAAGAAAATATTATTAAAAAAGGAATAGAAGGAAAGATACATAGAGTTCACTATATTGAACAAAGAGCAAACAAAGAAAAAAAATAAGAACAAACAGTCATTAAACTATTCTAAGAGACAATTGAAAATTCATAAGAGCAAAACCGTCCGAGAGACCCCAACATCAAGACCAATCAAAGAGAGTTCGTTGGCACAAATCTAACAACTGAGCCAGAGATTCCTCAGCCTGGAACCAAATTCCAAATATTAGAATTATGTTTCCCAAGCCAATGATACCAACAAAATAATAAGTCTGCAACTGAACCTGGCATGACCCAATCAATTCCAAACAACTGAAGCATATACATCCACATTGAATGAGCAATCGGATAGAAAATCAGCAAGTTATCCACATATTCTTCATTACAACAGCACATACAACAACTATTCGCCAAAGGGCGACCATGAAGTATAAGATTATTCAAAATTAGAATCTGGCTATGTGCTATTGTCCACATAAAGAATAATACCCTTTTAGGAACCTTTACTTTCCAAATGCCCTTCAAAGGGAAAATGGAATGAGTAACATCTCGAATCTTATGATAAAAAGACCGAATGTCAAACTTCCCACTTTCATTGAGGTGCCAACAAAGACTGTCACAACCACCACCCCTAGGAATCTGAGATTGGATGAAGCGAAGAAAGGAGAAAGAAGCTGCTAACTCCCAGTTATTGAATTCCCTATAAAATCTTAAGCTCCACTCTATCATTTCCACTCACTGGAGGACTTAACACATAAGAGATATAAGCTTCCTTATTGGCTGAACACACAAATAATTGAGGATAAAGAGTTTTTTTTTGATAAGTAATAAGATATATTGATAAAAAAGGAACACCCTAGTGCACCAGAAGTGAACAAGGGAAAGGAAATCAAATACAAAAATTGCAAGAGTCTAGGAAAACAATAAAAGAAGGGAAAGATTTATTTTGCAAAGCAAACAACCAATCCCTTAAAAGTTCTAAAAAAGAGAAGCTTGAGGTCTGGAATAGATCTCTCAAAATCTTCGAAACATCTACTATTCCTCTCCTCCAAAGGCACCACAATAAGCAATGAGGAATGATAGACCAAATAAAACCATTACGATGACGACCAAAGCTGCCTTGCCAACACCGTAGCAGCCCCAAAACAGTGTGTGGCATAACCCAAGATACTCCAAAAAGACCCAAAACCATAGACCATAGATCTGTAGCAAAAGGACAATGAAGGAATAGATGGTCAACTGATTCACCATTTCTCTTACACATGTAGCACCAATCCAAAATCCACACCTTCCTTTTACGTAAATTATCAATCGTCAAGCATTTCCCTAGGGTAGCAGTCCAAACAAAGAAAGCTACTCTAGAGGGAATCTTCTGCTTCCAAATACTTTTCCAAGGAAACCCATATCCCTAATCCACTTATTATGCCAAAAAAGAATACAAGAACCATCCCCCACCACTAAAGACAAGTGCTTAGAAAAGGTCCCCCACCCTTCACTAATGCTTCACCATAAGCTACACCCATGAGCCCTTCTACAAACTTTGGTTCTCCACCCCCGTTTCCCCTCCCCATATTTCATGGCAATAACCCTCCACCACAGATGAGTGGTTTCATGGACATACCTCCAAAGCTGTTTTCCTAATAAAGCCTGATTAAAAGACACCAATTTCCGAATTCCCAAATTGCCTAACTCACACGGTAAGTATACTTTTTCCCAAACCACCAAGGGGTATTTGAAACACTCCTCTGAGGTACCCCACAAAAAATTCCTCTAAATACGTTCTAATCTAATAGTCACAGCTTTAGGAACTGTAAAAAGGGAAAGATAATAAGTCGATAGGCTTGAAAGGGTACTTTTCAACAAAGTGAGCCTACCACCCTTTGACAAATAAAGATGCTTCTAGCCCAAAAGCTTCTTCTCCATCCTCTCCAAAATAGGGTTTTGGATAGAAGTTGTCTTATACGAAGTACCCAATGGCATTCCCAAATAAATCATAGGCAAACTGTCCATCCTGCATTGAAGAATGTTAGCCAAAGTTTGAATGTTACTCACCTCCCCAATAGGGACAATCTCACTTTTCCTCACATTCACCTTCAAACTGGTAAAAGCTTGAAAACAAGTCAAAGTCAACCTAATTGAAAGCAACTGCTCCCTAGAAGCATCGCAGAAAAGAATGTTATTATCAGCAAAATGAAGATAGCCACTTGGCATAACCATGGCTTTTAGGCCCAATTTTATTATATGGTATATGATTTCTTTAACTTGGAACACCATGTTCTAGTCTTTGTCAATATCCAAAGTTTTATTAATAGCCAAGAACAAATCTTGCGTTTATATTAACTTTAATGGCAAACCAATCTCAAGTATGATTCTAAAGAAAGATTGAACTTTTAAAAATAAAAATAAAAAAGATTCTAAAGGAATTTTAGAAATTATGTCTAGAACCTTTCCACAGGATCTTGGTGGTGTTGTCTTTAGTGGTTGGCATACGCAGATTTATATCTCTAACCTTGATTTGGTGAAGTGGGTTGATGTGTTTTAGATGGTAAAGGCTGGTTTAAGGGGTATTATGGTAATATAAGCTAGGAAACACAGACACTTCATTTAGAGTGCCGTATCCGTGCTATATCCATGTTGTACCCGTGTCATACTGGTGTCGTACTAGTTGTTTCATGTTATAATTTTTCAAAAATTGCTCGTGTTGCTGATTTGTACCCATTCCCTTGTCCGTGTCCGTGCTTCTTTGATTATAAGTGGCAATTGAAGCTTGGATGAGAGTGGTGGGTGGAGGTTGGCTTATGGTGTTTTAGTTGTCATGGAAGAGATAAGCTTGTGTGGTGTAGGTGAGGTGTTTAAGGTGGGGTCAGAATGAGGGTATCAAACTTTGGGTTGAGGTTTAAGATGGAGTTGATTAGATGAATTTGGATTAGTTTTTTAGTTTATTTGCTATGTACATCAACTTTTTATAGCCTCACTTTTTCTAAGGTACAACTGTACTTATTGCCAATTTTCAGCAATTAAGCAACTACCATTTTCTACAAAACGGTAATATAAACACACTAAGGTGGTTTGGTAGTGCTTTTAAATAAAATCTGTTCTTACTTTTAGAAAAAAATTGAATTGATGGATATGGGTTTGATGAAATTGGAGGAGGTAGATTTGATTTTTGGATGCATGTAAAATTTGCCAAAAAAATTGAAAATTGTTAGAAATGGGGTGTTTTGGGCCATTTAATGGGAAAAATTATACAATATTTGGGGAGTACAATAAGGTCGTACTGCCTCTCACATTAATAGCAGGTCTCAATAGGAATTTAATTAGTGGGACCCACTATTGTGTGAGAGGTGGGAATATGACATTATTGTACTCTTGGGGTGTTTTGAATGATCATTTACTTGTTTTGCGGGTGGCGTAACTTGTCACAACAATGCGGTCTTGACTTTTCAAATGGAAAGTAATTGGTTCTGCGCTGGCCTTTCTCTTCAAATGGTGTTTTTTCATTTTTTTTTTCCCCCTTCTTCAGTAAAGAGGAACTCAATGATGGTGAGTATGGGTAGTTTGATTGTTGTAATTGATGCAGTTTGTGATTGGGATCCAAAATTGGAGGTTGACGGTTCTAGGGTAAAGATGGGATTGATTTGGTGTGGGTGTGTTGGCTGTTGGTTTCAGATAACTGCTGTGACAGATTGAAGTTTGCTTTAATTCCAAAATTGTTGCAGGACAATGTACTCAAGGGGGGGGGGGGGGGGGGGGGGCTTGTGTTTGGGACACAGAATAAGAATTAAATAAAGAAATATGACAACACCTAGGGTTTGCTTGAAATAAGCACCAAGTGATGAAAACAGAAAAATAACCTAGTAATGAACACCTAGATTTGCTTGGAATAAACACCAAGCATGAGATAAGATAGATAGGAACCCAATAGGGGTGGCAAAATCCGACACAACCCATGAACACAACACGACACAACACAACACAAAGTTAACAGGTTATGGGTTGAGGCTTAACAAGTTCATGTTATATTTGGGTTGACACGACTGACCCATTTAACTAAATGTTATTTTACCAATATACCCTTCAAACCTTAGGTATATAAACTTATTAATTGTTGTTTATTTTGTTTGACATATTGTGATTAATTATTTGTAATATTGAGATATGCTTTAATTTTGAATGATTATTTGTGTTGCAGTTACTCATTAGTTTTAAATTTTATATTAAAAATCTATTTGTTTTGTTTTTCATAGTTTAGATCAATTGAGTTAATACTAAAATTTGTATTTTGTTTCGCTTTGATAAAATCTAATAAATGGATCAACATTTTTTTTTTTTTGATAGGTAATAAACGGGTCAACATAACTTACCCATTTAATAAACAAGTCAGTCATTCTAGGTTAAGGAATCCTAACCTGTTTAATAAACGTGTCGGATTAGTGTCGACCTACATAGTCGAATACTAAGTTGACACGACATGAACCCAACACGTGAACATGATTTGACATGAAATGTAAACATGAATTGCCACCCCTAGAACTCAAGAATCAACATTTGAGCTTACTTGGAATCAGAATCAAGCACTTCCAACCCAAATTTCTTTAATCCATGACCAATGGTTTACAATAGTGAGTCCAAGGGCCTTTGAATAGGCTTTCTATATTATATATATATATATATATATATATATATATAAATAATAATAATAAAATAATAAAATAAAAACTCATAATGATTTGACATCATATATGTAAATGAACATCAAATTGCAATCAAATCTATCTAATAGTGTCAATCAGTGTCGATCGGCATCAATCACGATTAATCAAACCCAATAAATGTAATCAGCATTAATAGGTTCAATATGGTGTCTCTGCAGTCTGCACCATGTTTTAATTATCTTTTAATATCATGGTTAACCCAATTCTATGGTTTGTCAAACACCCCTATTTTCTCAACCCTGGTTATTGATTAAATGGAATTTAATGATTTAAAAGAATATTATTTTGAGATCTTAATGAAGAGTCATTTCATTAGGTGGCTACTTTTGGGTTTGAAACTTTTTCCTCTTTGTTCTTCACTCACTATGGATCTTGGAGAAATTGGGGCTGTTTGGTAACGTTGTTCTAGTAACGTTTTTTGTATTTTTTGGAAATATGTGTAGATGAAAAAGTGTGTGGAAATGCATGTAATGTTGTTTAAAAACTGAAAACATGCTGTTAAACTTCTATACCAAACAGCCCCTAAGGAATGTACAATTGTAAAAATGCTAAAAGAAATTTAAGGTTTCAATAAATGTCCTGAATTTCGTATCAAAAAAAAAAAAAAAAAATCCTGAGTTTACTTTCTTTTACCTTACAGAATCATTTAGCTTATATTATTAGCCTTTCTCTATTTGTTTGTTTTTGTTTCTGCATGTCCATTTGCACTAGCCTAAAATATGTTTGACTTTGTCATTGTATGTAAGAGTAGAGAGATAATCACATACTTTGGTCCTGTTTCAATGTAAAGCCATTTTCCTTAATTACTTCTACATTAAATAAAAAAGGCAGAAACTAATTACTAATAATTTGCTTCTGATTTTTTTTTTCTATGATGCCTGTTGGTGTATATCTATCACATCTTGTTGCCATTTTAGGGAGGTTCCAGCTGTCAAGTAATTCATAAACATTTGGTTCCTGTTTCTTCTGTCAGGTCTCTTTATTTGTGCTAGTTGGAATTGTCCTTGCTGGAGCTGCTTTAGGATACTGGATTGTGAGGAAATTTGTTATCTCACAAGACGGAGGTGTGGATGTTGGGATCGCCCAGTTTGTTAAATGGGCAATGCGCATCATTGGAACAACCTCTATTTTACAGGTACTTTAATCTCGTGTTAGCTAGATACTTGAACTGAACTCAGAAAGATTTCATTAATTTTTTGCTTCTCTGATCCATGAAACACCATGGAAAGACGGACAATAAATCAGCATGAAACTTGACTTTGAGAAAGAAGGTGTTTATTGCCGCTGTTTGCTGTATAAAACTGTGTCCTATGTTACATATATTCTTTGTATTATGCCCAGCGCCCATGGTAGACATGCATAACTTTTCATCTGTATACACAACTATATTCAGAATCTCAGATAATCAACAAGAATGTGTGGAAAGTAAATTTTACTTTCACTATGAACTCTTTCATGTATATACTTATATATATGATGCGTGTGTGTTTAATTTTGTGTAAGACATGCCATGGAACTTTTTCAATTTTTCCATAGGTTGAAGAATAATTGGACCCTTCTGATAAAACTCTGCCCTATGTTACAAATTGTCTTCCAAATATAACAAGTACCTGTCCTGAACATGCATGACCTTCAATCTTTATTTGCAACACGTCTACTTTTAGATAATCAGCAATCATGAGTGGAAATATGAAGCATTTGTATTCAATATTAATGAAATTTCTGTATGAGAAATGCCGTGTAATTGTTCATTTTTGCCTTAGGTCATTGAATGATTGGACCCTTCTGATAGTTAGGACATGTATTTTGGTTGTATCCGATTTTGGGTTTAGATGAATTTGACTCTTTATGATCAAAAATTTTTAATAGAAAAAGATGAACTTGAACCTTTTTGATACCAGTTACACCTAACACTTGTACCTGAGGCCACATGATACAAACTATTTTTCTACAGAGTTTCTTAACATCATCAGGAATAAGCATGGTTACACTTCCACTCCAAAACACACACAGATACTTATCATGCACTTTTGTCTTTTTGGCTTTTTTTATCTACTTTATTTGCTTGATTATATTTTAGGATCACTAGTGATGGGATTGTTATTGATGCTTATAGTGCTTTTATGTTGAGATTAAACTTTTATTTGTTTAGATGCCAAAGTTCTGATGTGATTGGTCTTATGTTTCTGCTTTTTTTACCCTCATCTTTTAGAACTGTTGATATATATATATATATATATATATATTTTTCGCTAATTTTCTGCTTTTGTATTATCTTTCAGAGCTCTCTTGATACTCCTTTAGCTCTGGTGACCTTGGCTTCTTGTTGGGCTACCTGCAATCTTATCTTTTCTATGAAGTGGCCTGGTTTAATGTAAGTTCCATACAAGTTTCACTTCATTCTTTGTTTTGCATTTATGAAGTGAATGCATCTTACTAGAAATAGTTTATTTTCTTCCTCTTTAATCCCTTAATTTTAATGGATTAAGCTTGTGAGATCTAAACAAAAGATGTGTACTTGTAACAAACCTTTCCCAAAACTTTTGAATATCATAATTCTTTCCCAAACTTATCCAGCCCATGTCTAAAATACCCAAACCCATCCAAATCCACCTGTTAAAATACCATTATAATTTATAATATTAAAAGTTAAAACTGCCTAAGTTTTATAAAACACAAAACAATGTTTAAGTTATTTTATTAGTATCACTTAAATTCTGGTGCTATTAGGGGATAAGATAGAAATAGAGAGAAAAAATGGTGCATAAGGGTTATAGACTCTTTTTTTAATATAAATTTTAATGATACTACTGCATCAGGGATATTTATTAATTCATACAATTGGGTCAGTTTTGAGTTTAAAGGCCCAATCCCAAATCCACCGCAAATCCTATTGGGTTTTAAAACTTTAGCCTAAATCCATTCCAAACCCATTTAAACAATTTCAGACCATCCTATTGGGGTTCGGTTGAGTAAGCGTTCCCACCTAACCCATTACACCCCCTACATTTGGATGATCCAATAATTGTTTTGATTAGATCAATGAGTGGTCATGAACACCAATCGTCAGTCTCTCCAAATAAACTTATATAGTCATATATATATTTTTATAGCATTGGAAGGCACAACATCATATGGTAGGAGATCCTTGAGAATGGTAGAAAAATGGGTTCCTTTATGATGGAATTAGAATTAAGACATAGGTATTAGTGAAGGCTTGTTTATCTATCTTTAAAAGTTTTGTTATCTACTCTTGAAGATCTCCGCTTAATATTCAGTGAATGTTTTCACGTAGGCATCAATCATATTCTGGGAATGGGAGTCCTTGGTTGAAGCTGGGGAGGCAGACAACAGGAAAGCACAATCGTGCTGAATTCCTTAGCAGGTCAAGCCCTCAAGGGAAGATGTGGAATAGCCCAAAGAAGCCATCTGCTTGGTCTAACTCTCCCATTAGAGGTATTACTCTATGTGCTAGCCTTTCTGATTTCCATGTTTATAAATACTTACTAAGCTTTAATTACTAAAGTTTTCGGATATGAGATTTTTAAATACACCAGTGAGAGAAATACTATATATATATATATATATATATATATTCTTTTTGACAGAATCTATTTCTTTGTAGAAACAGTTGCATAACTATGTGCAATGTCCATCTTATCTTATTTTGCAAAATTTTTGATGTTAAGTATGCTTTTGTTCTTTATAATTGCTTATGTTTATATTACAGGTGTTGTATCGCCATCTTCTGTAGCAAAGAATCAGCAAGAATACTATTCAACTTTTCACTCGATGCAGAACCGAAAGAAGTTTACGAAGAAAGAGTGGGATGATTTCACACGCGAATCAACTCAGCAAGCTATGGCTGAATGGGCATCATCCCCTGAATTTGCAGATTGGATGATTGATAATGCTGATCGAATACAACTACTTCCAAGTGAGAGTTCAGATGAAACCATGGGAAGTGGATCAGATTCTACAAATGAAAATGTTGTAGGGAGTCGCAGGCAGTTTAGTTTTTTTAACTGGTAGTGAACGGGACAAAAAACCAGTCAAGTTTGCACCTCTTTGCTGTTGGCTAGGATGTCTCTGGTGCTAGCGGGTAGTGGTAGTAATAGGTGACTAGAGTAGAAGATTTTCTAATTGGTGGTGCTTCCTTCAAGCAAACATGTTGGATTGGTAGAAATTAGGAGGTATAGATTTAGGAATTGCAGTTTAGTTTGTTGCACCATTCAGCAACGAGGGTGAAAATTTGTTTCTACAAAGTTTGCTAAAATTGTTTTTAACCACATGACGGATGTTGTGTTCTAATGCTTCTTGTTACCACATTTTGGTTTAATCCGTGCCCAATGTATAACTTTCTTCTGTTAATAGCATGAAATGAATAACAAATTATAACAGCTGTAAAGATTGAACCCATCTTAGTAACGGGATTTTGATTTAATCCGTGTCCAATGTAACTTTCTTCTGTTGATAGCGTGAAATGAATAACAAATTATAACTACTACAGTTGTAAGATTGAACCATCTTGTAATGGGATTTCATGGTGTTGTCGTTTTCGTGAAAGATCATTTACTGTTGATTGAATACTACTATTATCATCTGTAAATGTGTTGAGAAACATTATATGTTTGTGGAGCTGTTACTAGTTATAGGTACATTATTTATTTTATTTTTAAAAAATATTTTTTCTGGCCGACTTGAAAGGGTGAGGAAAAAAAAAAGTAGTAAGTTACAATAAATGATTGAAGATATAGCTGGGTAACAACGACAACGATTTAGCCCAGGGTTTGTAAAAATTTCAACAAATCCGTCCATTAACCACCTTTGTCTAGTTTGAGGAAAATTCGTGTTTTTAAGAACACTAGTTATCTATCTACCTATAATCTATATTCGATATATTACTAAAAACGAAAGCGTAACATTTAATGTTGTTACGCTCAGGTTAAGTCACATCAACTGTTATATCATTACTATTCTTTTTCTTGAATTTGTCCTACAATTTAAAATTAGTTTTCTTAAATTTAAAAATACTAATAAAAGGAAAATAATTCTCAACCCTTTGTGTTTCACGGATACAATTTTAGATGACAACTCTTTATGTTTCATCTATTTATTACTAAATGCTGAAGTGTAGCATTTAATGTTGCTATGCTAAGGTTGAGCCACATTAGTTGTCATGTCATTACCATTCTTTTTCCTGAATTTATCCTACAATTTAAATTAGTTTTCTTAAATTTAAAAATACTAATAAAAAGAAAATAATTCCCAACCCTTTGTGTTCCACAGTTACAATTTTAAATGACAATCCTTTGTGTTCCACATTTACAATCTTAGACGGCAACCCTTCAACTTCCTAACGCTAGACTTTGGCTTTCTAAATTCTTCATCTCTTCCTCTCCTCACATTATATTAATACTGAAAAACTAGATAATTCAATTTAGGTATCTCTAAATCCCAGTTGCTCTTAACCTCAATTCTTGTGGCTGCCTGCATAATAGTTCAATGTAAGGATTAGATTAATAGTGTTGTTCTTTTTTATTGTTGTCTTTCTTTTTTCTTTTTTAATTTTGTTACTACCTCTTTTGTGTTGTGGCTCATATATGAGTTTTTATATATTTAGGTTAGGTATTTGTGCTGATATATGATTATTTGTTTCTATGTTTAAAATTGATTTTTTTTTTTTAAATGTTTGAGACGGTAACATTATTGGTTTATATTGTGTAATCCGTGTGATAAGAGTTTTAGTAGTTAGAAAATTGAATGATAGAGTTTTAGTAGTATCCATGCTTGCAGAAATTCCATTGAATGATGTAATCTATGCTTGTAGAAATTCAATTTGCTAAGGTATGATAGAGTTTTAGTAGTTAGAAAATTGAATGATAGAGTTTTAGTAGTATCCGTGCCTGCAGAAATTCAATTGAATGATGTAATCTATGCTTGCAGAAATTCAATTTGCTAAGGTATTTTAGTAGTTAGCAAATTGAATTATAGAGTTTAAAATTTAATACTATACTCAGAACATGATACTTCTCCTTTTTTCTTGGTCTCCTCATTTAAGTGAATCCCTCCTTCATCACTGAAATCAATTTAAAATTCCTTCTATTAGCTTTGATTGTACTCTTGGCTATATCATAAAAGACTGTTTTTTGATATAATCTTTTAATGGTAATTATTGTCATTTTTGTTGTAGTTGAATCAAAATAAGATTATGCTAGATCTACATAATTAGTAGTTGCTGCATCTTCATCATTATCACAAGTTTAAGATAGAGATTACCCTTATCAATAGCTGCTGTGTCTTCTTCATTGCCAAACTTGTCATCTTGACAAACCTTTTATTTATCTGATTGTACCACATGTATTTATTTACTTATGGATTCTATTTGATTGTATGATTTTTATGTCTTTTGATATAAATAAACTAACTGGTATGCTAACTAAACCACTTACTTCTTCAATTTTTTTTAATCTTTTACTTTGCCTCCAACACTATCGTAATTGATTGTCTCTTTAATGGCATGTTATATATATATATATATATATATATATATATATTTTGTAGGATCCAAGCAAGAAAGAGTTTAAGATGCTTGCTGTGTTATTCTCTCAAATTTTTTACAGCATGAACAACTTGCGGTATTGAAGTAATTACTGAATATTTTATATCAATAGTTATTTGTTTATAGGTGTTTGACGACTTTAGAAATTGAAAAGTTTTATGTTAAATGGGTAACAATTTTAATTTTGTTAATTTTTGCTTTCTAAATTACTAATAGTGATTTATCATGTTAAATTGGTAGTGTATTTGTATATTAATCAGCTATAATGTTGTAATGTTATTTATTTTTTCTTTCTAATTTTTCAGGTTTAATTCAAATAATTTTGAATAAGTCTTCTTAAATCAAATTCAATACAAAAGAAATTTTGTTAAGGACTCTGTAAGACTAAGGGGAGTGATGCAGGACAACCTAGGCTTCCTACCTAGATTAGTCCTACCGAAGAACCTTAGGCTTCCCACCTAAGGTGTTTGGATTCACGACCAAACAAATAATATGCAATCTCTGCAAATAATCTCAATAATAATAATAATAGTCTGTAAAATACAAAAGGAACCATCTGGAGGTTTATATACAGCTTCCAGGAATCATAATGATAAAGATAAACTCTCCTAAACAAATCCTAAACAATCTCAAATACTAATACAATAATCCTAACAATCTCAAATACTAATCCAATACTAAAGATAAACCCAAATAATGATAACATAAATGATAAAGATAATCTCCACAGATGTGCTATCATGTGGTGTCCGCACCAACTCCCCTGGGGTGGGAGAAACTCGACCTCGTCGAGTAAAGCTCATAAGGATCAAGTGACATCAGAATAAACTCCATCAAGCCACAAGCTCACTGGATCAGCATGGCACCTCCGTTGACGCTCATATGTGCGAGTGATAGGAGGTAGAGATGAGGTGGTAGCAAGTGTATCCAAGTAAGCCTCCAAAAGAGCAGGATCAAGCTGCTGCAACTCCTCTCTGGTGATCCATGTACAGTCAGAATCAGGCCGTCCTCGCCAGCGAACCAAGAAGCGCTGAACTGTTCCATCCCTAGTGAAAAGAGATTGCTCATCCAAAATTACATCAATAATATCTTTATGTGCCTTTTGGAAACAAGATGGTGTAGGGCTAGGGACAGGGTTAGCCAAAGAAGAAGAGAGAGGATCATCAAAAGGGTCATAGGGAATAACTACTGGACCTTTAAAAGCAAGTAAATCAGCAATATTAAAAGTAGAACTAATACCATAATCTGAAGGTATATCAATCACATAAGCATTAGGTCCAAGTTTCTTTAATACCTTGAATGGGCCAGCACTGCGGGCCTGTAGTTTCTTAACGGTTCCTAAAGGATACCGTTCAAGCCTGATACGAACCATAACATAATCTCCTACATCAAAGTCTAAATGACGTCGATGTAAATCAGCCTGAGTCTTATACTTAAGATTACTAGCACGAATTCATTTGTTGATCTCTTTATGCAGCTCATGCATGTGACTAGCAAACTCTATTGTAGACACAGAAACCCTATCATGTAAGGACATTGGGAGAAGGTCTAAAGGTCTCCTAGGTGTATAACCATGAACAACTTCAAATGGGCTCATACCTATGGACCTATTGACTGAGTTATTGTAAGCAAATTCGGCTACAGGGAGTATAGATTCCCAAGTCTTACCATTCTCACCTATGAGACACCTTAAAATATTTCCTAGGCTCCTATTGACAACCTCACTTTGACCATCAGTTTGAGGATGGTATGCTGTGGAGAATTTCAACTTTGTTCCCATCATGTGCCAAAGGGTCTTCCAAAAATAGCTCATGAATTTAACATCCCTGTCTGACACAATTGATTTAGGCAACCCATACAACTTTAACAATCTCATCAAAGAAAATCTTGGCTACCTTGGATGCATCAGAAGTCTTAGAGCATGGAAGAAAGTAAGCCATCTTAGAGAACCGGTCTACCACTACAAGGATGGAATCAAACTTCCTAAGGGTATAAGGAAGACCTAGTATAAAGTCCATGCTAATATCCTCCCAAGGACAGTATGGAACTGGTAAAGGAGAGTAAAGGCCAGTATTCTGCTTGCAATGCTTAGCCAGTTGACATTGACGACATTGACCAATTATCTTGGCAACATCCCTCTTAAGACTTGGCCAATAGAACTGTCTCTCTACCTCTTTAATTGTCTTATCACGTCCAAAATGTCCTGAAAGTCCTCCCGCGTGCACTTCCTAAACCAAAAAGTCTTTAACTAATGTGCTGGGGATACAAAGCTTATTGGCTTTAAACAAGTAGCCATCTCGGAGGATAAAATCATCAACAACCTGAAGATGCTCAGTCTTAAGTGTAGTGTACACTTCTCCAAAATCTGGGCAAGATTCATACTCCTCTTGCAACTTCTCAAACCCTATGACTTTTGTGCTCATCACCGAAAGTAAGGTGACTCGGCGACTCAAAGCGTCAGCTACCTTATTCTCAACACCAGATTTATGTCTCAAAACAAAAGAGAATCTTTGCAAAAACTCAACCCAAGGGACATGTTAAGCATTTAATTTCTTTTGGGAATTGATGTGGTGGAGAGCATAATGATCCGAATAAATGACAAACTCATGGGGTGTCAAATAATGGCTCCAATATCTTAAAGCTTGTACCATAGCATAAAGTTCTTTGTCATATGTTGAATACTTCTTCTTAGCCTCATTTAATTTCTCACTAAAGTAAGCTATAGGGTGACAATCTTGGCTAAGAACTCCTCCTATGCCTACACCAGATGCATCACATTCCACTTCAAAGACTTTATCAAAGTCTGGTAGGCGCATCACCAGTGCTTCTGTCATCTTCTTCTTGATTTCTTGAAAAGCTTTACCAACAGCATTTGACCATTGGAATTCGCCTTGCTTCATACAATCAGTGATTGGTGCCATGATTGTACTAAATCCACGTATGAAGCGGCGATAGAAAGTTGCAAGCCCATGAAAACTGCGAACCTCATGAATGTTCTTGGGTTCGGGCCAATCCACTATAGCCTTGACCTTTTGTGGGTCAGCAAAAACTTCTTTAGATGAAACCACAAAACCTAAGAAAATGACAATATCAGTGAAGAAAGAGCATTTCTTTAGGTTGGCATACAAGTTTTCTCTCCTCAAAGTGGAACAAACTTGTTTAAGATGGTCCAAATGTTGCTCTTTTGAGTTACTATAAATGAGGATGTCATCAAAGTACACTACCACAGATTTGCCCATGAAAGGCCTTACTACTTGTGTCATCATTCTCATAAAAGTACTAGGAGCATTTGATAAACCAAAGGGCATCACAAGCCACTCATATAGACCATCCTTTGTCTTAAAAGCAATCTTCCATTCATCACCTAGGCGGATCCTAATCTGGTGGTATCCACTTTTCAAATCAATCTTCGAAAAGATTGTGGCTCCTGACATCATATCAAACATATCATCTAACCTAGGGATAGGAAAATGATACTTCACAATAATCTTATTGATTGCACGACTATCCATGCACATTCTCCAGGATCCATCTTTCTTTGGGGTCAAGAGTGCAGGGACTGCACATGTGCTTAAGCTTTCACGCACAAATCCTTTGTGCAAGAGCTCATCCACTTGTCTAACCATTTCATCATGTTGAGGAGGGCTCATTCTATAGTGGGACAAATTTGGGAGTGCTACTCCCGGGACAAGATCTATGACGTGTTGAATATCACGCATAGGAGGCAATTGATTTGGAAGCTCCTTAGGGAAAACATCTTGGAACTCTTGAAGCACTGACCGTACTTCTTTTCTTGGCTCTTCAAAGTTATCTAGTGCAATTTCCTTAACAACCGAAGCAAAGATGATGGAGTCTTGATTGACAGCCCTTTCAAGTTCTTTTGGACTAATGAGGTTCATACTTTGCTTTTTGGGCTCTTCTCTAGCCTTACTTGCACTAACAAACTTAGTTTTGACTGGGTTAAGCTTAATCCTTTGTCCATTGTGCATGAAGGAACAAGAGTTCGAGCGACCATAAAGAGTGACATCTAAATCATAGAGCCATGGTCGTCCCAA
This sequence comes from Quercus robur, assembly GCF_932294415.1. Lineage (NCBI taxonomy): Eukaryota > Viridiplantae > Streptophyta > Magnoliopsida > Fagales > Fagaceae > Quercus > Quercus robur. Next base: position 31,421,785 of record NC_065540.1, on the reverse strand, counting down.
AATTATGTGTCTTACATCCATTGGAATCACATCACATGAAATCTGAGTCTTGTATGAGAGGATATGAATAAGAACAAGATACCTATCCTTGATGGTGATAGATGAATCATCTACCTAAGAAACCTTATAGGGCTTAGGATGGGCAACTAACTTCAAACCTAGGAGGGAGACAAGTTTAGAAGAAACTGCATTAATGCAACTTCCACTATCAATGATAACCTTGCAATTTGTGGTTCCACACTTGACAAAGGTTTGGAAGATAGCATTTCTTTTCCAATCATCACTTTCTTTGGACTGTGCTAGAGCACACCTAACAACACTCATTACAGGAGTATCAAGACTACCTTCATTGAGGTTATCAAAAGATGGTAGGGCTCTAATGCAAGCTAATTGGGTGGAATCATCCTCTCCTATTTCTACAATGTCTTCAATGTTAGGCTCATAGACTACTTCTTCTACCTCTTCCTCTCCATCCAATTCTTCAATCAACAAAGTCTTATTAGGACATTGGACAGCCATATGACCAAAGCCTTGACACTTAAAGCACTAGATTCTAGAATTTGGCCTAAATGTCTCTCTAACCACACTCTTCCCTTTGTCTTCTGGGTGTAAGGGCCTATTGTTGGGATTGGGTCTAGTTTAAGGACCCTGTTGGTATCTACCTTAAGGATTTTCTTCTATGTGTAAGGATCTGTTGTTGAGATAAGGCCTATTTTGGGTACCTTGGAGGTATTTGCCTTGGGGACCATCAAAATTGTTGGGAGGCAACATGCGATTGTCAAATCTCCTTCCATCTTGGGGCCTAGGGATCAGCTCTAAATCTTGCACTAAGGTATAAGCATCATCAAGAGTTGAGATTTGTCAAGCCACCAATTCTCTTTGAAGATCATAATTGAGACCTTTCCTAAATCTACTCAAGGTAATTGGCTCATCCTCAGTTGCATTGCTACGTATCCTGTACTCTTCAAATTGTTCTACGTACTCAATAGCAGACCTATTGTCTTGTCTCAAATCATGCCATTGATCCAACAAGTTGCCTTGATGAGAAACTAGGAAGTACTTTTCATTGAGCTTGGCCTTCATTTCTTCCCAAAGAGTTATGGGTGGTTGGCGGGTCTTACGGAGGTGGTTGACAACACTATCCCAATGGAGTTTTGCTCTTCCTACAAGTTTCATTTTGGCAAACCTAACCTTTCTATCCTCAGACAGGTCATACCACTCAAAAAAATGCTCCATCTCTCGCACCCGATCATTGTAAACTTGAGGGTTCCTAACACCATCGAAGGTAGGGGCCTCTACTTTGATATGCTTAGCGGAGTTGTCTTCATTGTCTCTAGCCTAGGGTGAGGGCCATGCCTATTATTATTTCTTCCATTATGTGCATTTTCCTCGTCATACCTAGCCTCTAAGTGGCCTAGACGGGTAGTAAGCTCTGCAATGGCTTGTCTTAATTCATCTTGGGGAGGAGGATCCATGTTTAGGCAGGATTGTGGACTAGACTGGGATTCAGAACTAGACTCTGATTTGGAATTAGACTGTTCTTCAGAACTAGTTACTAGACGACCACTATGCAAATGCATGCAAAGAGATCAACAAACTAATTCTAGCAAGTGAATAGTAAGGATAATACTCAAGTTAAATTATATGTGAAGAGAAGTCATGAATTCCACAAGTTGTTGCATTCAAGCAGTACTAGCTTCAACAAGAATTAAATTAAAAATGACCTAATTATGACAATGTGATTAGGCTAGTTCAACCACTAATACTGAGAAGTAATTACTTTAAAGGAATTTTTTTTTTTGTGGATTTTTTTTTTCTGTTTTTTTTTTGGCTAAAATAAAATGCTAAAAGAAAATAAACCAGCAGCTAAAATAATAAATTCATGTGAAAATTTAAGCAGAATAAAGGACAAAGGCAGTAGCATGTTACTGAAGGTAAAGTTAAGGCACATAGTAGACATATTGATATAAAATCTAAAAGTGCATTTCAATCCATTAAGTTTGGAAAGTCCAAACCTTGGTTGGGCTGACTTAACAATCTGGGCCTCACTAGACAGTGGGTCACGCTACTAATCAATGGGGAAATTAGGCCTCACGTGTAGTGTAGTGGAAGTGGAAATTTGGCTTGTTGGTCTTCACATGGAGTGCACTGGGACCTTCTTGAAGCTTTTGCTTGACCTGACTTGCATGTTTTTTTTTTTTTTTTTTTTTTAATATAATAATACAATAAAGAAAGAACTAGAATATAAAGCTAAAGTCCTTATCTGCCAAGTTCAAACAAAACTAAACACCAAAACTAGAGAAAATAGAAACAACGAAAAACTAAAAGAGATGGCAGAGCAAACACGAAACATCTTTGGAGTCGACAACGAAGAGGTGGCTGGGCTCGTCAGCAATGACTGTCAGCGGCACTTGAAGGTGGAGATCGGAACTGGTGAGTCAGATCTCAAAACCCGTGAAGCAGCATGGTGGGAGTGAAGGTGACGGCGTGTCAACGACGGGTTGTGTGATGGCATCATTCTGTTGATGGGATCGGCGGCTTGGTGGTGGCTTTCAACTTTCTTGTTCTCAATCTAGCGGTTTGAAGTTGTGGATCTTTTTTTTTTTTTTTTTTTTTTTCCGGTGGTGGTCCTAAAGTCGGGCACGAATGGGGGTCACAGGCTTGGAGGGAGTAGTAGGTTTCTCTGTTAGTTTTGGGATGAAGAATTCGTGTGGCCAAAGCGGGTATATGGTACGGATTGGTTCAGGTTCTAGTTTGCAGATCTCGTGAGGCAAGGAATTGGGTTGCTTTGGTTTGCAAATCTCGTGGGGTAAGTATTTGAGTAATGGCATGTCTGGAGGTTGATTTGTTTGTTGATGGTGAGTGTGGGTGTGGGATGTCAGTCGTGATTTTGGTTGCTGAAAGGGGAGATTGGGTTTGGTTTTGATACCAAGTTGATGCAGGACAACCTAGGCTTCCCACCTAGATTAGTCCTACCGAAAAACCTTAGGCTTCCCACCTAAGGTGTTTGGATTCACCACCAAACAAATAATATGCAATCTCTGCAAATAATCTCAATAATAATAATAATAGTCTATAAAATACAAAAGGAACCATATGGAGCTTTATATGTAGCTTCCAAGAATCATAATGATAAAGATAAACTCTCCTAAACAAATCCTAAACAATCTCAAATACTAATCCAATACTAAAGATAAACCCAAATAAAGATAACATAAATGATAAAGATAATCTCTACAGATGTGCTATCATGTGGTGTCAGCACCAGGGAGCTTGAAGATAATATAAGTTTTGGCCTCATATAATATACTTATATTGTGAGCTTCAGTTGCTACAAGTAGTTTTGTAGTAACTTAGATATAAAACTCTAGATGTAACACAAACAGTTAAGGATAATGGCATTCACTAATATTTATCTTTTAATTTAAATGATATTTTGCATAATTGCTTTGCATTCATTAGATTTCATTTTTAGTAATTTTCCCGTGCATTGCACGGGTTAGCAACTAGTATATTATAAAAGTTGGATCCTACAATTGATGGATGCATACAATAATTACATGTGTCTCTATCTCAAGAGAAAATATACTATGTTTTGGTAATACCAACTCACCATCTGTTTTGGTATTTTCTACCCAATGAATAAGTGACACCTGTTTCAAAAAACCACATCAAACTACTCCAATAAATGATTAATTTATCTTCCCAATAGTATAGAAGATTGTGATTTTATTGGAGTAATTTGATGTGGTTTTTTAAAACAAGTGTTACTTATTTATATTGTAGGAAATACCAAATCAGATGCTAAGTTGGTATTACCGAAACATGGTATACTTTCTCCTATCTCAAAGCATATTGCGATGACACGTCATTTCCTTCCTTTAATTGGTATGATTTGGACAAACTATACCACATGACTTATACATGTAAATTTTATTGATGACATACTTGCCATGTGTCAATATATTTCTTAAAATACATTAAATAATTTACTATGAGCTTTATGCTGATCTTAAATGGCCATTCACTTCTCTCCTTTCCTTTTTTTTTTTTCTTTTTTTTTTAAATTACGGTTATCCATTTTGTTGTCAGAATTATTACCTAATTGAATTGATGCTATCATGGCTTTTGAGTGGAGTTGTGGTGTACCTTTGTGTTATAAACTCCTTTCCCTCTCCCTTGCGTGTGTGTTTGTTTCTCACCAAAAAAAAAAAAAAAAAAAAAATTGATGCTATGAGGATCATAATTATATAAAAGACAATTAATTTTTTACATGACAGTACGTGGTAGTCCAAGTAAACAAACCGTTTTTGGTAAAAAAATATATGACAATTACTGTACTCTTTATGCCCTTAAGTATCCATAATTAGCTAATTAAATGGCCATTCACTTCTTTCCTCTTTTTTTATTATTTAATTTCGGCTATCCATTTTGATGTAGAATTATTACCTAATAGAATTGATGCTATGAGTATCACAATTATAGAAAGACAATTAAATTTTTCCTCAAAAAAAAAAAGAAAGACAATTAAATTTTTTACATGACAGCAGTTCATGGTAGTCCATGTAAACAAACCGTTTTTGGTAAAAAAAATGTATGACAATTACCGATTTATTAAAGTGCGTCTACATAGCTAGTTGGATTTTTTTGCCATTTAACACCATTTTAGGAACAGTTTTGTTAATTAGCAGATTCTCAAAACTATTTAGAAAACTAGCATCTCGAGTCAAAAAGACTCGAGCTCATTGTAAAATTAAACCATTGAACACTCAAGTTCTAAGCTGAGGTGGAGCAAATTATCCACATGGAACTCAAATCTCTAACACTTGAGTTCCGTAGAGTTGTAAGAAAAAATGAAGTCTACAAAGTGAAGAAGAAACGTAGAAGCTACTGAAGGAGTGAAGAAGAAAAAGAATCTGACCAAAGAAGAAGAAGAACCTCAACAACCAAACCCATTTCTTAGAAACGCAAACCCAAAATCAAAAAATACCCATTCCTCCAAACACAAATCAAAACGCAACCCCACAGTAGTTTTGATCTCGGAGCATGTGTTGTTGGGTTGAGATGGAGCATGCGTTGCTAGGTTTAGATGATGTACTTAAGCAAAGTTGATCTTCCTCTCCATCCATGCATTGCTGGGTTTTTCTTTGCTCTTCCTTTCCGTCCATTGCTGGGTTTTTCTTTGCTTTGTTTGTTGATCTTCCTCTTCGTCCATTGCTGATTTTTCTTTGCTCTATTTGTTGTCTTTCTTTGCTACTCTGTTTGTTGTGTTTATCAAACTCGGGCTTTAAAGACTTGAGTTCCAAGTGTATAATTTTTCCAACTTAGTATTGTCCGCCCATGAAACTCGAGTCTTTAAGACTCAAGTTGCTCCAGTAAACTCAAGTCTAAAGAGTGGAGATACTAGTTTCCTAAATAGTTTGGAAACTTATTAACTAACGAAATTGTTAGCAAAATGATGTTATTTTACCAAAAAAAAGATTCATTCCTATTTCTACACTCTTCTACCATTAAAGATTTACTTTTTATTTTTATTTTTACGAGAACCATTAAAGCTTTACTATCTATTTCTATATTAGCATAAAATACTCCTAACACATGGGTCTGTGAATCAGAGAGTTAAGAGAGGCTTTGCGTCTGCTTAGATGAGAGAGAGAGAGAGAGAGAGAGAGGAATAACATGCTGATATGCTGCTCTGCTCAAATCTGGTGGCTAGTGTCATGTTGCCTCTGCTTAGTCTCACCACTATGCCTCACGCAGTCATGCCTCTACTCAGTCTCACCCAATCACGTCTCAGTTAGGTTTTCTTTAGAGTGGTTGTGTTTATATTTTATGGGCCAGGTCTAAAATTAGTTGATTGGAGTAAAATTTCCTTAGCTTTTATATGTCATTTTGTGGGTGGGCTAATTTTTTGGGGACTTGCCAATTTGTTTTGCCCTTTTTTTTTCTTTTTTTTTTTTTGGATTTTAGATAAGTTAATTTTTTTTAATAAGGATTTTCTTTTTGCTTTAGTGGGATAGTGATGTTGTTAAGGGGGCAAATGTAATTTTATTGAGCAAAATTGCTAAAATTAGTTACTCATATATAGGAGTATTTTTTTTTCCTCAAATTGGTGAAGCTAATATTTTAGCTCAGTGGAGGCACAATTAAAGAAAAAAAAATTCATGGTTTTAAAAACCAAAACGGTCAAAAAATTAGAAAATGGTCCAGTTCTTGGTTTTTCCCGATTCTCGACCAATTTTGAATGGTTTATTACCAGTTATTCCAGTTTTTATCGGAACTATTCTAGGTCCAGTTCTCTATTTAACTAGTGGAACCAATTAGTTTGGTCCGGTTTTTAAAACAATGAAAAAATTGAAAGTAAAATTAATTTAAAAATATTAATCAATATTAATAAAAAAAAATTATTATATGTTAATACTAATCAATTGAGTTTTTTATTTTTTTTTCAAATTCTCAATTGATTATAAATATATATTTCATATCATTAAAATAAGAAATCAAAATAATTTATTCATAGTAGACAACAATCAAATGAAGAGACTAATCCTTTTTTTTTTTTTTTTTTTTTTTCGAGAAACTGAAGAGACTAATCTAAACACATAAAATTTAAACATATAATTATAGCAATATATCGGTAAAGTTGTATACGTGCCTCACTATTTTGAATGATTTTAAATATTTTGAAATACTTCTTTTTGATAATTCGATAGTTAAAATGGAATAGAGAAATTTGAATTGTTAGCATCTTCGTTGAAAATATCAAATTAAATAATACAACTTGAATTATAAAACTCTTGGCAAAATTTTGAATATTAATACAATACATATAAAAATGAGATAAAAATAGGGTCTTTTTAATTGTGGACCCACAATTTCAACTCTAAGAAATGAGAAGTAAATGGTCTGTTTGGATACCGCTTATTGCTGAAAACTAAAAACTAAAAACACTATAGCAAAATAATTTTTAAATGTATGAATAGTACCGTGAGATCCAAGTTAGAAATTATATTTGCTGAAAGAGGTACTTGTGGGTCCCGTGAATAGTACAGAGAACCCACCCAAGGAAACGCAGACGCAGAAACGAAATTTTAAGCGACACTACGAGACTGGCTTATTAATATGGCAGGTTTCTACTTTCTACTTTGTGTGCTCTTGAAGTCTGGCAGGAAAGCTGCAAAAGACTTCTAGTACTGTACTAGTATATAGTTGCTATGGTATTAATATATGAACAATAATTATCACACACTTATTAATGCGCAATCACTATATACACATTATCATGTGGACTAAAATCATGCTTTAAAAACTCAATTTCAATTAAAATAGTGAAATCCTGTTTTTCATTTCACAATTTTAATTGAAGTCATATTTTGAAAACATGATCTCAAAGAGTGTGCAAAAAGTGTGCAATAACGAGGTATAATAATAATATTTTCATTATGATCATACTAGTAAATATTTCAAGGACTAGAATGCTAGCATACATAATGTAAGTTATGCAATTTTTTTTTTTGCTTTTCCCAATGAAAATGTTGACAGTTCTAAGATGCACCAATTAGCTAACATGGCATTATCATAAAAGCAGGTAATTGTGCATGAATGTGTGTGTGTGAGTGCAAGGAGCTATAATAAGCAAAAAGATAATTGTGGAAGTCAACTCCGATGTAGTATCTCATTGCCAAACACATGCGGAATGTGACTCTCTTCCTCGTCTTCTTCCTCATCTTGGGACGGTCTTGAAAGCAGCAAAGGCTCTAAGCTGTGTGGGGATGGTGCAGTCTCTGCTACAATGTCGAAATTTGAGGTGAAGGCACTCATGCTGATGAGGTTATTGGAAGCAGAAGAGTTGTTGGAATACGCTGGTTGCAGCACTGCAATGTTTTGCCGCTGTTGTTGTTGCGAGTTCTGAAGGGAATTTGCGAATGCAAACCTACTGTTTATAAGTTGTGTTTGCACCATAGCCAGCTCGGCTTGCAGAGATGCCACCTGAATATATAACAACAGTTTTCCCCAATTTAAGCCGTTTCAGAATATATATTAAAGCTAACCTACGCTTTTGACTCACATAGCATTCACGTTCATTTGGAGATTTGTGTGGTCCTCTTCTTCTTCTTCTTCTTCTTCTTCTTCTTTTTTGTTTTGTTTTGTTTTTTTTTTTTAACATTAGTTTATTAGCTTATTTGTGTGTATAATTTTTTGAAGGCTTACATTTTTTAGGTACAATTGTGCTTTATCAATTTTCAGAAAAATAGCAATAAACTTTTCAATTAAAATTAATCTAAAGGCAAAGAGGGGTAGGATTGGATTAAGCTCAAATCTTATTAAAAGGCAAAAAAGTTGAACTTCTCTTTGTATAAATATGTACATGGGTACATATATTTTATGAAAACAATGGTTTACAATGATCTGTGATTTTAGAATGTCAACAGAACTATCTAATTATAATTAAATATGATGAAATTTTGAAGATTGATAGTTTCCCTTTGACAAGAGCTTTTTCTTTTAGTTGTTTAACTTATTTGTTTAATTGCAATTTTTTAAAACTTTTTTTCCCTTGAGAGTAATCACTAATCATGCTTTGACCAACTTCAGCCAATAAGCAAATAAACTTTCAACAAAAAAAATTACTTCTAAACACACTGAAAAGTGAAAGGTTCTGTTTGCTTTTATGAAGATGATCCCTGCATTAAATTTGCAGTTTGAAGGTTTAGCAATGAAGTTCAAAATTAGAAAAGAACCATTTGTGGCTGTCAAGTCATGCAATCAGTACCCAAATGTGGGTGAAAATCTATTAAATGGTCAATTTACTAAAAAAATGGGCACAAAGAAAGGTTATTAAATATTAATTAATTCTTCTACAAATAGAAAGAGAAAAGAAATTCATTAAATAGAGAATATATAAATAAATCTTTCGAAGAAATTAAATATGAATCACCTTTAAATTAATTAATGAGCTTAACAAGTAGGAGTATTTGATGGAAGCAATGAGAGAGAAAAATCCAACCTGCTGTTGTAAAGCAAGTACTGTGGACACACAACCATAAACTGGGTCGGACAACCTGGCCTGAGCTTCATATGATATTGTAACCACAGCATCGTGTCTTTGGTGCACTGGTATATGCAACAAGAGCTTTGATACGTTACTTGCACCAAATACCTTGTGCACAGCTGCAAACCGAGCTGCTCCTTGGTCCGAGCCAAAGTGGGGAGCAAAGATACACCCATTAATGCACTTCCTCCTCAAAAACTTGCATGCCCCACATGGAGCCATTGCTGCTACCACTGGCTCTGCCTCTACGGTTGCCATTATACGCTTTCCCCTGCCCTTACGTCGATTTCCAGATGTGCTATCACCATCTCGTGTCTCGGCCATTGGAGTAAGGGTGTTGAATTACAGTGAACAAAAGACTAGTGTGGTGGGGTTGGTGCTTATATGAAAATTAGAGGAGTGCACGTTAGTCTCGTGAAAGGGTTGCAAGGTGAATGTGGTAACTGGTAAGCTTTTCTTTTTTTAAAGAGAGACGTTATGGTGGGTAAAGAAGGAGAATGAGTGAAATGGGAAGTGTGTGTGTGTTTGTGTGTTTGTGTGATGCACGAGCGAAAGGAGTGATAGAAAAGGTTTAATGATTAAATATTGGCGTTAGTTTAGTTCAATGTATATAATGGTAATTTCAAGTGTGTAATAGACAGCAAAATTATTATTCTATGAAACTAGAAGAAGATTGTCTTCTGGGGAGGGCACAAGATTTGTGCTGCACTTGGCGTGTGTGGGATGATTTATGAACAAGACGTGCATGGATTTCGTACCATGAGAAGATGCAAACTTTTTTTCAACCTCCTACTTTTATCCTATTCCAACCAACAACAAAAAAAATTGTATTGGGGGTTATCAGGATCAGGCTCTGCAAAATAACTTTTCAACAACAATTTGACTGAACTTACCCAAAACTACCTTGCATCATGTTGTTCATCATTTTTGGGCTTATTTGGTATTGTTGTTTAAACAATGATTTTTGTAATTTAAATACCACAACACGTATTTTTACAACACTTTTTCACTCACACGTATTTCCATAACAAACGTGTCCTTAGTTTTCACAAATTACTAATGAATAGTACCTTAATAACTTAAAGTACAAAATTTAGTCACAAAATTAGTTGCAGCTTAAGGTTACAATTTCCTTTAAAAAATTTAACATTACTATGTATTTTGAAAATCTAACCGTTGAATTGCATATTCTTTATGCTCTTAATGAACATATCAAATTTTGTGTAGATCGGATATTATTTACTAAATGATCTATAAATTTATAATTTATGAATAATTTTAAACTACAAAAAAACTTATAATTTAAACAATTTATTGATGACATAACTATTGATCTTTAATTTTCTAGAAATTTTGCAAGCATGGAGGATATAGGAAAAAAATGTAATCCAATGACAGAGAATTCAATTCCAATAAAAAGATATTAATTAAAGTTGTAGTTTTAAGTTACAACCAATTTTATAGCTAAATTTTGTCCTAACTTTAATGAGATGTTCATCAACAGATCCTTAAGAAACAACTTTAGTTGTGAATTTTTCTGGGTTGCTAAGTTGTTCCTCGTTGCGACCTTACATTCTTATGTCGCAGACTTTCCATCATGAACCATTCTTACTGATCAGGTGTGTTTCCGTCACTTGCCCCAGTTCCCAATGATAGGTGAGACCTCACCACGACCTCGCCCGCCACCATATATGTGACCTTACCACAACTAGAGACCCATTTTTTGAGTAGATGCAGATTTAATCTGGGTTGGTTATGGGTTTTTTTTTTTTTTTTTTTTTTCCTTGGATTAGTGTGATGCAAGTTCAATTTGAGTTGGTTGTGGATTTTTCTAGATTTTTATGAGTTCAATAGGTTTGGTTCTGGGGTTTTTATTTTTTATTTTTTTTGGTGATGTTGGTTCAATATGTATTGGATGTGGATTTTTCTTGGTTGTTATGAATTGTGAACAATTTGGTTTTTTAGTTTATGTAGGTTCGGTCTAGGTTGTCCATTTTGGGTGCTTGATGTGGTTGTGTTTGATTTGGAAATGTTGAATTTAGGGCTGTCCACCACCCGTCCAAACTGACCAAATCTACTCGATTTAAGCAATGTGTCGATTGACGGCAGGTCACTAGTGACAGAAACTGACAAGATCGGTTCGGTTTTTGGTTTGGCAGTCTGAGAAACCGAAGAACCCGACTTGCCCAATGATCCCAGCTTCCTCTGCTCCAATCTCCTCTCCACCATCAATGATGACCCTAACTTTCTCAGATTCATGTGTCTCTTGGAATCAAACTCGAATATCTGGGGTGATCTCAGTCGATCCGATAAGAACTCCTCCAGATTTAAGGAGATCTCAGCCGATCTAGTGAGATCTCCTCTCAATCTCAAGAGATCTCTACTGACTCGACCGGTGGCCAACTCAACTCGATCTGACCCGTTCATCCTCTCTGTCGACAATGGGTCCTCCAATCTGCCACCTAACTTGGTTAGGTTAAGCCCAAAACTGACCCGGACCAACCCATGGACAACCCTAGTTGAATTACGAAAGGATGGTGAAAAATAATTATATTTAGGGAGATAAAAATTAATATTTAAATGAAATAAAAATAAAGTATTAAGGCTTATGTAGTTATTTGTGAATAGTAGATTAGTTAAAATAACAAAAGTGGGGTTTTAAAATCAAATTTGACCAAAAAAAAATACTTTGAGACTAATGTGAATGTTCTTAAGATAACAAGCATTTCAATACAATACCATTATACATATATGCACACACACACACACACATATATATAAGTTAGATTTTACACAAAAATTTAAACCTCACCAATATAAGGATGCTTATAATGACGATACGTCATTTTGGCCAAAGCATAGGATAATGATGTGTCAAAACTTTTCTATTCCTTCTCATAGTACAAATCTTGTAAAATACTTTTTGTGCTTCATTTTATACTCTACCAAACACAACTTGCTATGTGTGCTTATTTCTTTCCTTAACAAATGACATATCACAATTGGTAGAGCATAAAGCTTCACAACAAGTGGTATTGGAGATTTGTACACTTCCTTCTCATTGTCGTTACTCATTAGAATTACTAGTTTGTAACCCGTGCTTACGCACAAGAATGATCAATTATAGTAATGCTATTGATGTTAAGCTTGGGTTATTAAACAATTTTCATTATATATATATTTTTTGTCAAGTTTCTCCTTATTGTAAACATATTTCTTTACGTACTGAAATATTTAATAGTAGATTTTGTATAAAAGTTACAATACATCTTCACATTAATGGCTAGGGAACTTCCATTATCTTTTTGGTTATGTGGTAAAGAAAGTCTGGAAAAGAGTGTTGGGATGTACAGTGTATGGAAAAACTACTAACCAATACAATAAGTATTACAAGTTTAAAAAACATACGTATGCATGTTAGACTTTGACACCAAGGTTGCTAGGGGTCTTGCTTCTAGCGACACCTTTCTATGTACAACATATAAATATTTGAATTCCTTGAGCCAACAAGCTTCGAATGTCTTCCATTACCATTGTTATTTGTCAAGGCATAATCCTCTTTCTTATAAATATATCCTCCACCAGTCTATTGCCAAATGAGAAAATAATTTAATGGAAGCCTTGCTTTCTTGCTTTCTGCATAACCTCCCCCAAATCAGTGCAATCATATTCCTAGATAGATCCATAAATTCCCCCCCTTTTTAAAAAAAAAAAAAAAAAGCCATGGTCTCATATAAGGGGTGGGCAAAACCAGCAAGCAGAATCCTAAATTGTTGATTTACATAACATTAACCAATAATAATGGAGAGTCCATTGAGAGATTATATAACATATATAGAGCAAGTAGAATGACTAATTTGTCAGGTTTTTGGACTATGAAACGCAAGCATAGGCCTCGTATATATAAAAAAAATTGTGAAACATAGAATGTGTACTACCTGAGCATGGAACCAATCAAGAGTCCTTCACAATTGGTTAAACTGTCAAATTTTAGAAAGCAAGAATGCCATGAAGGCAAATTTTGAGTTACCAAATTTGACGTAGCGGATTAGCTAAGGAGATCTAATTCGCACTGAAATCTTTATCTAAATAAGGCCATATCAACTCATATGTGACCAAAAATTTAGGGTGAGGTATATATGTCTTGATCTACACTAAAGATAAATTTATTGAAGATGAGGCAACATCCATTAGCTACAATGTTGACTACTCAATATCATTCCTCTTATTGTTACAATCCCAGCATGATTCATGAATCCAAAATTTTGTGATAAAAATAAAGAAAATATCAATAGGGACTTCTTGTAATCTTGTGATTAATGGCAATCACTTGGTGAATATTGCTTTATACAGGGACCGAACCAAATACAAGTAGAGGGGGGCTGTGGCCCCCCTCCAAATTTTTTTAAAATATTAAATAATAGGTATATATTTAAGATTTTAGAAAATAAGTCTCTGAAAAATAATATTTGCCCCTCTCAAGAAAATTATATTTGCCTCCCAACTTTGAATCTTAGTTCCGTCCCTGGCTTTATACAAAAAAAAATATATATATATATATATATATATATATAAAAGTTAAGAACCTAAATCAGACTTATTGTAAGATAGCACCTAACATGAATGAGGTCCCCTACTGCAAGAATAGAGAGAGAGGGGAAGGCTATCTAGAGCTTTTTGAGAAGAAAAAAAAAATTATGATAAAATGATAATAAATGAAAAATAAACATTTTATTGAAAAATTATGAGTAAGCTTGCCCTATGCTTAGGCGCAGTTTGCTACCTTATCAAATTGGAAGCCTCAAGGAAGATAGGATTTCCTGCACATAAGATATAAAAGAGAGGTATGAAAACTTTACTTACAAAAAAATATTAAAAAATGAAGAAGAAGAGAGGTATTGAACCTTTCTTTACATGTTGAGAAATTCAATAGCAATATCCAGTTTGGCATATTGTAATTTTCACCATTTAGTGTTCACTAATAGATCACAACTGTGATGAATAGAGAAGTGGCATTTCCAATTCAAGATTTTAAAAATCACCCAATAGCAAAGAGCTTCAATAGTACATCAAATTAATGGCAAACATATTAATAATTCAGAACAGAAAAAATTACCACGTCTTGCATCTAGTATTCTCAAAAGAAAATCAGCAAATATCTTGCAAAAAGGGGTTCTGCACACAAAGAAGAAACAATTAATAAAAAATTCAGCATCATAAGCCAGTAATAAATTACTTGAATATAGAATACAAATCTTATTAAAAATGAACTTTACAAATGTCAGTTGCTAACAATAGTTAACTTGCATCATCTTGGCAGAAATGGCAGTTTAACAACTTTTCAGCATAACTTTTAACTAAGGAAATATCAACTTATAACCGAGAAATTTTCTTGGTCCAAAAATCGGTCATTGTATTTAATTAGGCCATTAATATATATATATATATATATATATATATTGATGATGCCGAAAATACCACCAGTAAGTCACACGGTCCTCGCGCGTCACAAATGGCACCTGCACAACGAAAAGGAAGGACCTAGCAGAGAGTACCGGTGTGGTACCGGTCAAACACCATCCGAAGGTTAAGTCAAAACTATTCTCACTGCTCTAGAGTGCTAGAGAGGGTAAATTATGCGTACCTTGGTTTGTGAGGGAGCATGGTTTTTATAGTAGTAGGGCTTGCCTCCTTTTCCTTGGAGTAGAAGTTTTTTCCTTATAGGAGTCTCCTTGGACGTATTTTGCGGGATTCTTTCCATATAGGAGTCCTTAGGTTTCATGAAGCGTGGGAAGCAAGTTATTTTACTTATACATGCAAACGTGGTGATCAAGCATTCAATAGGCTGACGCCGTCAGTCTATGTTTTCCGTCAGATTCAGCACCGTCAGCTTCAGGATGTCCAGCTTTATGATACTCTACGTGGAGTTCCTTCACGCCATATTGCCGTCAGCTCTCTAGAAATGCTGACGGCAAAGTGGAGTTCCTTTGCACCAAATCGCCGTCAGCTTTTTAGATATGCTGACGGCAACATGTGTCCCGTCACCCTTGTCCAATTATTTTATCCTCATCACTTGCCCCCTACTCCATAGATCCGTCAGTCTTTATACTGACGGGTCATGGAGTTTATTTTTCAAAGAGGCAGGGATTTGTATGGATTTGTGCATTTAATGCTTTGGACAGGTGGCTCGTGTCTATTGGCTCTGCTTTTGACGAGGTGTCGCTTCGTCTTCCGCGCCCTTTTTCTCATATATAAATAGCATATCTCCCTCATTTTCCACTATTTCAACCCTACTGGTCTTTTGGAGAGAGAGTCCGTCGCCCACTTTTCACTAGCTTTACTCCCGTCAGCTTATCCATCGCTGTCTTTAGAGCCATCCAGAAGGCCACCATATTGGTAAGTTTTCATCTCCCCTCTTCTTTCTTCTTTTTTATTTTTTGCCTCATTAGTGAGGACGTCAGTCTAGGTACTTAGATTGAATCTGTCACTTGTAGGTAGTCAGATGTCAAGTGACACGTCATGTGAGGAGTCGTCAGTCCGCGAATGAGCGGGCTACGACGAGGCCTTTGGTTCTGGAAATGAGTCAGAGGACTCTTCAATTCCGTTAGAGAGAGAGACGTCGACCCAATCTCCTAACGGCGATGAGAGTTTCGCTGAGGGAGATGAGGATGAGGAAAGAGGGGATGGAAACGACGGGGATGAGATGGATGTTGACGAAGACGATAGTGACGGGGATGAGGGATCTAGTGAAGGAACTATGGAGGGTCCTGGAGATAACCGTCCCTTCATTCTCCCTGAGGATTGGGCCGTTAACAAATTTTTGCCTAGGATGAGCGCTAAGGTTTTTAGGGAGTTGCGTATTCGTTACCAAATCCCAGACCACATCCCAATCCGTCTCCCTGGCGAGAATGAGAGGTGTTACTCCGGGAGGACTGCTGACGTTGGCATGTATGATGCCATGTTCGCTGCGGGCCTGAGGTTGCCTTTGACGGCTATACACTATCAACTTATGTTAGGCGAATTTTTTTATTGTTATAGGCCCCATCATATTGCCTCATCCAAGGGGACATATCACTTCAATGCCACGGAAAAAGAGTTACGGCTTGTGTCAGACATGCCAGATTCCAATAGGAACTGGAAAAGTAGGTATTTTTTTGTTGAGGGGACGGACTGGGTTTGCCGTCAGGAGGAGTGGGCGACGATGCCCCGTGGCTATTTTGACAACACCTGGGCCTTTGTGAAGGACTCAGGTTGATCCCGTCAACTATTTTACGTGTAGTACGCCATATTACCGTCAGCTTTTTTGAAGTGACGCTACTAACACTTGCTTTTGTTTCTTTCAGCCTATATCCGTCCACACATAACTGACGAGCAAGAGGAGTTCATCCAACGGATTCTGGAAATCCCTTTGGAAGACCGTAAGTGCAGGGATTTGATCACCCTTGACACCCTTCACTTATACTGTGGGGGTCCAGAACCATCGACGGCAGCTCGAAGGTTGGAAGAGTTTGCACGTCGACGTGAGTGGACTTTTATTTGCCCCGTCAGTTTCATTCCTTTGTCCCTTGCCCTAACAGTCTTTTTGTGTTATAGAGATGGAATCTGCGAAGTAAAGGATAAGGGCTGCCGCAGCTCGTCAGAAGGAGGAGATGAAGGCTAAGGAGGCAAGGGAGGAGGCCTCGTCAACCCCCAAGGCCGTCGCTTAGGTGGCGAAGAGGAAGCCCGACGGGATTGACAGCCGTCCTTCAAAAAAGGCTGCCGTTTCTCCTGGAGACGAACCATTGAAGGAAAAATCCCCTCCGAAGCCTAGCCACGACGCGGGCAAGGGGGTGATGACTTCTACTGGTCCCGTCAGTAAGGGTCCCTGCCGCCTCTTGACTCATAAGGAATATGCCGTCGGGGAGGTTGAATCTCTGATGAAATCGACGGACGTAGAGCCTTGTGACCAGGTAAGGATGGAGGATTTAGGGGCATCTGCCCTCTTCGATCTCACCAGGGTATGTTTATTACATTTTTGGTTGAACAAGTTTTATTTTGTTTTGGTATACTTTTTGACTGACGGATATGTTCTTTTAGGCCTTGGTGCGCGTCAAAGCCCTTCGCGATCGTTGTGTGGCGAAGGAGGGGGTCGTCACCCGAGTTCGTAAACATAACACGAACCTGTTGAATCAGCAAACTCAGTACAAGGAAGCCGCCCGTATCCTCAACCAGGAGTTGCAGGAAGTTAAGGAGAAACTGACGGAGGTCAGCAGTCAGAATGACAAGCTCCAGGGAGAGGTGACGGCTTTGGGGGAAAAGTTACAGACGGCGGAGGCTGACGCAATTAGAGACTTTAAAGTGTCGCAGTCTTTTATTGACTCATGTGCCCAATATTATGGCACTGGGTTCGATGATTGCCTTCGGCAGGTTGCGTCGGCCTTCCTAGAGCTGGACTTGTCTGGGATTACCATGGATGATGGAGATGACGGCTCTCCTCAGCCCAACCCTACTCCGGAGCATGACGATAGTGTAGTCCTAGCTCAGCCTGCTGCTAACCCTGCTGCTTCTGATTCTCCAGCCGTGATTGTGGATATTGAAGACCATCAAGCTGACGGCAACCCTGCTGACGTTCCTACTGCTTAGTTTTTATGTTGCATTTTAGCTATGTACAAAATAGTTGCATTTTTAAATATTTGGAAAACAGTTGTAGTTTTAAACAATGTTTAAGTGCCCTTTGGGCTTTTGTTTATGTACAGTTGTGTATGCGTTTATTTCCGTAGCTTTTATCTCTTTATTGATGATGACCCTAGATGAAATTTTGGTAAAAATTCTCGTCTGTTTGGAACACGTCAATTCTTTGAACTGTTGGAAGCCTCTGTCGACATGACATCGTGCCTAGTCTTCTTACCTTATTTGTTTTACGGGTTTCTTGTTGGATTTTCAGCCTTGTTTTTTCCAAGCCCCGTCAGCTTGGTGACCGTTGGTTTACAGCTTTTGTTGGTTGGTCGCACCGTTTAATGGTCGTCAATCTCTTAAGACCGTCAGCTTTTTTAGTTTTGGCCTTGATGACTGTCATCATTGTAGGTCTTTTGGTTTGAGGGCCTCGTCCATATGATGATAGCTTCATCTATGGGACCGTCAGGTTTCTGGCCTAAGCTTTCGCTGACCTTGTAATCTTAGTAGGTCCGTTGGTTTTAGGACCCCGTCCACATGATGATAGCTTCATCTATGGAACCGTCAGGTTTCTGGCCTAAGCTTTCGCTGACCTTATTATCTTAGTGGGTCCGTTGGTTTTAGGACCCCGTCCACATGATGATAGCTCCATCTGTGGGACCGTCAGCTTTCTGGCCTTAGCTTTGCTGACCTTCTTTATGGGTCCGTTGGTTTCAGGACCCCGTCTTCATGATGATTGCTTCATCTATGGGACCGTCAGCTTTCCTGGCCTTAGCTTTTGCCGACCTTCTTTATGGGTCCGTTGGTTTCAGGACCCCGTCCTCATGATGATAGCTGCATCTATGGGATCATCAACTTTTTAGTCCGTGTGTTATGGACTTGGTTGTTTGGTTTGTTTACTTTTGCGAACTTAGTTGCCCATTCTGTGGATTCTAAGCTGTAGGTTTCCAAAATAGATACATCAGCAATTTTGAATAAACTCCTCTTATTGCCATGCATTTGTAAATAAAAGTAATTAAAACAAAATCCTGCCCTTTGGGCTTAAAAAAAAGTATTGTTGCAAAAAGCTAAAGTAAATGATAAATCTGAGGAGTAAAACTAAAATTTGCTGGAATAAAAAGAGGTTGGTCTTCATGCTGCCGCCCCTACTGGTAATACTTTCGTAGGTGCTCGGTGTTCCATGGGTGTGGTAGTTTCTGTCCTTCCAACGTCTCCAGGTGGTAAGTGCCTTTCCCCTGCCACGACGTAACTCGGTAAGGTCCTTCCCAATTGGTGCCGAGTTTCCCTTGGATAGGGTCCCTAGCGGCGCCTATGACCTTTCTAAGAACAAGGTCTCCAACTTGGAAGTCTCTATGTCGGACCCGAGAGTTGTAGTGTTTAGCC